>NC_090329.1:50913571-51232738 GCF_035084215.1 Heptranchias perlo
GGCTACATGTGTCCAAGTCCACCTCTAGCCATTACAAACATCCAACTGGACTTGAATTCACGTTGATTGGGTTTACTCAGATTCAGATGAACATCCAGCAATAACTCTAATAGTGTTGATCAAACAGGACCATGTCTAGTACTTGAAGGTCCAGACAAGGTGTGTTTCGATAAGCCTAAATCTAGTCATACAATTCTCAATTCAAACATTAGAGAAAGAGAATGACTCCACATATTAGGTAAACACTTTTTTTTTAAAAGCTTCATTAATAAACAATACAAATATGAGAAACAGAAAATGCATTTATTTTGTATCCCACCTCAAAATCTGTACCCTTGCCATCGACTCCATCCCCCTCCCTGGCCACTGTCTCAGACTGAACCAGACAGTTCACAATCTCAGCATCCTATTTTACCCTGAGCTGAGCTACCAACCCCATATTCTCTCGATCACAAAGACTGCTACTTCTGCCTCTGTAATGTTGCAGCCTCAGTTCCTACCTCAGCCCATCCACCTGATCTCCAGACTCAAATATTCCAATGTTCTCCTGGCTGGCCCCATATTCTCAACTCTCTGTAAATTCTGCTGCTCGTAACCTATCCCTTATTAAGTCCCGTTCACCCATCACCCCTGTGCTCATGACCAACATTGGCTCCCGGTCAGGGAACGTCTTGATTTTAAAATTCTCATCCTTGTTTTCAAATCCATCTATGGCCTTGCCCCTCCCTATCTCTGTAACCTCCTCCAGCCCTACAACCCTCCGAGATCTCTGCGCTCCTCCAATTCTTGCATCTTGCGCATCCCTGACTTTAATCGCTCCACCATTGGAGGTTGTACCTTCAGCTGCCTAGGTCCTAAGCTCTGGAATTCCCTCCCTTAACCTCTCCGCCTCTTTATCTCTCTCTCCTCCTTTAAGATGCTCCTTAAAATCTACCTCTTTGACCAAGCTTTTGGCCACCTGTCCTAATATCTTCTTATGTGGCTCGGTGTCAAATTTTGCTTGATAATCGCTCCTTTGAAGCACCTTGGGACATTTTACTATGTTAAAGGCGCTATATAAATGCAAGTTGTTGTTATTGTTGTAAACCCTTCTGCCTCTCCAAATCCCTGCCCTCCTTTATGACCCTCCTTAAAACTCATCTCTAGCTCAACTACTGGCCTTCTTCCTAACACCTCCTTCGTTGGTTTGGCATCCATTTGTTTTGATTATGCCTCTGAAAAGTGCTTTGGAATGTTTTTCTGCGCTAAAGGCGCTATATAAATACAAGTTATTGTCATTGTTGATTAAGAGACAAGACAAAAGAATGTTAATTTTTCACAGAAGATTATAATTATTTTCTAATAAAGGATAATTGATCAAAAGCCACTGGAATCATGCTGCTTAGCTTGCCCTCAGAGTAACCCCATGTTTTAATGAGATCAAAAATTAAGTTATGATTAAATAGCACCATCTACTGTTTGCCAATAGAGAATGTAGCATCAGTGCTGTGACCTCAGTCTGTCAACTTTTAAGAAAAAAATTGGCAACTAAGCTCTGATGTCACAAGAAACAAGCTAAAATAGGTTCAAGGTAATCTACTGAACTGCCCATCATCACAAATGCTGTACTCACTGGTGTCTCTCAGTCACTCTTGGTTACCCTGTTGTAGTGTGGAAATATAATGATCCCTTGAACAGTTTTCCCTCCCTCCTCTAAGCAATTTGCTGAAACTCACAAATTTTTTTCCCTGAGTTTTCACCAGTGTAACACACGTATACAGAGCATGCATTTTTCTCCTGAAACACGTGATTTTCTGACCCAAAGGGTATTTACCCATTGGCCTTTCCATGAGCAGGGCTGTAATGGGGTCCAAAGTAGGTGGCTTTTCATTCTGTACAATGGTGGCTCTCAGCCTGTGAATCATGATCCAACCTAGAGTGGGAAAGGGGAGGGGTGAGGGGGAGAATCACTGCCCTTCCTGTCATTTCCCTCCCATTATGCTCTTCCTCTCGGTCCTGGTTCCCGACACCTTTGCTTCGTGGTAGGAGAAAACACTCTGCCATACACTATGGGTGTAAGTTCATGATCTCACAGCAGATTTAGCCAAATCAGGAATTTCCATCTGCAGCTCAAAGCAGAGTCTGCTCCTAGAGCAAAGTAACATCATCAGGTGGGGACTGGAACCAAGAATCAGAAGCAAATCAGGAGTACAGAGTGAATGGAGAGAGAGAGAAAGTGTTTCTGGGGATGTGTGAAGAGTGGCTCGGGCAGGAGGGAAGAGAGTTTCTTTGTGAAGGAGGAAAAGATGCCTCTATGAAAGGAAAGATTTGGGGCGGGGGATGAGGGAAAAGGGTCTGAAAGGAAAGAAGGTAAAATAGTGAAGATCACAAAGCCTGCCCACAATAAGGAGCAAGGGTTAGCTTTGTAATTAATCTTGCAAGAAGGTAACATTCTCAGTCCTGCTGACTGCTGTTCAGATAGCTTTTAAGGAAGCAATGGTCAGGCTTTTCAATATATACCCAAATGTAATTTATTTTTCCTGTTATTTTTAGATTAAAATCTATGGATTGTGAAGTTAGTTTTTCCTGGCACTTGTCCCCCGGAACATCTGTTTCACTGGATGCACAGATGTGAAAAGGGACGTAGACCTGTTTTGCCTGGTTTCCACAATTTTTACTTTGCCCCAGAATTTCTGGAGCATTTCTGGGATGGGGTAGAGCTAGGCCGGTGGCTGCAGCAGGCACAGGCTAATTGTACCAATGTTAATGAGGTGGAGATGCCGGTGATGGACTGGGGTTGACAATTGTAAACAATTTTACAACACCAAGTTATAGTCCAGCAATTTTATTTTAAATTCACAAGCTTTCGGAGATTTTCTCCTTCCTCAGGCAAATGTTTCAAGATCTCCTTGAAGCCTACGCATTTATACATATTGAACAATAATACATGGTGTTTACAGACTGCAACGGGCAGTTGCAGGGGCAGTCTGTAAACACCATGTATTATTGTTCAATATGTATAAATGCGTAGGCTTCAAGGAGATCTTGAAACATTTGCCTGAGGAAGGAGAAAATCTCCGAAAGCTTGTGAATTTAAAATAAAATTGCTGGACTATAACTTGGTGTTGTAAAATTGTTTACAAATGTTAATGAGGTGAGAGGAGGTGTTCCCAGCCCCCTGGATTGCTGGGCTGGGCACCACTGTGCAGGTTGTTGTGATCTACCCCCAAAGCCCTGACAATCAGAGCATTCATGGGGGTCCTGGAGACAGATGAAGGACTCCAAGGTTCAGGATTTTTCTAAAGTTCAACCCCCACGTCCCCAAAATATTTAGGTCTAAACGGTCTAATGCTGATCCCTACAGCAGCCAGAAGGTCTTGATCTTGGATGCCCAACAGTAGCTGCAGGCTTGAGAGGCCTCCAATTGAGCTTCAATTCCCTGCCCTTTCTATCAGCACCAGGCCAGGGGCAGGTCTGCACTAGGGGTGCTCCCATCTCAACACTTCTAGGCTTGGACAGGAGCATCTAACTTTGGGTCCACTGCTCCTGCCCAGTGCTGGGGCTGGGGGAGGGAGGGCAACAAAAAATCTATGATGTGAAATTAGAAAAAATGTTTTATAATTAATCAAAATGCATTATTTTCATGTGAAATTTAAAATTTCCCAGTAGGGCATGTTCTGAAGCCCTCCCCTAAGAAATATGCCTGACACTGCAAGTAACATAGGACACATAGGAACATGGGAACAGGAGTAGGCCATTCAGCCCCTCGTGCCTGCTCAGCCATTTGATAAGATCATGGCTGATCTGTGATCGAACTCCATATACCTGCCTTTGGCCAATATCCCTTAAAACCTTTGGTTGCCAAAAAGCTATCTATCTCAGATTTAAATTTAGCAATTGAGCTAGTATCAATTGCCGTTTGCGGAAGAGAGTTCCAAACTTCTACCATTCTTTGTGTGTAGAAATGTTTTCTAATCTCGCTCCTGAAAGGTCTGGCTCTAATTTTTAGACTGTGCCCCCTACTCCTAGAATCCCCAACCAGTGGAAATAGTTTCTCTCTATCCATCCTATCCGTTCCCCTTAATATCTTATAAACTTCGATCAGATCACCCCTTAACCTTCTAAACTCCAGAGAATACAACCCCAATTTGTGTAATCTCTCCTCGTAACTTAACCCTTGAAGTCCGGATATCATTCTAGTAAACCTACGCTGCACTCCCTCCAAGGCCAATATGTCCTTCCGAAGGTGCGGTGCCCAGAATTGCTCACAGTACTCCAGGTGCGGTCTAACCAGGGTTATGTATAGCTGCAGCATAACTTCTGCCCCCTTGTACTCCAGTCCTCTAGATATAAAGACCAGCATTCCATGAGCCTTACTGATTATTTTCTGCACCTGTTCATGACACTTCAATGATCTTTGTACCTGAACCCCTAAGTCCCTTTGGACATCCACTGTTTTTGACTTTTTACCATTTAGAAAGTACCCTGTTCTATCCTTTTTTGATCCAAAGTGGATGACCTCACATTTGTCCACATTGAATTCCATCTGCCACGGTTTTGCCCATTCACCTAATCTATCAATATCCCTTTGTAATTTTATGTTTCCATCTACACTGCTTACAATGCCACCAATCTTTGTGTCATCGGCAAACTTAGATATGAGGCTTTCTATGCCTTCATCTAAGACGTTAATAAATATTGTGAATAATTGAGACCCCAAGACAGATCCCTGCGGGACTCCACTAGTCACATCCTGCCAATGTGAGTACCTACCCATTATCCCTACTCTCTGTCGCCTTTCGCTCAGCCAACTTCCTAACCAAGTCCGTACTTTTCCCTCGATTCCATGGACTTCTATCTTAGCTAACAGTCTCTTATGTGGGACCTTATCAAATGCCTTCTGGAAGTTCATATAAATAACATGCATTGACATTCCCCTGTCCACTACTTTAGTGACCTCTTCAAAAAATTCAATCAGGTTTGTCAGGCACGACCTACCTTTCACAAATCCATGCTGGCTTTCCCTGATTAACTGAAAATTCTCAAGGTGTTCAGTCACCCTATCCTTAATTATAGACTCCAGCAATTTCCCCACAACAGATGTTAGGCTAACTGGTCTATAATTCCCCGGTTTCCCTCTCTCTACTTTCTTAAAAAGCAGAGTGACGTGCAGTTTTCCAATCTAGAGGGACAGTTCCTGAATCTAGAAAACTTTGAAAGATTATAGTTAGGGCATTTGCAATGTGCTCACCTACTTCCTTTAAACCCTGGGATGGAAACCATCTGGTCCTGGGGATTTGTCACTCTTTAGTGTTATTATTTTCTTCATTACTGTTGCTTTACTTATGTTAATTTTATCAAGTCCCTGTCCCCGATTCAATATTAGTTTTCTTGGGACTTCCGGCATGCTATCCTCTTTTTCTACTGTAAATACTGACGCAAAGTAATTATTCAACATGTCCGCCATTTCCCCATTGTCAATGACAATATCCCCACTTTCAGTTTTTAAGGGGCCAACACTGCTCCTGACCACCCTCTTTTTCCTAATATAACTACAAAAGTTCTTCGTATTGGTTTTGTTATCCCTTGCAAGTTTCTTTTCATACTCTCTTTTTGTAGCTCTTACTACCTGTTTTGTGACCTTTTGTTGTTCTTTGTATCTTTCCCATTCGCCAGGATCTGTGCCATTTTTTGCCTTTTTGTATGCCCTTTCCTTATGTATTATACTGTCCCTTACCTCTTTAGTTGTCCATGGCTGTTTTTTTTTGGCAAGTAGAGTTCTTGCTCCACGGGGGTATAAACCGGTTCTGTATCTCGTTAAATGTTTCTTTAAACATTTCCCACTGGTCATCAGTCGTTTTACCCATTAACAGATTTGCCCAGTTTACTGTGGACAGTCTCTGTCTCATCCCATTGACGTCAGCCTTACCCAAGTCCAGAATCTTAGCAGCTGATTCACTTTTTTCCCTTTCAAACATGACATTGAACTCGATCATGTTATGATCGCTATTGGATAGATGTTCACACACAGTTAAGCTGTTCACTAAATCTGGTTCATTACTCATTCCTAAATCTAGTATGGCTTGCCCCCTTGTTGCCTCTAGGACATACTGCTGTAGAAAACTATCCCAGACACACTCAAGAAATTCACTACCTTTCTGACAGTTGCTAGTCTGCTTTCCCCAATCTATGTGAAGGTTAAAGTCCCCCATTAAGACCTAATGCCTTTGCTACACACTTGTCTAATCTTTGCATTTATACAATCTAGCACTTCAGAGCTGTTGCCAGGGCTCCTATATACAACTCCCACTATACTCTTAGATCCTTTCCTATTTCTCAATTCAACCCATGAGGTCTCTGTTGGCTGCTTACCTCTCGTTATATCCTCCTTTATCATTGAATTGATTTCATCTCTAATCACTAAGGCTACTCCTCCCTCTCTTCCATTTTCCCTATCTCTCCTGTAGACCTAATAACCTGGTATATTTAGTTCCCAATCCTGACCATCCTGCAGCCTTGTCTCTGTAATAGCTATCATGTCATCCCCTCCAATTTGAATTTGAACCTGTAGTTCATTTAATTTATTCCTTATACTCCGTGCATTTGTATATAGAACTCTTATTTGGGCCACAAACCCCAGCATGACCTTCAGCTTTGATGCTGGATTAATCGCCTTACGCCTTCTAGTTTTCACTTTATCTGTAGTGTCTAAAGTACACTTTCTTTCTGCTGCTCTACGCTTTTCCCTTTCACTTGTTCTTGAACAACTGTTTGTACTATTTGTATTGTAAATTTCCCCTGGGTCTTCTCCTCTCTTGCTGCTCTCAACTTTACTCCCTTCTGACTCCCCGCTCAGGTTCCCATTCCCCTGCCACTCTAGTTTAAACATTCCCCAACAGCACTAGCAAACACCCCCGCGACGACATCGGTCCCGGTCCTGCTCTGGTGTAACCCGTCTTGCTTGTACAGGTCCCACCTTCCCCAGAACCAGTCCCAATGTCCCAGGAATCTAAATCCCTCCCTCCTACACCATCCCTGCAGCCACACATTCATCCTGTCTATTCTCCTGTTCCTATACTCACTAGCACGTGGCACTGGTAGTAATCCTGAGATCACTACCTTTGAGGTCCTGCTTTTTAATTTATCTCCTAACTCCTTGAATTCACCTTGCAGGACCTCATCCCTTTTTTTACCTATGTCGTTGGTACCGATATGGACCACGACTACTGGCTGTTCACCCACCCCCTCCAGAGTGCCCTGCAGCCGTTCCGTGACATCCTTGACCCTAGCACCAGGGAGGCAACATACCATCCTGGAGTCACGTTTACGGCCGTAGAAACGCCTATCTGTTCCCCTTAGAATTGAATCCCCTATCACTATAGCCCTGCCACTCTTCTTCCTCCCCTCCGGTGCAGCAGAGCCACCCGTGGTGCCACGAACTTGGCTCTTGCTGCTTTCCCCTGATAAGCCATCTCCCCCAACAGTATCCAAAGCAAAATATCTGTTTGAGAGGGAGTAGGAACGATCAGTATTTGGAAGATGTGTGTAGAATTCTAAGTTTGCTGCCTACGTTCCTGTTAGCTTTCAATTCACAATTAAAGTAATTTTAATGTCATTCAGTAAGGAGAGTCATAAATTTAAGGCCTATTTTCCTGAATGTAGTCAATATTGAAATCTTTAAATTTTATCTGGCAGTGCTATAGACCATGATGAAAGAATTTAAAACACCATTTTTAAAGAAAGGTATCTAGAAATATTTTCAGTATAGCCACATATTCCATGTGTTTCAGTAATATGAGAAAATTATTTAAATACAATATTGTTAGAAGTTGAAAGCATGAAAGTGTTAACTTGTAAAACGATGTTTGAAGGAAATTGGTAAAATTTCTGTCACTGTTGATTACCTGCAGTTGTCTTACTCCCATCTGCATTCCAACATGATAGAGTGCAGATGATAGACTATAGGGAAATGAAGGAAGAATGAATTAGAGACCATGTGACACATCACAGAAATCAGTATCAACTGCAGAAAATGGCCAATCTGGAACAGCAAATATTACAAACTGGAGACAAATGAGAAACAAAGGAAGAAACAAGTAAAGGGCCAATTTTCCACGGTCGCACTGCTAAAGGGGAGCCTCGCTCGATGAATGGATGGAACATTGTGGGGAACGTGCTGTGATTTCTTGTTATGTACATCTGGCTTGCAAGGCTCCGTGCTGCCAGCGCAAACTTGGCAAATAACCCCCTAAGGACACAAAGATATAGTTAAATTGTAGCTATTCAGTAGAACTCAGGTGTCTGACAGCAGTACAAAGTTAGCAACAAAAACTTGTATTTATGTACCATCTTTAATCTAGGCAATGACCCAAGATGTTTTGCAAAACGAGGAGAAAAAAATTAGATAAAATGACTAAAGGAATGAATATCAAGGTGAGAGAATAAGGAAAGATGCCTGAAAGTATGGTTGAAAAGATGGGTTTTGAAAAGATTTCTAAAGGCGGCGAGAGAAATGGAGGGGCAAAGAGGATTAGGCAAAAGTTTCGGACAGTGGGACTGTGGAAAATTGTAGGGACAGCCAAGGGAGGCATAGAAGATCAGAAGTTGCTGGGAATACTCAGCAAGTCAGGCAGCATCTGTGGAAAAAGAAACAGTGTTAACGTTTCAGGTCGATGACCCTTCGTCAGAAGTTCTAGAAGTTCTGTCGAAGGGTCTTTGACCTGAAACGTTAACTCTGTTTCTTTCTCCACACATGCTGCCTGACTTGCTAGCATTTCCAGCAATTTCTGCTTTTATTTCAGATTTCCAGCATCCGCAGTATTTTGCTTTTGGCACAGAAATCAGAGTTGAAAGACTGGATGGCACAGTAGGAGATATAGGCTGGAGGAGGTTGCAGAGATGAGTTGGAACGGGATCATGGAGGGATTTAAAACATCTCTGGATCAAGGAGGGGAAACATCAATAAGATTTGCTGTTTCTGATCAGTGTACCATTTTTAACATTGGGTGAGGACAATATTGGGCTTGACTGTGATGTCCTTCAAGGTAAAACAGTCAGCTGGCATTGATTGTCTAGCCTCACATATAAAGAACGGCCAATTGGGCACGGCACCAAATGCCTATGTAACCATACACCTGCAAGTGTCAGTGCCAGCCAGAACCAGCAGCACTATTCCCACACCAATTTCCTTTCCTGACACATCCCAGGCCCAAGTCCCTCCCGGATGGCCCTACACCTACCCGCCAAGCCACATAAGGAGATATTAGGACAGTTGACAGAAGTAGGCTTTAAGGAGTGTCTTAAAGGAGGAGATGGAGGTAGCAAGGCAGAGAGGTCTCGGGAGAGAATTCCAGAGCTTAGGGCCTAGGCAGCTGAAGGCACAGTTGTGGAACGATGAAAATCGGGGAAGCGCAAGAGGCCAGAATTGGAGGAGCACAGATATCTCAGAGGGTGGTAGGGCAGGAGGAGGTTACAGAGATAGAGCGGGGCGAGGCCATGGAGGAATTTGAAAACAAGGATGAGAATTTTTAAATCGACGCACTGATGGACCGGGAGCCAATGTAGGTGATGGGTGAATAGGACTTGGTGCGAGTTATGATATGGGCAGCAGTTTTGGATGAGCTCAAGTTTACAGAGGGTGCAAGGTGGGAGACCGGCTAGGAGAGCATTAGAATAGTGGAGTCTAGAGGTAACAAAGGCATGGATGAGGGTTTCAGCAGTAGATGAGCTAAGGCAGGGGCGGAGATGGGTGATGTTACGAAGGTGGTAGTTAGCGGTCTTGGTGATGGAGAGAATATGGGGTCGGGAGCTCAGCTTCGGGTCAAGTAGGACGCCAAGGTTGTGAACAGTTTGGTTCAGCCTCAGACTGTGGCCAGGGAGAGGGATGGAGTCGATGGCTAGGGAACAGAGTTTATGGCGGGGTCTGGTCTTCCCAATATTTAATTGGAGGAAATTTCTGCACATCCAATACTGGATGTCAGACAAGCAGCGTGACAAATTAGAGGCTGTGGAGGAGTCAAAAGTGGTAGTGGTGAGGTAGAGCTGGGTGTCATCGGCGTACATGTGGAACTTGATGTTGTGTTTTCCGGTGATGTCGCCGAGAGGCTGCATGTAGATGAGAAATAGGAGGGGGCCAAGGATAGATCCTTGGGGGACTCTAGAGGTAACAGTGCGGGAGCAAAAAAAGAAGCCATTGCAGGTGATTCTCTGGTTGCGACTGCATAGATAGGAATGGAACTCAGCGAGGGCAGTCCCACCCAGCTGGACGACAGAAGAGAGGCGTTGGAGGAGGATTTTGTGTTCAACCGTGTCAAAGGCTGCAGACAGATTGAGAAGGATGAGGAGAGATAGTTTACCACAGTCACAGTTCCATCCTTCTCTCCTGGCACAGATCTCCTCCACCCTGCTCTTCAGGACTAAACTTTTCCAATCTCCTTCCCATCACTCTTTCCATTCACCCCACCACCCGTGATCCCATCTATTTCCTACTACCTACTCCATATTGTCCTGAATAAGGTCCTTTCCATCTGTAAGTTCAGGCCAAATAAGTCAATCGACATGCTGGGCTTTATGGGAACATGGTCTGATCCCCTCAGTGCGGCTGCTCCACCTGGATACATTTCACGTTTTTCCCGCCCAATTGGTTTCATCTTCATGTTCCATTTCAACCTGTCCCTTGGTCCTCTGACACTTTCTCGCCCTGCAAGATCTTAATTCCTGACAAGGCCATTTCTTTGATCACTTCCCTATCTCCTTCACCAGCCACACCTCCCTGCTTACTTCCAACCTCCTTGCCCTCATTATCTGTCCTTGGGAAAAAAAAATTACCCCATCTCCATCGTTAATGTCCTCTCTAACATCAACTCCCTCTCCTCTGGCCTTCATTATCATGTTAAACAGTTGCCCTGCTTCCACTTTAGATGCCCTTATTCCCATTATATCCGTCATGGTCTTCCACCCTGCCATTCTCCCAATACACCTTTGTGACCTCAAGGGCTGCACAGTTGAGTGCACATGGCACATCAATGGCCCAGTTGTTCATCGCCAGATCTGGCTTGACCGCCTCAAGCCACCTTTCCCTCTCTATGGCCAAATCCAATACTCCAGGATCATCCTGGTGGGCAAAGGCAACATTAAACTCTTCTTCACCATAAACTGCCTTCTTTGGCCTCTCTCACAAACCCTTTCATCTCTGATGCCAGGTATGAGGAACTCAAGGATTTTTTTTCCAGCTCCAAAACGGATGTCATCCAGTCAGGTTCCTCAATCCGCTTCTGTACCGTCTGATGGAGTGTTTTGAAAACATTACTGACATGGTAGACAGGGGAAATGCAGTTGATATAATATGTATTTGGGGTTTCAGAAAACTATTTACAATGCTCTATATTGGCAATTAATAGCTAATGATAAGGAGTAATGGAACAGAAGGTAAAAATATCACTGGATAGGATGTAGGCTTAAAAACAGCAAACACATGGGATCCGTAAATAGGAGCCTTTCCAGCTGGAAAGAGGTTATATATAGAGTACCTTAGGAATCAGTATTGGAATCCTTGATATTTTTAATATACATTTATGGCTTGAGTGGGACTATTGTAAGCAAAATCAGATTCGGAAGAACTTCGATATTTTAGATAATTGGGCCAATGAGTTGTAGATGCAGTTCAACGTAAGTGTAAAGTAATTTGTATGGGAGCAAGGAATCAAAAGAGGGTTTAGTGAGCTGGCCAGGAAAAGAGATAGTGAATGTATCTATGAAACTGTCAACACAATGCTTGGCTGACGTTTAAAAAAAAGGAAACAAGATACTGGATTGCATTAGAAAAGGAACAGAATATAAATCAAAAGAGATTGTGGTACTGTGTACAGTTTTCATCATCTAATCATAGGAAAAATATTATTATAAGAGGCAATCAAAAAATTACATCATTAAGAAAGATTAACTAAGTTGGACTTGTTTCCTTTGGATAAGGAGTCTTTGAGGAGATTTAATTGGTATTTTTAAGATTATGAAAGAAATTGACAAAATCGATCCAAATTGTTCTTTATGGTAAAGGGTTCCTGTACCAGAGAACAAAAGTTACGAATTGAGGGCTGAATTTCTGAGGAGGTTCTTCTACTTGTTTGACATAACTTCAGAGGAAGAGCCATGGGAAGCCCTGAAAAACGGCAGATGAGCCGGAGAATCTCGGCTAAAGTCCCCCCCCGCCCCCCAGGAAGTTAGCAATAAGATGCCAGGTGGGACTTTTTCATCCAAAGTGTGACAGAGTTATAGAATAAGTGACCAGGGAATGCAAGAAAACAGACAGTATAAATAGGTTCAAGAGACAATTGGGTGTGTTTTTGGAAAGCGAAAGGATTGGGTGATATAGTAAGTGTACTTGATCTCTAAAAAGAGATTAAGCTTGGGACAAATGGTCTTTTCCTGTTCCTCAAAATTCTCATGTTCTTCTAATAGGAAGAACCAGAGGATTTGTTGGAGTCAACAGATTAAAGAATCTGATAGGCACGGCAGGGATTAAACTTGATATTGTCCATTGTGCTGGAACTGAATGGAGTAGTAGAGGAAGGCTCTTTATAGATCATCAAGAATAGAGTTGGGAAAAATGAGCCACAAAAGTTATCTTTCTCTTTAGGACAGTGAGCCTCTGCACCATTAGAATAGAAGAAGGGTGGAAAGGGAGATTCATAGAAATCTCATGGGCCAGCTTAGCTGTGGAGCTGCTCCTGGAGAGGTAGTGGACATTAGTAGTGGTATGAAAAATTCCACACGGGTGTAATAGGGAATGTTCTTTGAGGTTGGAGTTAAGGAACATTATTAGGGCTGGGTAGTCAGAGCTTTACTCTGCATTTAACAGTGCAATGTCTGACCTGGCAGTGCTTGATGCTGACAATTGTTGCCTTAAGTGGAAAGTGTTCCATCTCCAGCTATGATAAGCACAAAATAAAATTAAAATAAAGAACAACATGGAAAACATAGAAGGACATACACATTGTAATGTACTTTCATGCTCAAAGGGTAGACAAAATTCTGCATTATGAAAATGCTGTATCAGTTACACAGCATTCACAACTGCTTCAATTGTAAGCTGAAACTGATCTTTTACAAATATGTGGTATTTATAGCACTATAATGATTTTTCCGCATTATTTTATGAGCAATAACAAGAATTTCAGTAACCTGGGGATCATTGACTGTTTATATAACAGTGTTATCCAATAGAAATTGCTGACTGCTCATTATTGGTTGGGCTTTCTTTCTTCTGATAGCCTGGAGTGGTTATTCTGATTGGTTGAACAAATCACAATGACAACTGCCCTACAGTGACACTGTTTTAGCCACATGCCTTACACGCAGCACAGGTAAATGTATTTCACTTGTATATTTACTTAACAAACATCTACCATCATCCAGTGCCGAACTTTGCAGTCTTTCTCATTCACCAAAGTTTGGAATTCTGGCTTGGATTTTTCGGACACAGCACATCCTAGTGCAGCTTCTAGCTTTTTGTCCAGCAATTATGAGTAGTACAATGACTTCATCAGAGTGATTGCTCAAAATGGTGGCTCGCACAACGAGACATGCCAGACCCGCCCTGCTCTCCACGTGGCCTGTTGAAGCTGCTCATTATTGGTTGGGCTTTCTTTCTTCTGCTAGCCTTGAGTGGTTATTCTGATTGGTTGAACAGATCACAATGACAACTGCCCTATCCATACAATGTTGCTGGTGTTTCCATGGTGCTGAAGTTCTGTGTTTTCATACATGTTACAAGCCATTTTAGCAGATAACCAATAAGCAGAAAGTACACACAATGATCAAAAAGCACTTGCACAATCTGCTTTTCGTCTTACTGTTTTTCTAACAAATGCACAAAAAAGGCTAAAATAAACATGCTGCAAATATGAGTATTGAGATCACATTCCAATGACGGTGTCTATTCTTTATTTTTTTATTTACTAATCAAAAATGCAAATCTGCGTTCCCAATTAGCCACATGTGGCTAAAGAATTGGACACCACTGTGATATAGTAACTTGCCATATTGAAACATTTTAAAGTATTCCATGAGACTGATTTTATGAAATCTTGGTGATGAGTCTTGCCTGGTAGTGACACATATCAGGAATTCAGGCTTGTGTTCCCCTTGGTTTCAGGTTTACATTCCTGATATGAGCCTCTTGGGAGTTTGGCTCCCTACCGGTATACTATTTTGTAAAATCGTTCCTAATGAATTACTTTGGAAGTGCAATGTTGGCAAACATAGCAGCTATTCTGCAGTAGCAACATCTCATAATAAGTAATGATGGAAGAATGTTGACCAAGATACCAGGAGAACTATGCTGCAGGATCTTTAACATCCACCTACAGATGGACTGGACCTGAATTTCACAGACCAGCACTTCCAGCAATGCACTCAAATTCTGATGTGGAATTTGAACCTACAACATTCTGATCCAGAGGTAAAGGTGCTACTAACTGAGCTGAATTGACACGTCCTAAAGATTACTCGTTTTCATTTTTTTCCCAGTAGTCTACAAAATACAACGGAATTACAAAATACAATTTATAACCTGACTGCGATAAAAAGTTTGAAATAAGTTTTAATTACAGAAAGGATCAAACATTCTTAAAACACTTTTGAAGAAATAGCTGCAAATGGAATCATGCCTCTTTCATAAGTCCTGTCACTGTGACTGATAACAGGAGAATAATTTGACACTTCTTCTTTAACAAGTTTCAGTCTGTGTGAAGACACCTGTGAGACCCATCACTTAGCCAGCAGATTTGTCTAGCAACAGACTGATATTTTCAGACATAAACTCAGATGTTCCTCCTCTTTTTCTAAAAAAAGAAACAACAACAACATGCATTTATATAATCCCTCTAATGTAGGAAAACATCCCAAGACGCTTTACAGGTGCGTAATCAGACAAAGATTGACACCGAGCCAAAGAAGGAGATATCAGGAAGGCTGATTAAAAGCTTGGTGAAAGGGATAGGTTTTAAGGAGGGTCGTAAAGGAGGATAGAGAGGTGAAAAGACAGAGAGGGTCCCAGAGCTTTGGCCGTAGATGGCTGAAGGGATGGCCACCAAAGGTGGGGCAAAGGAATTGGGTTTTGTACAAAAAGCCAGAGTTGAAAGAACGCAGAGTTCTTGGAGTATTGTAGGGCTGGAGAGGGAGAGGCGAGGTCATGGAGGGATTTAAACACATGAATGAGAATTTTAAATTTAAGGTGTTGGTGGTCCGGGAGCCAGTGTAAGTCAGCGGGCAAAGAGGTAATGGGTGAGCGAGACTTGGTTCAGGTTAGGATATGGGCAGCAGAGTTTTGGATGAGCTCAAGTCTATGGAGGGTGGAAGATGGGAGGCCAGCCAGGAGAGCATTGGAAGACTCAAGTCTAGAGGTAACATAGGCATGGATAAGGGTTTCAGCAGCAGATGAGCTGAGGCAGGGATGGAGGCAGGCAATGTTACGGAGGTGGAAGTAGATGGTCTTTGTGATGGAGAGGATATGGAGTCGAAAGCTCAGCTCAGGATCAAATAAGATGCTGAGGCTGCGAACAGTCTGGTCCAGCCTGAGACATTGGCCAGGGAGGGGAATGGAATTGGTGACGAAGGAATGGAGTTTGTGGCGGGGGTTGAAAACAATGGCTTTAATTGGAGGATATCGCGACTCATCCAGGACTGGATGTCAGACTAACAGGCTGATAACACAGAGGCAATGGAGGGGTTGAGAGAGTTGGTGGTGAGGTAAAGCTGGGTGTCATCAGTTTACACGTGGAACCTGATGTCATGTCTTTGGATGATGTCACCGTAGGGCAGCATGTCGATGAGAAATAGGAGGGGCCATGGTTAGATCGTTGGGGAACTCCAGAGGTAACAGTGTGGAGACGGGAAGAGAAGCCATTGCAGGAGATTTTCTAGCTACAATTGGATAGGTAAGAGAGGAACCAGGTGACAGCAGACCCACTCAACTGGACAACAGAGAAGAGGCATTAGAAGAAGGTGGCATGGTTGACCGTGTCAAAGGCTGAGAATGACTGCCCTTGACATTGAGGCAACATTCAACAGACTGTGGCACCAAGGAGCCCTAGTAAAACTGAAGTCAATGGGGATCAGGGCCAACGGCTCGAGTCATACCTAGCACAAAGGAAGATGGTTGTGGTTGTTGGAAGCCAATCATCTCAGCCCCACCACATCGCTGCAGGATCTCCTCAGGGCAGCATTCTAGGCCCAACCATCTTCAACTGCTTCATCACTGACCTTGCCTTCATCATAAGGTCAGAAGTGGGACTGTTCATTGATGATTGCACAGTACTCAGCTCCTTTCACAATTCCTCAGATAATGAAGTAGTCTATGCCAGCATGCAGCAAGATCTGTACAACATCCAGGCTTGGGCTGATAAGTGGCAAATAACATTTGCGCCACATAAGTGCCAGGCAATGACCATCTCCGATGAGAGTCTCACTACATCCCCTTGACATTCATTGGCATTACCATCACCAAATCCCCCACCATCAACATCCTGGGTGTCTCCATTGACCAGAAACTCAATTGGGTCAGCCACATAAATGCTGTGGCTACAAGAGTAGGTGAGAGGCTGGGTATTTTGCAGTGACTCACCTCCTGACTCCCCAAAGCCTCTCCACCATCTACAATGCACAAGTCAGGAGTGTGATGGAATACTCTCCATTTGCCTGGATGAGTGCAACTGCAACAAAACTCAAGAAGCTCAACACCATCCAGAATAAAGCAGTCCACTTGATTGGCACCCCATCCACCACCTTAGAGAAACTCGGAGTGGGGCTTGAATGGGCAAAATGGAGGATTTTGAAGGAGAGATAAGAGGAATAGAACAAGGTGAGGTGTGCAGTGGAGAAGGTTGGTGAGACAGGATTATGAGGCAGTTGGGGTTGCTGCTCATAAGGAGGCAGTGATGAGTGCCTCAATGGGGCTCTTTGGAGAATGCCGAGAGAAGCACAAAGGGAAGCTGTGGGCTTATCCAAGAGGGAGTCGAGCCTGGGACAGCGACAGGGAAGTAGGAAGCTCAGGAATAGTGAAGGGTTGGGATAGGTACTTGGGGGGAGAAATTAAAGGAGGCATGAATGGGTAACAGGGAAAAAGGGAAATTGAAGTAATGGGCTGGGGTCAGGTGCAGCACCATGATCCGCATGTGAATGAACATAGAGGAAATTCAGGCTACATAGGCATGGCAAAGATTTTGATAGATATGTCCTGGTTGCAAACAGAGGATATGAAGGAGACCATAAAAGAGAGTCCAAAGTTAAAGTCAGAGGTCCTGTGGTGGGATGAAGCTCATTTGTAGATTAGGTAGGATCAGCTTGGAGCACCGACGAACTAATAACCAGATTTGGAGACAGGTGTGGAGGTGTAACCTAGAAAAAGTTACTTAAAACTTGAAGCAACTGAGTAGCAGAGTAGAATCACAGCAACCGAGTCCTACAGTGTAGTCCAGAGAGCAGCCTAGTCCCGTTGACAGATGAATCCAGGATGAGTCCCTGAAATTAAATTTGAACAGAGATCCAACCGTTGAAAAGAGCATAGTGAAAACAAGAACAAGCAGGATCGGGGATAGGCAATGGGCTCTGCACAGCTAGCTTTAGACTTGTGGCTTGAACTTGTAATTTAGGCTAAATGCACCCATGCACCCACTATTAGAGCCAGGGTATCCTAAGCAGTGAAAAAGAGGAGACTGGGAGAGAAATGGCAAAGGATAGTAATGTATGTTCCTCAGCATAAGCTGCTAAAATGGCTATGCAGACTCAATCTCTTCCAAAGATTTGTGAGGCTCCCTGAACCAGCCATCCAAAAATCGGGGGGTGGGGGGAATGGTTAATGAGCCTAGTGTTCTTCTGCTCACTAGAATCTAGATGACTTTGTATGGTACAATAGCAAGGTCCTTGAAGTCATAAACAACAACATCAACTTGCATTTATGTAGCGCCTTTAACGTAGTAAAATATCCCAAGACGTTTCACAGGAGCGTTATCAAACAAAATTTGATACCAAGCCACAAAAGGAGATATTAAGACAGGTGACCAACAGCTTGGTCAAAGAGGTAGGTTTTAAGGACCGTCTTAAAGGAGGTGAGGTAGAAAGGTGGACAGGTTTAGAGAGGGAATTCCAGAGCTTAGAGCCTAGGTAGCTGAAGGCATGGCCACCAATGGTGCAGCAATGAAAATCGGGGCTGCGAATTGGAGGAGTGCAGAGATTTCAGAGGGTTGTAGGACTGGAGGAGGTTACAGAGACAGGGAGGGGTGAGGCCGTGGAGGAATTTGAAAACAAGGATGAGAATTTTAAAATCGAGACGTTGCCGGACGAGGAGCCAGGGGTGATGGGTGAGTGGGACTTGGTGTGAGTTAGGATATGGGCAGCAGAGTTTTGGATGAGCTCAAGTTTATAGAGGGTGGACGGCATGTAATCATGTTCTGACCACATCCTCAGTTCGTTCTGCTCAAAGTTCAGGACAATTTGGCAATAAGGGGTAAAAAAAATCGCAAAATGGCTGATTTTCCGCTCACTAACATTAATAGCTTGAAAATCACAAGCTGGCAGTGCACAATTTTGTGATATGTGCTCTCATCTGATGCCGGAGGATAGGAGTGGAATTTTTACCCTTAAATTGTATGGCTGGCCTAGGGAATGGAGAAATAACACTGGCGTTCTTCTGAGGTTAAGATTAATACATGCTGGGGTAAGAATTGCTCTGGTCGCTATGTGCAATGACATTGTAAGAGTCATCATAAAGATTTCCTATGGTGGGCATTTCTAGTAAAATTGCAAATGCAAAAGAACATGTTTATGGTTTCACTAATAATATCAATCAGATGAAATCTTCATGTTCATATCTGCAATATCGCCACACATAGCAACGGTGCAATTCTCACTCCATTGTGACGCTGTTTCCAGGTGTAGGCGGTTTGGACTTTCGATAGAGGAATCGTTCTTGTCGGAATTTATGACAGCGCACACCTCCCCGCTGCGGCTCCTCTACGTGGCTCTGTAGCTAATACCAATATCGAAGCGCAAGAAATTTACAGCAAGTCATTTTTGTACAGGAATATAAGATGTGTATATTTTGCAAACTGAAAAAGGCCCTTCAGTAACCAAAGGGAGACAAAGCCTTTCCACATCGCGCTTCGAATAAGGTCAAAATCTTCCAATGTAGCTGTGCCCGGAGGTCTGTTACGGGTTTTGTTTTGAAAACGTAACCCGCGAGACAAAAACATTCCCGTTAAAAGCACATTTGACGCTTGTATTCACATGATCACCTTATGTTTTTCCAAATTTACGGGTGTAATTTGAACACTGCAATTAGGACATAATTCATCTGCTTTGCTCGATGGTGAGACTAATTCCCAGAGCTCAAATGTTCATCCTGTATCTAACAGGCTACAGCAAGCAGCACTATATAAACTGTAATCAATCGCGGGGTGTAATAAATCGAGACAGTCGATTGCAATCGTCCAATCGACGTTGCCATCACGTAAGGCGATGGAAATAGTTTCCCCTTCCCCAAATGGTTATTAATTTTTCCACGAGTTAAACAGTAATAATAACCAACAAACGCTGTAAACACAACTGCCTCCCCCCCCCCCCCTCCCACGGTATTACTACTTGCACTTATCGGGCTACAATCAAGCTTTAATTTGAAATGTGTTTTGAACGATTTGGTCTTTCATGGCCACCGTCACATTTACAGTAGTACGCATAAGTTAAAAGCATTGCAGGAAGAAAAGTTTGTGCAGCCCGTGAAAGTGAAGCTTTGCTTTTTTTTTGTGTGTGTAAGATTCGCAGGCTGCCAGGGCTTCGCCCGCGCGCCCATCCGCCTGGGCTCAGGTTCGGATTTGGAACACGCAGTCCCCGAGCCGTTCCACTCGACCCATTGTCTCTCGCCATGCTCGAGCCGTTAGCTCGCTGGCTGCAGGTGCTGCTGCTGCATGGCAGTGAGTTGCTGTTCGGAGGCGGTCTCTCTGATCCCGCTCTCGTTATTTTGCCCGCGATCGCTCTCAGCCTGCTGGTAGGTGTGGTGGTGCTGGTGCTGGTTGTTGTTGTTTTCGTGCAGGGTCGAGGCCATGCAGCCTCTGTTGCTGCGAGCAGGGCCCTGCCGATCGAGGAGCATTTATTGCTGGAGGAATCAGCGACCGTCTGGAAGAAACCGAGGCAGCACGAAGAGCCGAAGAAGAAAAGGAGGAAGGATAAAGCGAAGGTAAAACTAAAGGGAAGGGTGTGGGGAAATAGGAAATTAGAGAACAATGTGCAACGGATGGAGCTGGTCATTTTCAAAAGCATCAACTGAGCTTCATCCGAACAATACGTGATGGGAGTGTAGCGTCTGCACCGGACCGTTACTTTAGCATCACAAGACACTGGGCAAAAATCAGAGCAACAACAAAAAACAAATCCAGCATTGTGAATCTGTGATGATAGAACTTTCACATATTGGGCCTAAGGGAGATAGAACCGCTTCGGGCATTCGTAATGAGTATAATTAACCGCTAACAATAGAACATCCAGTAAGGAGAGTGGAGTCTTGTGTATTGCATGAATATGTAATCTGTTCTTCCTCCCGTTATATATATAAGCACATCGTGGTTGAAGAGTACACCGCGTAATCGGTTTGTATATAACTTAGTTAATGACATATAAATTGAGTGAACCACATTTTTCCTTTTTTTTTATTAGTATGAGATTGATTCTACAAAAAAAGTTTTCACCTATTAGTACAAACTGCTCCCCCACTCCTTTTTATTCGTACTGGGATTTACTATCGATGAGGTTTCTGCACCTCAGCAGCCTTTAGCTATGTTATATAATTATACATTTTGTGCATGTAGGAAAAGAGATCCATCACATTCAAGACGTCAGTGATCAGAGACATTTTCACTTTTCTGTTGACAGTTTGACCATCGTTAATTATCAAGTTTGAAAAATTCACATTTTCATTCCGAACCGTGCCAAAGGCGGTCAGCGCCTGTAGGTAGTTTTCCCTAGAGAGCTGACTTAAGTTGTTGCTGAGGCTAAATGTCAATGCTAATTTTACCAGGTGCTATATATTTACCAAGTAAATAATCCCGAATTCTCACTTACTTCAAGCACAATAGTGCAGCCCTTGGTGTGTGAGATTGTGATAGACATGTCTTTCACTACTTGCATGTTTACATAGCCACAGATGAGACAGATAGGAAGGCTGTGAAGCTTTTCATGATATTGTGCTCTTGCTCAAGATATGTGGTTAAGTTGGAGAAGAGTTCTCATTTAACTGTACCAGAGAGCAGTTTGCAGAAAACTATTTTAAAAATACAAAACAAGCCAGTAACCGCAGTAATTTAATCAATGCATATTGCACTATAAAACTGTAATAATTAGTTTGCATCTTTGGTGATTTGAAAAATGTCTCCCCCACCACCAATTTCTTCTGTCTCCATTAAAATGAACAAAAGCTTGTCCCCTGACTGCAAACATTATATTTTTTGTTATGATGAATCAGCACTCTATGGTGTGTGCCACTTGTTCACTGGACTGAACCTAAAATCCAAGCTCACCTGAGTTTCAGGGATTGACTCAAACAGAGTTAACTAAATCCTTGCTGGGCTGGTTAGGATATGAAAACATTTTTATTTGTAATCCCAAACTGTATTATAAAACAGCTGTATGATTTAATTATGGCTCTAACCAATAATTTTTAATTAAAGTACCAGTGGAATGCCTATTTTGGTACTTTACAACAACACTTTTTATAGTGAATATTTATGCCCCTCAAGCTAAGTGTTTTCTGTTTTGGCATTTAATATAGGTATCAGCCACTCCCAAGTTAGGCATAGGATGGCTTATTGCAGAGTAAAGCGCGATCTCCACTGCCCCCAAAAATGCACATCAACCCCAGCTCATAAGAGCATCCAGTACTGTAACAGTGAGTTTTTGCTGCCGCGTGGAGTGGTTGAGGCGAATAGCATATGTGCATTTAAGGGGAAGCTAGATCAGTACATGAGGGATAAAGGAATAGAAGGACACATTGATAGGGTGAGATGAAGTAAATAGAGTGGGAGGAGGCTTGTGTGGAACATAAATGCCGGCATAGAAAACTATTTTCCGAGTGGCCTGTTTCTGTGCTGTAAATTCTGTGTAACTTACCACATCTCATATCAGCCACCTTTCTGGACTTTTGTACTAGAAACTGGGCTACGATTGTTTCAAATTTAGTTTACACATGACTCTCACAACTGCTAGAAAAAGAAGACTCATCCTTTTAATATGGATTGAATTTGAAACCTGGCGCCAGAGATGAAAGAGCAATGTGTTAACCAATTGTGCAACCCCGTTGTTTCGTGTTTATAAATCATGATATTTTAAATAAGAGATATGGTGCTACATTATATGCATGATGAGATGGCTGAGCTTTTAAGAGCTCTGATTTCAAAATGGCAGTCCTGGCAATCTTAGAGATCAGGTCAATAAAGTCTCTTTTTAAAACTTTTAGAGATACATATTTTAACACGTTATTTAAATGAGGACAGGTTATTAAATAGGTAAAAAAATAGTGACTTTAAATTATGCATAGTGTTACTTTATCATGGCCAGGAATTTGCATATTTGGAACTACACTTTGAAAGCTGCCCTTCTCCATTAGTATGTGCAACAAAGTAAGAAGAGTGGAATGTAGGCAGTTTTCTCTTGTTCCCAGTGCACAAACCTCCATGTCTGCTCCAGTCCGATCTTCTGGGACTCAAGACTTTTTTTTGCATTTGTTTTGTTTGGGGAGAATGAAGTAGCTTTGCTTCAGAGCAGTGGAATAGTAGAGATACAAGCCTAGTTTGGCTCACAAGTCTTTTTGTACTGGCTATGCATTCATTTATATTGTGGAGTTATTGTTGACTCTAACAGTGATCATTTTGCAAATCCTTAGGTGTAAGCATATATGCATGTTAGAATTTTAAGTTACTGCTTGTGGACCAACAGAGAGAAGGGCACATGCAGTGCTTCTAAAATCTTTAGTTAATAGTGTAAATAACTGTTTCCCCACGCACACACGCGCCATATGTCGTACTTTCTCAGCCTCTAGCTACTTTTATCCACTACAAGATGAAACTGTACGATTTTCTTTACAAGCAGAGTGCATGCAGTTAATTGCACCACCACATCATTTGTCTAATCTTTCTTACATTCTACACTGTTTGCTAAAAGCTAATTTATAAAATATAATTGAAAGGTCCTCAACAAGTATGTCTGTAAGAGAGACTTTTTTGTTCTTATGCAGCTGTTTCTCAACTATTTTATAGGAATGTTTTGACTTCTGCTTAACTTCACCGTATCATAATGAGATCATGTAGACAATCATTCCCCACCCCCCCAATAATGGGCCGGATTTTGCTGGAGCGGGGCATCTTCTGTCGTGCCCTGTTAGACTTTTTTCTGCATTCTTCAGCTCCAACATTTTTTTACACCGTCACTTGCTGGAAGTGCGAGCTGATGTGTCGAGGACAACGTGGCGTCTGTGACCTTAGTGAACGACGGGACCAACAGTGTATCTCCTTAATGAGATTTTAAGGATTGAGAAAGAAACAGAGTAACGATGGAGAGGGAGGGTGAATTAGAGTGGGTAGATTAGAATCAAATCAGGTACAGAAAGAGAAATAAAGAGAGGGAAAGAACGTTTGGATTAAGAGAGAGAGAAAAATAGGGTCAGAAAGGAAAAGTAAGGGGCATGACTTTAACCCTGAAGAACAGGTGGGTTGGGGGCGGGGGGGGGGCAGTAAAAATTGTAAAAGTTGGGAGCAGGAACGAGTCCCGGCTTCAACACATCGAAAAATGCGTTTCGCCCAGACACACCTGGGTGCACTTCGGAAACCCGGAAGTCCCACCGGCAATTAAAACTGGTGGGATGACATTTAAAGGGGGAATTAAGATAGTTGAAGTACTTAAATCAATTAAATTTGTGGGAATTGAGGCAGAGAAATTATTTTAACTCTGCCTGAACGTGTTTCCCGTGGCCTCTGAAACATGCCATGGAAACGGAGACGAGTTGCAGCCGGCAGCCATTTGGACATTTAAACCAGTGATTGACAAATGGGGATAAAAGGTGAGTTTTTGCAGCAGGACAAGCAGTTCTCTCAGACAAACCTTTGGATGGAAGTTCTTAGTGTTTAGCTTCAGATTTCTTTGTTCACACTCAGAATTCTTCTGTTCAGACATATTTGCCTGCATTTTGGACCCCCTCAAACCGACACCATCAGGATGGGGGGGCACAATGGATGTATTCAGCACTACATCTGAGGAGGAGGCACGGCATGCAGTTCTGGGAGTTGCAGCTCCACAAGACAGAGGTGCGCCACAGGGATCTGCAGAAAAGCAGAGAGGGGAACAACGGAGGGGCCGACGTTGCAGGAGGCAGTACCCCCGTGAGAGGATCTACAGGAAGAGGCTGAGCTTCCTGGACCTCTGAGGAGCAGTGCCTACCGCTTAGATTGTGTCGCCAAGTGGTTGCAGAGATCTGCAGGCTCCTTCGTGCAGAGCTGCTCCCAGCTGGGCCTGGTGGCCATGCATTGCCTGTCGCAGTTAAAATCACCACTGCCCTCAACTTCTTTGCCTCCGGATCCTTCCAGGACGCCACCGGTGACATCACCAGGATCTCTCAGTCGTCTGTCCATAAGTGTATACGACAGGTCACAGATGGCTTGTTTGCCAGGGCATCCCACTACGTCAACTTCCCCATCGCCGACATCGGCCAGACTGAGAGGGCAGTGGGTTTCCATTCACTGGCTGGCTTCCCACGGGTACAGGACGCAATTGATTGCACACACGTAGCAATCCGAGGACCTGCACATGAGCCAGGACTGTTCATCAATTGAAAGGGATATCACTCCATCAATGTGCAGCTGGTTTGGGATCACCGGAAGAGGTTGCTGCAGGTGTGTGTCAAATTCCTGGGCAGCTGCCATGATTCCTTCATTCTGCGCGCATCCAACATCTCGGCCCCTCTTCCACGCACAAGACACACTTAAGGGATGGCTCCTTGGAGACAAGGGATACCCCCTGCAGACGTGGCTCACGACACCTGTGAGGAACCCCACCAGTGAGGCACAGAAGCGGTACAATGACAGTCACATCACCACCAGGTCCATCATTGAACAAGCCATAGGACTGCTGAAGATGCGCTTCTGGTGTCCGGATCGATCTGGGGGAGCCCTTCAGTATTCAACAGCGAGGGTGTGCAGAATAATACTCGTGTGCTGCGTCCTGCACAACATCGCTCAACAGAGAGGGTTACCAATGGATGAGGTCCCAGCCGTTCCACAAGCAGCTGCACCTATCATCAACACTGAAGAAGAAGAGGAGGAGAAGGAGGAGGACGACGATGGGCGAACCATTGGTGAAGCAGCATCTCATCTGGCTGCTTGTCATGCCAGGGAATGACTCGTACTTGATAGATTCTCATAGGGAGAAATGCAAAGTGGCTATAGCCAAGTACTCAGACCACCTGTAATGACCACCACAACCACAACCCCCCCCCCCCACCCAAAGTTGCACAAAACAGTCATACAACGACACATACACCCATTGCATACGCACCCAATGGGTGGCATCAACTCGCCTTTCATGAACAACCACATGTAAGGGCACTTTCACAAAAGAGACTCAAGAATGGGCAAGACTTGGCAGTGATGGTGAGAATCATAACATTTAATGTGTTGTTAACATAAACCAAACAGAAATGAAAAACATGACAGTCTGTCAGACACGTTTGTGCACATCCTCGGTGATTTTTTAAAAATCACCGAGGATGTGCACGAGGCCAGCATTTATTGCCCATCCCTAATTGCCCTCGAGAAGGTGGTGGTGAGCCGCCTTCTTGAACCGCTGCAGTCCGTGGGGTGACGGTTCTCCCACAGTGCTGTTAGGAAGGGAGTTCCAGGATTTTGACCCAGCGACGATGAAGGAATGGCGATATATTTCCAAGTCGGGATGGTGTGTGACTTGGAGGGGAACGTGCAGGTGGTGTTGTTCCCATGTGCC
Source organism: Heptranchias perlo (assembly GCF_035084215.1). Taxonomy (NCBI): domain Eukaryota; kingdom Metazoa; phylum Chordata; class Chondrichthyes; order Hexanchiformes; family Hexanchidae; genus Heptranchias; species Heptranchias perlo. The sequence goes on from NC_090329.1 coordinate 50,939,582, forward strand.
TGCTGCTCTTGTCCTTCTAGATGGTAGAGGTCACGGGTTTGGGAGGTGCTGTCGAAGAAGCCTTGGCGAGTTGCTGCAGTGCATCCTGTAGATGGTGCACACTGCAGCCACAGTGCGCCGGTGGTGAAGGGAGTGAATGTTTAGGGTGGTGCATGGGGTGCCAATCAAGCGGGCTGCTTTATCTTGGATGGTGTCGAGCTTCTTGAGTGTTGTTGGAGCTGCACTCATCCAAGCAAGTGGAGAGTATTCCATCACACTCCTGACTTGTGCCTTGTAGATGGTGGAAAGGCTTTGGGGAGTCAGGAGGTGAGTCACTCGCCGCAGAATACCCAGCCTCTGACCTGCTCTCGTAACCACAGTATTTATATGGCTGGTCCAGTTAAGTTTCTGGTCAATGGTGACCCCCAGGATGTTGATGGTGGGGGATTTGGCGATGGTAATGCCGTTGAATGTCAAGGGGAGGTGGTTAGACTCTCTCTTGTTGGAGATGGTCATTGCCTGGCACTTATCTGGCGCGAATGTTACTTGCCACTTATGAGCCCAAGCCTGGATGTTGTCCAGGTCTTGCTGCATGCGGGCTCGGACTGCTTCATTATTTGAGGGGTTGCGAATGGAACTGAACACTGTGCAGTCATCAGCGAACATCCCCATTTCTGATCAAGGTCATTGATGAAGCAGCTGAAGATGGTTGGGCCGAGGACACTGCCCTGAGGAACTCCTGCAGCAATGTCAAATGATTACAGAACCTTCACCTTTCTCTTCCTGCTACATGGTGCATCCCATGTGGCTGCAGCAGAGGTAGTGGCAGGTTGCTCAGATTCATGCCTGGACTGCTTAGATGCTTTCGGCCTACAATCCCTGGGTTTTGGAGCCCGTGAGGGCCGCTCCAAAGACTGTCCCACCTCCACCTGTGCAGGGGCAGACTCGACCATCTGGAGAGGAGGCAGCATTGCGAGTACTGGTTGCGGGGGGGCCGCAATGGGTGAAACGTGGGAGCGCTTTGAGTGGCGTCCCCACTTCCATGTCCCCTTTCACCATAGTCCCTCTCCTGGGCCACATCACTCCTACCACTCTGCTGGACAACAGTTTGCAGGACATGTATGATGCCTTGTTAGGCCAGTGCGAATATATCTGTCTGCCTGTTTAAGGCAGCAGAATGTAGTTCGCCCTGAGTCCGCACGGCTGTTGCCAGGGCCTGAATGGACTCATTTGTGAATCGTGAAGCTCAATGGAGGATGCCATTCTCTCCATAGCAGACATTCCCGCACTTATCTGCACCACCAATCCACTAGCGATGGAGTTGGACTCCTCCATCCTCTCCGCTATTGTGGTGAGTGTGCATGGCACGTTTTCCACTCCCTCGCAAAGTTGCTTCTGTACCTCCATCTTCTCCTTCTCAAGGATGGCCCCCGGGGTTCAGCATCTGTGCCAAGCTGAGCAGAGCTTGGAGAGGAGTGCGCCCACCGACGCGGACACTCCACAGCTGTCCCTGCCACCAGTGTCTGCTCATGCTCACTTGCGTGTGGTGACTCACCAGGTGACAACCCAACAAACTCACTGATAGGACCCACTGAGGTGTGAGTACCTGCACTGGTGGATGGCTCACTAAGATGTGACAGTGGCCCCTCAAAGGCAGGGAGCCCCTCTGAGGAATCGCCCTCGACCACGTTTTCGATCCGTGATGTCTCTGGAAGAGAACATACAGCAATATTAATAATCATCGCAGAAGTAATGATGCAATGAGTATACTGAGGTGTGCAACAGATCAATCATTGAGAACATCAATCCATGTTCTGTGCGAGGGATGCTAAAGTTCTGTCACCTGACATTTGCGGGATGCCAGTCTCGGCATCTCCTGCGGCCCTGCACTCTACCGTTCAGCTTATATCCATGGTCTCCTCATCCACCTCTATAAGGGCCACGATTTGTGGATGACCCCCTCCAGTCCTCGTCCTCGCCCTCTCCCTTGCATTTTGCGCTCTCTTCTCCTACAAGGGGAGAAAGTGTGAATGAGTAAAGGTGATGTGGTCACCCGATGGATCCATTGCTTTGGGTCAGGATGACAGTGCAGCAGATGCATCAGAGGCTGACTATCAGACAGATTGCTCACATTACATCAGGATTGGAGTGACTGGGAGAAGTGGGTACACAAATGGGGAGGGGTGGGGAGAAGAAGTGCACAGAAAGTGAAGGTGAGTCGAGACTGAGCCTTAAGTGATGTGAGGAGTGATGTGATGGAGTAGGCTTCGCAAGGTAGTGTGAGGGGGGGTATTGTTCACCGTGGAACGCAGGTCAATCAGTAACTGTACTCACTCTTCCTGACCTCGTTAAGTCATTAAATCTCTTTCTGCATTGAAACCACGACCGGGGCACCGTGCTTCTGCTGCTCACCTCGTCCGCCACCTCCAGCCACGACTTCTTGGTGACACGACCAGGTTTCTTGCTGCGGTCTGCTGGGTACAGCACCTCCCTCCTGCTTCTTACTGCACCCAGCAATGCCTGCAGGGCGGCATCGAAGAATCTAGGTGCTGGTTTTGCTCTACGACGTTCTCCACTCATTTTTTCTTCCTTTCTCCTTCCAAATGCATTGCTGGAGTGGCCCTTTAAATAGTGGGTTTTAAATGAGTCATGCAGGTGCACAGTCCGCCCGCTGCACAGCTTGAAGACGCGAAACCCGGAAGCTGAGTTAATTGGCTCCAATTGAATCACGATCGCACGGGAAACAGCACACTTTTTTTCTCCGGGTTTCCCACCCGATTATTGATCCCCCCCTGCTGAGAACCCGCCTCCAAGTTAAAATCATGCCCAAGAATTTTTTTAAAAATTGACATTTTTATAATCTCAAACAACAGTTGATTACATGCAGCAATGAGATTGAACACTTTAAATTGTTCTTAATATGGCCAGAGAGGTTGATTGGAATTGCATTAATTATTATCACATCGTTAGAAAGGTACTTACGCTCTTAATTGCCAGGCTTAACTTTCTGTGGTGAGCTTAATGGGCAATTAATGTGCAAATATAGCAAGTTCTTAAACATAATGGGGAGGCGAAGGGTGAGATGCTGTTTGTACAAAGCAAATGGCACCATGGCATAAATCAACCAGCAAGTTCTGAAGATTCGCAACTCACAGTGTATCTCTTAATCCCCTGAACTTGCTGGCCGATTTGCATATTAATAACGGCGTGCGTCGTTAACACGCTGTTATCTTTCCAGCAAGATCCAGCCCAACATGCTTTCAAATCAAACTTAAGATACAACTCAATTTGAGACCATCTATAATTTATACACTGGTTACTACTGATTGTAAAAAAGCCCATCAGCTACAATAATTAAGTTCTACCTGTAACACCCAAGAAGAACCACCCAAATGGCATTTTATAAAAGAAAGCCAGCATTCAGACAGTGGTATTCTCTCTGGAAGTAGGCGTACTATACCAATGAAAAGAACAAATGGCTGTTTTTGACTTTTCTAATCTTGGTGGTTTCTCAATTTACAGCTCTTTACCATTGGTTTCTTTCTAGACAATTTTACAACACCAAGTTATAGTCCAGCAATTTTATTTCTGGAAATAAAATTGCTGGACTATAACTTGGTGTTGTAAAATTGTTTACAATTGTCAACCCCAGTCCATCACCGGCATCTCCACATCATTTCTTTCTAGAGACTTTTGTCCTGATGTGACAGCTCTTGTTTTAACAGTACTGCTGTTGTTTCTCACTATAGTTTGAATGTGTGAATGCCTAATTATCACATGGATTATGCAAATAAAAATAGAAAAATGGCTTGCATGGGATTTTACAATCTCCTTTCTCTAAACAATCCTTTTTCCTTTATATATTAAATGTTACATTTGTTATTGAACTCCCTTGAGCCTTCAGAATATGCAGCTCTCTTCCTTTACACAAGGTTAGCAAAAACAATTTTCTCCAATTTCTGCTGCTGAATGTTGTAGAGCTAGAACCATAGCACACCTCTTAATTTGTAATGTTTGCAGAATAAATTATTTTAAAAGATTACATTTAAACATTATTATGTACATATTGTATTGGGAAAATAAATTGGCTTAGCCACAATTTTCTGCTACACTGTGCATTGCTATTGCACATAGCTTCAAAATATTGGCGAAAATTACACTTTGAAGATGAACTTGAATATTTTTGTGTTTAACTATAGAAGTCTACTGAACATATCTATACTTCCACAATACTGTTTAGTCTTCTATGTTTTAGTATTGTAGGAAATCATTGCAAAGTTTCCTTTTAAAAATTTACATTAAGCACTTTAAAAAAAATAAAAATTATGTGTTTTTGTGAAAAAAATTTCAGTGGTGCAGAGAAAAAAAATGAATATAATTAAAATAAACAGGTAGCATAATGCAAAATCTTCTGAGAACAAGGCAACAATAGTACTGGGCGGACTATTAGGAAGCAGAGATGCAGTAAGGTAGCAGCAGTAGAAAACATAAGAAAGCATGTGGAAGAAACCATTTGGTCAAACAAGCTCACTCTTCCCATGGATCATGGTCAGGAAATTCTTTGGAGCTGCTCCCGTTCCGCCACCGTACGATTGTTGTAAGTGCACGCAGACCCTCTTTATGCCCATAAACGGGGTTTCCGATGCTTTCCCTTTGCACTTACGCGGTGGACCGGGAGCAGTGCCGAGGAAATTCCCAGCCCATGTGAAATTTACCCTATCATGAAATCTGCCTCACCCATCAAATCTCTCAGATATTCATCTGTGCTCATCCCTCTGGCCTACTGTTCTCCACAGACAACACACTCCCCTTCCCTTTATTCCTCTTCTCCTCTCCATGAACCCCAGTAACATAGGAGCCAACATCTCTGATGGAATTTTTTAATCATCTCATCCTAACCCTTTAAATTCTAATCCTGTTCTCAGCCAGATATTTATCAGCTCCTTTTTGAAGAAGGTAATTGAGAAATTATCAGCTGCTTTTTCCGAGAGTGTGTTCCACATGTCCACTATCCTGAGAGAAAAGTTCTATCTAATTTCTTGTCTCACTCAAGGCTTGTTAATCTTAAACCTACATCCTCTTGATCCCAATGCTCACAGATTAAAACAGTTACAAATCTGGATCGTGTTTCCCCCTCAATTTTCTTTTCTCCACTGAAAACAATTTCTGCTTTGTTATACTCTTTTCCTAACTTAGAGCCCTAGGCCTTAGAATATTAATGTTGTTCTTCTCTGAACCTCCTTCAACACATCAGTGTACTTTTGAAGAAAAGAGGCCCAAAACTGTGCACGATATTCCATTTGTGGTCTTAGCAGTGACCTACATAAGGTCAGAATACCTTGTTTTGAAATTATAGTCAAACATCTTTGAGATGGATCCTATTACCTGTATTTGATTATCTTCGTTGAAGACTTTAGCAAAGTGTACACGTGTTTGATGTTTCAGTGTGTTTTACTGTACATTTATCTACATTAAAATCCATCTGTCAATCATTAGACCATCTGCTTAATTTAGTCCAAATCTCTTTGAATGCTGTTTACCTTTCTTATATTGGAAATGTGCATGTGTTCATTCCAAGAAAATTGTTACCTATTACTTATCAAATTACTGACCTATTGTCTCAAGCGTTGTGCTTTCTAAAGTTGTGTACGCGTGCATTTCTACACAAGTTGCCATTAAGATCTTCTACCTAGGTTTTGGTTCTGACAATCTAATTTCCTCTTATATCTGTGCTGTATTTGATGGCTCACCCTTTCCTGACTCTCCATTAACTCAAAGGTTCTCTGAGCAATCTCTCTTCCACTCTATTATTCCTCAGGCTTCATCTACCTGTTCTGGTGAGTTCAGGTAGACATTAAAGATCCAAAGGAAAAATGACAGGGGATCCTGCTGGTGGCCTGGCTAACACACCTTCCTTAACCCACGCCACCAAAACAGGTTGACTGGTTAGTCATCTCATTGTTGTTTATGAGATCTTGCTGTGGTCAAAAGGGTTGTTGCATTTGTCGACCTAACAAAACTCACTGCATTTCAATTTAATTCAATGCTTTGAGATGTTTCGGAGAGACATTATAAGATGCTATATAAATGCAAACACTTTTTCTTTCCATACCAATGATTTCCTCCACTCATCATCTAACCCCATCCATCCACTGCTTTGGATGATTCCCTTCTACATCATTTCCCATCTTCAAATTGCATGTCCTCAGTGCGCAGAAGCTTCATTCTTCTTGATGTGCAGTGGTTGAATCGCTATATCTAGATCTTCACCATGCTCTTGAATGAGGTACTTAAAATGTTTGTTTTAATCCTTTAAAGAAGAGATTCTTATTGTCTTTCACAAATCCAATTAACAGCTGCCACATCTTATTCTTAATGGCTCCATTATCATCTATTCAGTACCAGTGACATAGTTAGAAAGAGGGATGAGGTCCTGCAGGCAGATTTTAGGGAGCTAGCAAAGCGATTAATAAGCAGGACCTCAAAGGTAGTAATCTCCGGATTACTCCCGGTGCCACGCGCTAGTGAGTATAGCAATAGGAGGATAGTGCAGATGAATGCATGGCTGGAGAGATGGTGCAGGATGGAGGGGTTTAGATTCCTGGGGCATTGGGACCGGTTCTGGGGGAGATGGGACCTGTACAAGCCGGACGGGTTGCACCTCAACAGGGCTGGGACCAATATCGTCGCGGAGAGGTTTGCTAATGCTGTTGGGGAGAGTTTAAACTAGCTTGGCTGGGGGATGGGAACCTGAGCTTAGATTTAGAAGGGAAAAAAGCAGAGCTGGAAATGAATGGCAGAAAATAGACAACAAAGGTGTTTGGCAGTACTTAATGATATATGCTTCAATGCAAGGAGTCTACTGAATAAGGCAGATGAGCTGAGGGCACAGATAGACTCGTGGAGGTATATCATAGTTATTACTGAAATATGGCTTAAAGAGGGGCAGGAACGGCAGCTCAACATTCCTGGTTACAGGGTTTTCAGATGAAATAGAGAGGGATAAAAAAGGAGGGGGGGTTGCAATATTGGTTAAAGAAACAATTACAGCCACGAGGAGAGATGGTATGTTGGAAGGATCATCAAATGAGGCCATAAGGGTTGAACTGAAGAACAAAAGGGACAATTACACTGCTGGGAGTGTACTATAGAACCACAAACAGTCAGAGGGAGATAGAAGAGCAAATACGTAGGTAAATTTCTGAGAAGTGCAAAAACAATAGGGCAGTAATAGTAGGGGATTTCAATTACCCTAATATTAACTGGGATACAATCAGTGTAAAAGGTATAGAGGGCGCAAAATTCTTAAAATGCATTCAGGGGAATTTTTTTAGCCAGTACGTAGCAAGCCCAACAAGAGAGGGGGAAGTTCTGAACATAGTTTTAGGGAGTGAAGCTGGGCAGGTGGAAGGAACATCAGTGGGAGAGCATTTTGGTGGTAGTGATCATAATTCAGTTAGATTTAGCATAGTTATGGAAAAGGACAAAGACAGACCAGGAGTAAAAGTTCTCAATTGGGGAAAGGCCAATTTTACTAAGCTGAGATGTGATTTAGCAAAAGTGAACTGACTTGATTGACTAACTCGATTGAATTTTTTGAGGAGGTAACTAGGAGAGTCAATGAGGGTAGCGTGTTTGATATGGTCTACATGGATTTTAGAAAGGCTTATGACAAGGCCCCACATGGCAGACTGGTCAGAAAAGTAAAAGCCTATGGGATCCAAGGGAAAGTGGCTAGTTGGATCCAGAATTGTCTCAGTGGCAGGAAGCAAAGGGTAATGGCCGACGGGTGCTTTTGTGACTGGAAGGCTGTTTCCAGTGGGGTTCCACAGGGCTCAGTACTAGGTCCCTTGCTTTTTGTGGTATTTATCAATGATCTAGACTTAAATATAGGGGGCATGATTAAGAAGTTTGCAGATGATACAAAAGTTGGCCGTGTGGTTGATAGTGAGGAGGAAAGCTGTAGACTGTAGGAAGATATCAATGGACTTGTGAAGTGGGCAGAAAAGTGGCAAGTGGAATTCAATCCGGAGAAGTGTGAGTTAATGCATTTGGGGAGGACAAACAAAGCAAGGGAATACACAATAAATGGGAGGATACTGAGAAGTGTAGAGGATCAGAGGGACCTTGCAGTGCATGTCCACAGATCCCTGAAGATAGCAGGACAGGTTGATAAGGTGATTAAGAAGGCGTACGGGATACTTTCCTTTATTAGCCAAGGCATGGTATATAAGAGCAGGGAGGTTGTTCTAGAACTGTACAAAACACTAGTTAGACCACAACTTGAGTACTGCGTACAGTTCTGGCCACCATATTACAGGAAAGATGTGATTGCACTAGAGAGGGTACAGAGGAGATTTACAAGGATGTTGCCAGGACTGGCGAATTTTAGCTATGAGGAAAGATTGGATAGGCTGGGATTGTTTTCTTTATAACAGAGGAGGCTGAGGGGAGTTTTAATTGAGGTGTACAAAATTATGAGGGGCCTAGATAGAGTGGATAGGAAGGACCTATTTCCCTTAGCAGAGAGTTCAATAGTCAGGGGGCATAGATTTAAAGTAATTGATAGAAGGATTAGAGGGGAGTTGAGGAGAAATGTTTTCACCCAGAGGGTGGTGGAGGTCTGGAACTCACTGCCAGAAAGGGTGGTAGAGGCAGAAACACTCACTGCATTTAAAAAGTACCTGGATATGCACTTGAAGTGCCGTGACCTACCAGGCTACGGACCAAGAGCTGGAAAGTGGGATTAGGCTGGATAGTTCTTTTTCGGCCGACACGGACACGATGGGCCAAATGGCCTCCTGTGCCGTAAATTTTTATGATTCACATTCTCAGTTTCACTGCCTCATTTAATCTCAACTGGAACTCAGATAAATTTTAATATTTCCACTTATGTAAAGACATACAATTATCTCATGGATCAGAGTCGATGAGTAAGGCTATTGATTTGTGGTTTTCAAAAACCGTGGAATATGACCTAAAACTCTGTTAAAAATCTTTGAAATTCTCATAATCCCATGTAATAAAGCAGAATTTGACTTAGTCACCTTAAACTAGTAGCCCTAATTATAAGCGGATGATGAATTTAGGGAGGATTATTAATCGAATCTACAAAATCAAACTACTCGTAATCAGGCTTGAAAATAAGTTGCCAGGATGTCTGCTATTCTACATGGGACCTACGTACCAATGAGTCTGTAACACTATTTTAATGAAGAGTATTATCTAAAGACTGTAACCTACTAAGTCCTAAAATATTTGGATATAAAGTTTTCTCTCTATTTGCAACAAATTCTGACAACCTGTCAGAGATACTGTTTAAGCAGAAGAGAACCAGAGTGTCATGTGGAGAACCCTTTGTGTGATGTAGTGTTTCCTGTGATGGAACATTACTTTAATTACAAAAGTGCATGCTGTGGGCAGACAGCTATTATTACTCAGTTGAGTTATTAAGTGCCCTCACAAATGTTTTTGTTTTCAGCATTGTTCCCAGCAGGGGTGTTCCCCAGTCCCTCTTATATGGTGGACTTGTGAGGAAGAGATTAAAATCTGTAGCAGTGGTTCAATAATATGAGAATGAAATGGTGGACAAAATAGTGTGACTGCGTTAAGCATTATGCTAATTTCACACGCAATAGTTTCAAGACTATCATTTTGAGGCGTGCTGAACTGGATATATATCTCTTAAAGAATGCATTAGTGTACATTGGATAAAACGTGTAGAAAGTGCACATTCAAAATTTCTCCTTTTTCTACCAATTTTCTATACTTCCTTACACCTGTCCTGAAGGTGTTGATTCCTTGTTGGATGGAGTGCCACAGATACTAGTCGCCTTTCATTAATTTGCATGTATAGTCATTCCTCACATGTGATCACAGATAGTGAGTGCCTGCAGACCATTTAACCTTTGGGATAGCACAGTTAAACCTGGTCCTGTTTTCACCCCATGTCTACATACGCATATTTCCAGCAGTCATTGCATAGTAATCAGAAGTAGGAATCCCTGGCCAATTTTGTCTCCTTAATTGAGGGTTGCAGAGGCCAACTCTGATGCCTGTATTGTCTTTCTACCGTGGATCAGCTAATCCAGTACCGACGGAGGATCAAATCTGGGATCTTTCTGATCCGTATGGCTCAGCTATTCATTGCGAGCATTCGCTGGCCCCCAAATACACACTTTCACGATTGACTTTTTTGAATTGAAATGGCTTCTGCCCATTCCTGATTGGCATTTTGCAGCCAAATATTACACATCTACAAAAAAGACCAACTAGTAAGTTTTGTGGTCATAGATAGTTTGTCACGTCCGGTGTGTACTTTTATAGAGCCAAGTAACACACTGAATAATTCTGTACTGGACTTTCAACAGAATCTCTGACACATGCACCAACAAAAATCATACACAAAAAACAAACTATCAAAGCCTATGTTAATATCTATAAATAGATTTGAAAGTTACCACACTGTGTTTGTCCCGTAGAGCACCTGATCTATGTTAGATAAAACTTGTATAGTTTTTAAGGGCACACACATGTTTTCCACTGCTAACATCCATGGAACTTGGCATTAAAAGGAGCAGAACACCATGCAAGAAGACAAGCAGCATCAGCTGGTAACCTTGGTGCCATTTCAAGCTTTAACTTAAACTGACACATTAAGCAGTTTTCCGCACCCAAAGCTTTTCAGAGTTCTTATGATCTTTTTGTTTTCAGTGCTGTGAAAAATGTTATTAGCACTGATGATCTGATGTTACTTTAACATCCTGGGATGAGAGGGTTCTCCTATCAGGAGAGATTAAGTAAAATGGGCCTATACTCTCTGGAGTTTAGAAGAATGAGAGATGATCCCATTGAAACATATTAAATTCTGAGGGGCCTTGACAGGGTTGATGCTGAGAGGTTGTTTCCCCTGGCTGGAGAGTGTAGAACTAGGGGCATAGTCTCAGGATAAGGGGTCAGACATTTAAGACTGAGATGAGAAGGAATTTCTTCACTCAGAGGGTTGTGACTTTTTGGAATTCCCTTCCCCAGAGGGCTGTGGATGCTCAGTAATTGAGTACATTCAAGGCTGAGATAGATAGATTTTTCGACTCTAGGGGAATCAAGGGATATGGGGATCGGGTGGGAAAGTGGAGTTGAGGCCAAAGATCAGCCTTGATCTTATTGAATGGCAGAGCAGGCTCGAGGGGCCGTATGGCCTACTTCTGCTCCTATTCTTACGTTCTTATGTTCTTAATGCCCATTGCATCAACTTCCATTGGGGCTGTGTGTACAGGACAAGAAAGCAATCTGTCTTTAATAGTAGAGTAGTGCATGCAAAAACTCAGACAGTTCAGGGAGGTGGTTACTGATCTGTGACACTTACTGAAGGATGAGCTGCAGGAACAGTGGGATAGAGTTTCAGCAGAGGCTTCCCTGATTTCCCGCCATAACTATGGTGGAAGATCGACAGAAATCCCATAGAAATGCTGTAAGTGGCCGTTTATGCTGTTTCTGTGGGGTTTCTGCCGAAGTCACAGCGGGAGATCGAAGGAACCCCCGCGGAAATTCCAGGCAGGTCGTCGGTCTGCATTGCCTCCTTGTGGTAGCCAAGACAATGACAGCTCTCAGTTTCGATACCTCTGGTAGCTATTGGACCCAACGGGAGACATCACAGGGGTAAGCTGCCATTTGATACAGGGAGCCATAAATCAGGTGCCTAATGTGCTGTTTGGCCACGCCCACCAGTACATCTACTTTTTTCAGGCTATAAAGTACAAATTTGTGTTTATTAACAAGCTTATACAGAAACACAAATAGATCAGCAGATTGGAAAACAATAAACTACTTAACTTTCACTGACATATTAAGCAGTTTTTCGCAACCAATATAGTAAGCTTTTCTGAGTTCTTAATGTCCTTTTGTTTTCAGAGCTGATGTTTTTGAATTCTCAAGGGTGCACATTCATAGATATATTTTATGAAGCCTTTGTACTTTTTGATTATATGGCACTTGGGGGAGGAATGCATCAATACATCCAGGTTTTTTGGCATGACTGCTTATGCTAGGAATAATGTGGATTAAGGGATTGATTGAGATAAATTGTGTGATCCTAGTTTCTGGTGTCTAGTTAGGTCTGAGAATAGGAGTGGGGGAAGGGAGGGTTGGAGGATCTATTTGCTATGCGCTGAGTATAATAAATCTGTGACATGTAGGTATGCACCCACGCACCTATGTGGGATTGGCAGCCCTCCATCTCGGGAGTTTTATGGCTGATGAGTCAACTAGATGAGCCTCCCATGACAGCAGAGTCTTCTCCTGGAATTGTCCCAGTTTTAGCTCTGGTATTGTAAATCAGCTTGGCCTAGAATAGGCAAGGCATTCCTTTTTAACAATTGGTATTGATAAAGGAAGGTGCACAGATTTAGTCATTTTATCTGTGTGGTAGAATCAGGGATAGTATTTTGAATCCAGAGAGAACATGTGCCATTTATATCCTGTTGTGTCAAGTCATGCATAGGGCAAACCAAGTAATTCGCACTATTTAAAACACAGTGAATGTGCACACTTCTTTCCCGTATAACATCTCTCTCTCTCTATTTTCAAAGTGTTATCTGACATTATTGGAAAGACTATGCTTTCCTTACAGATATGAATTTGCAATAAAAGTCAGGTTGAGTTTTGTTCATATGTGGGCGTCTGCAATAATTGTAGCCAATTTACACATTAACTGTCACGCCATATTTACACCACTTTGTAATAGCAATAGGACAATCACAGAACATGCAGGTTGCCATAGATGACCTCACAATCCTTTAACCCTTCTTTTAAGTTCTAGTGTTGATTTACCTTTGTCCTTTTGTGCAAATCAATGAACCACTTGATCTCACCCACGGTCTGTGAGTCAAGGTTGGCGACAGCGCTCACTCGTTGCAAAACTCATGCCAGGCACGTTGGTGCCTGATGTTGGCGGTATTAATTCCAACTGAGATGAAAAGAGCCATTGTCTTTTCCAGGTCCATATCTACATGTTTGGACAGAGCTTTTCTTGTATGTTGCTGAGACATAGCCCCAGATTTGGACTCTGCAGCTGGCTGAACATTGCCGATTGACATGCAGGGGAAAAATCCCTACTCTTTTTTGTCTGTCAGACAAAACTATAATTTGCCAACTCAGGTCAAAGTTTCATTATCTTACAAACTATACTCTAGTCTGTTGTTTTCACAAGCATCTGTCAGCTGCAGAGAATGGAACAAATCCTGTCATTATAATAGTCTGAATAATAATAAAACATAATTTCCTTTAAGCCATTTTTAAAAACTGTTCTGCCTTATGTATTTCATGTGGAAAAATGCTAGTTCTGTAAGAATTAAATAATAAATATTTAGCATAAGGAGTTACAGTTCTCACCAAAAGCTTGTAATAAATGCAATTTGAACCACATAAAACTGCATAGAACAAATCTTGTAATCCCACTGGCTGAAAGAACTGCAATTAAGATAAGTCTACACTTGTGGAACAAACTCAACTGCCACAAGCATTATAGTTACATCACGATCCATCTACTGAGGGCCATGAGGAACCGTACGGCATGTTTTATGCTGGAATAGAAACTTCAAGCTAATGAAGGTACTCGACTACCTCATGTTTTGGTCAATTCTTTGGGTCTTATTCTAGTGTAAAATGATGCTTGAACTTACTAAGAAATTTACTGAGCTATTATTCTAAGATCAGAACCAGTGTCAATTTCAAATGGATCCATTCAAATGGACTGCTCCCAAAAATAGCTGTCTCAATATCATCAGCTTTTGAAGTATTATACATCTATAAAACTGATTTTCTGTCAGTTTTTTAAGTTGATATTAATTATGAAGCACAACTTGAGAGTATTTTGCAGTAAGTGCAAGATAGTTAGAATTAAAAACTCATTCAATATTTTGGGTCTAACGAGGAATACCTGCTGCAGTCTTGATAGGGCACAGCAAGTGGTAAATGAGCAGTATTCCTGATAGTGATTTCAAACCAGAAAAGTTGTCTATGCTTAATGTATTATTAACCTACATGGGAATTGCACATTACTCTTTTTAAAAAGTAGTTTCTCTACTAGGAGTTTTTGGTTTGTATGAATACAAACATTTTAATATTTAAAATGAGCTTGAATTTGCTACTGCAGTATTTGCTAAGTACAAACATTTTATTTTCCAAGTACTTCTATTTTTATTGGAAAATTAATAAATCTACTTCCACTTTTCTTTGAAGGAGCCAGTGAATGGACATCCCCCCTTATCAAATGACATACAGCTACTTGCCGTGGAAGAAACTAAAGGTTCACCAGCTGCAGAGAAGAAAGTTCTTAAGGTATGTCAAAGACAATCATCATTCAATTCACCTTTGATTGGTTGAGCTTCCTCAGTGGCTCGGTGGGTGAATGCACCTTATAACATCATACCTATGTAGAACAGAAAGTGCCAAGTTCAAGTCCTCATTTAGTAGGTTTCAGCCGCAGCAGTAGTTGGGTGATACAATGCTACAGTGCCCCATGACTAGAGATAGAAAAAAAATAGCAGGAATTCCCACTCTTAATTCCATTCAATTACCCTTGCTAGCAAGTACAAGTATAAGGATATTGGGCGAGATGGGGATTGAGCTCAGCTTCCCAGTTGAAAAGCCTGCTGACACTTCTGCTTAGGCTTACGCTTGAAGAATGATTACTTGGCTAAGGTACTGGAAGAGCATTGCCACCAATGGAACCATACCCCAACAAGAATCATCACCTTCAGGGAAAAAAATTGCAAAAACAAACCTGTAAAATATAATGTAGTAAAATCAAATTTATACAATACATGGAGCATCTGGAGGTACCGATTTATACTACAACAACTTGCATTTATGTAAGAACATAAGAAATAGGAGCAGGAGTAGGCCATCCGGCCCCTCGAGCCTGCTCCGCCATTCAACAAGATCATGGCTGATCTTGTACCTCAATGCCATTTTCCTGCACCATCCCCATATCCCTCGATGCCTTTAATATCTAGAAATTTATCGATCTCTGTTTTGAATGTGCTAATGACTGGGCCTCCACAGCCCTCTGGGATAGATAATTCCAAAGATTCACCACCCTCTGAGTGAAGAAATTTCTCCTCATCTCAGTCCTAAATGGCCTACCCTTTATTCTGAGACTGTGACCCCTGGTTCTAGATTCCCCAGCCAGGGGAAATGTCCTCCTTGCATCTACCCTGTCGAGCCCTGTAAGAATTTTGTATGTTTCAATGAGATCACCTCTCATTCTTCTAAACTCTAGAGAATACAGGCCTAGTCTACTCAATCGGTCCTCATACGACAATCCCGCCATCCCAGGAATCAGTCTGATGAACTTTCGTTTCACTCCCTCTATGGCAAGTATATCCTTTCTTAGGTAAGGAGACCAAAATTTTACACAGTACTCCAGGTGCGGTCTCACCAAGGCCCTTTTTAATTGCAGTAAGACATCTTTACTCCTGTACTCAAATGCTTTTGTAATAAAGGCCAACATACCATTTGCCTTCCTAATTGCTTGTACCTGCATGTTAGCTTTCAGTGACTCATGTACAAGGACACCCAAGTCCCTTTGAACATCAACATTTCCCAATATCTTACCATTTAAAAAATACTCTGCATTTCTGTTTTTCCTACCAAAGTGGATAACTTCACATTTTTCCACATTATATTCCAACTGCCATGTTCTTACCCACTCACTTAGCCTGTCTATATCCCCTTGAAGCCTCTTTGCATCCTCCTCACAACTCACATTCCTACCCAGTTTTGTGTCATCAGCAAACTTGGGAATATTACATTTGGTCCCCTCATCCAAATCATTGATATATATTGTGAATAGCTGGGGCCCAAGCACCGATCCCTGCGGTACCTCACTAGTCAAATTCTGCCAACCTGAAAAAGACCTTTTTATTCCTACTATCTGTTTTCTGTTTACCAATTCTCAATCCATGCCAGTATATTACCCCCAATTCCACATGCTCTAACTTTGTTCACCAAACTCCTGCGTGGGACCTTATTGAAAGCCTTCTGAAAATCCAAATACACCAAATCCACTGGTTCCCCTTTATCTATTCTACTAGTTACATCCTCAAAGAACTTTTGTCAAATATGATTTCCCTTTCATAAATCCATGTTGACTCTGCCAAATCCTATTATTATTTTCTAAGTGTCCTGTTATCACATCCTTTATAATAGATTCTAGCATTTTCCCTACTACTGATGTCAGGCTAACAGGTCTGTAGTTCCCTGTTTTCTCTCTCCCTCCTTTCTTAAATAGTGGGGTTACATTTGCTACCCTCCAATCTGCAGGAACCGTTCCAGAATCTATAGAATTTTGGAAGATGACAACCAATGCATCCACTATCTCCATAGCCACCTTTTTCAAAACCCTGGGTGTAGATCATCAGTTCCTTGGGATTTATCGACTTTCATTCCCATTAATTTCTCTAGTACTATTTTTTTACTAATGCTAATTATCTTCAAGTTCCTCATTCTCGACAGACCCTTGGTTCTCCAGTATTTCTGGGAGGTTTGTTGTGTCTTTTTCCGTGAAGACAGACACAAAGTATTTGTTTAATTTCTCTGCCATTTCCTTATTCCCCATTATAAATTCTCCCGTCTCTGTCTGTAAGGGACCCGCATTTGCCTTCACCAGTCTTTTCCTTTTTATGTACCTATAGAAACTTTTACAGTCCGTTTTTATGTTTCTCGCTAGTTTACTCTCATATTCTATTTTCCCTTTCTTTATCAATTTCTTGGTCCTCTGAATTCTCCCAATCCTCAGGTATACTGCTTTTTCTGGCAACTTTATATGCCTCTTTCTTTGATTTAATACTATCTTTAATTTCTCTTGTTAGCCACGGTTGGACCACTTTTCCTGTTGGGTTTTTTGCCTTAAAGGAATATATATTTGTTGCAAGTTATGTACTAATTCTTTAAATGCTAGCCATTGCCTTTCTACCATTATAAAGCCTTTAATATAAAAATTGCCCCACCGTGCTTCACAAATACAAATTGACAGGGAAATGGTCGCTGAACTATGGATGGAGAGATTAAGAGGGGTCACCAAATGCCTGGTTGAAAAGATGGGTTTTGAGAAAGCGTTTATAGGAGGATAGAGAAGTGGAGAGATGAATTGGTTTAGGAAGAGAGTCCCAGAAAGTGCACCCAAGACAGCTGAAGCCTCTTCCACCAGCGGTGGAGCAAAGGGAGGAGAGATGCACGTAAAGCCAGAGTCAGAGGACAGAAGAATGCAGAGGGGTGGAGAGAAGAATATAAGGCTGGAGGTCGCTGAAGACGTGGTATGCGGCAAGGCCGGGGAGGGATTTGAAGACACAGCACGGACACGATGGGCTGAATGGCCTCTTTCTGTGCTATAACTTTCTATGATTATGATTCTAAGATGAGGACAAGGGAGTTTAATTTTAAAATATGCTAGGGGTCAGGAAGGACTGGATTGATGAGTGAGCAAGACTTAGTGCTAGATAAAAACTGAAAATGCTGGAGAAGCTCAGCAAGTCAGGCAGCATCTGTGGAGAAAGAAACAGAGTTAACGTTTCAGGTTGAAGACCTTTCGTCAGAACTTAGCGCTAAATGGTTTGTACCTCCTGTGAGTGACAACCAAAATGTTTTCTTGTGGCTCATAAACATTCTGCAATGTGCAAGTGCCCATTAAATATATCAAGATGCTGAAGCAACCATCAGTCATGAAAGCATCATCAAAAGTGTCACTCCTCACTCAATCAGCAAGTGGATTGGTAAATGGAAATAAATGTTTAAAACATTTAGAAAAGTGCAAGTAACTATAAGTGTAACTTCATGTATAAATTAAAATAGGTATTGGAGAGATGTAGCAAGGCAGAGGAGTCTAGGGAGAGAGTTCCAGAGTGTAAGGCCAAGACAACTGAAGGTTTGTCCACTGGAAACCATCTCTGTTTAATCCACAGGATAGCCCTTCGATAAGGGTAGAAAATTGTGCAAACAGATTGTAGACTATTTAAGAATGTGTTAACTTTGGTATCTCAGTACTTTGGTATTTTCATGTTTTACGCAAGGGCCCTGAAAATCTCTGCGATTGCACATCTTGATGTAAATGCCATGATCCGCCTCCCCTGGGCCTTTGTCACTGACCCCACCAAAGTTCACAGACTATGGGGTAGGTCCCACAATTAACACACTTTCAGCAGGCTGCGATGGATCTGGGACATCCCCATCCCCAGGCTGGAAAGTCTAGCCAAAGAGTCCCAGGCGGGGGGCCGCTGGATTCCCGATAACCTCCCACAAAAGAAACACCTGCAGCCCCCTTAC
This sequence comes from Heptranchias perlo, assembly GCF_035084215.1. Lineage (NCBI taxonomy): Eukaryota > Metazoa > Chordata > Chondrichthyes > Hexanchiformes > Hexanchidae > Heptranchias > Heptranchias perlo. The sequence continues at coordinate 50,957,882 of NC_090329.1, forward strand.
AAAGGGGGCCATTCTAAAATTTAAAAAAATGACTGGCTACATCTTTGGGAGGGGTCCAGTCTACAATCCAGTCTGGAACCCCATGTGGTTCCTATAGCTGTCCCTTGGTTGGTCGGTATGCCAGGCCTCACAGACATACCTGTGATGACCATTCGCCAGGTCTCAAAGAAGGCCATCTGCCACGATGAGCCAAATGACCTCCTGTGATATAAACTTCTATGGTTCCATATATCTGTCCATTGAAGAGACTTGATTAAAGTCGCATGATATTCCCTTTCTTCTCTCACCAGCTTGCTTCTCGCAGCATTAAAAGACATTCCACTAGAGCAGCAGTCACTTGAGCAAACATACAGTTTGTGGGTCTGCAGGATATCAGCAGAACAGCTGTATGAAGTAATTTTTGCGCCTCACTTTGTCTGGTTGTCAGGAAAGTTCTGCAGTTTTTTATGACTGTTTATATTTCACCCTCTACATCTTTCAAATGGGCGTTCCAACCTCCTAGGAAGTACATTTGTTGTATTGGTGATTCATGTTTTATGATGCCATTGATCTCATTAGGTCACATAGCAACTGGTCAGGTGTGAAAAAAAGAAGGCAAGTTTAAGAAAAGTCATGTACCAAACTCCAAAGAGAGTGACTGTGGTTCATTAAACGTGTGTGAGATAGCAAGCCTTGTCTATACGTCAGTCCACAGATGCACACATATCTGCCATCAAGATCAACTCAGTGTGGTGTGTGGCTACCAAAGGGATGTGGTATGCAATTGGTCTGTTAATAAATCCAGTTGACTTGGGAACAGTCTGATTTGTGTCAAATATGTTCTCTACATTTTCATTGTAAACCTCTCCTTCAATTGAGGCACCTCCTGCACAAGCTGTGTGGAACTGTTTACAACAGTACATTTATTTTGATATTATTACAGTTGCTTCTTGTAATTGAAATCATATAAATAATGCAGTCCAGCAATAAATGACACCTTCTCATAACCTGAATTTATACTATTGGAGATGAGGCTCCACTACCAGTCAAGGGCAAACCTCTCTGGTAGATGTACTGCTGGAACAATAAACCAGTTTTGAATGCTTAGATAAAATTCTATTACATTTGCTTTGGGCAAGTGTACACACAGGGTAGTTATGTGGAATTCTCTGCCACAAACCTTTGTTGAAGCAAAGTCCATGAATTGTTGCTTGAAAAAGATGAAGATTAAAGGGTAGAGGGAACGAGCAAAAGAGTAGCATTAGAATAGGCAGCTCATGTGGAGAAAAATACCAGCACAGACCAAATGACCTGTTTCTGTCCTGTGACTTTCAATGATTCTATGAAAAGGATATGCTGGAAATACATTTTGGCACTGGACAAATAATTGTTATTTTGCCCTCTCCAATTGTTGCAGCCCATCTCCTATTATTTGTGAAGAAGGAGGGGATGGAGACTGATTTGATGTGACATCCAGCATCAGCAAATTCATGTTATTTACGTTAAGATACAATACTCTATGAGGCATCTAGCAAAAATAGGGTTGCAGAAGGCTGCATGTTGGCCTACATTTACAGTCTGCTCAGCCCTGGCAGACCAAAAGAAGTGCCTCTCAACAAATTTCAAACATAATTAGAAACGGTGATGGCCATTCAACCCATTTTAGCTCATCCATCTGGAAAGAACGAACAGTTTCCCCCCTCCCCATCACTGCATCCAATTCTTTCATAAATGAGTCACTTCAAGTCTACAGCACAGAAACAAGCCATTTGGCCCAACTGGTGTATGCCGGTGTTTATGCTCTGCATGGGCCTCTTCCCTCCCTACTTCATCTAACCCCATCAGCATACCCTTCTATTCCTTTCTCCGTCATGTGCTTATGTAGCTTCCCTTTAAATGGATCTGTGCTATTTGCCTCAACTACTCCTTGTGGTAGCACGTTCCACATTCTTACCATGCTTTGGATAAAGAAGTTTCCCCTGAATTCTCTATTGAATTTATTAGTGACTATCTTATATTTATGACCTCGCGGGTTTTGCCTTCAAAATCCTTTCCATGTGTTGGTCGCACTTTGTCTGAAGAAGAACTTCATGATCAGTTATAAATTTGCCTTTTACTAGTTTGAGCATGTGGGTCTTTGACCTACTCTAAGTACAGTGAAAACTATACAAACAGACACATGATGAGCTGCTAACAGCCCCAAGCACTTCAAACATTAGCAGCAGCAACACATAGAGGGAGGGTGTCCTGGACATGGGTCTGCAGGACATTAATTCCCCCCCCCCCCCCAATTTGGCTGAAATCTCCCAGGCACTCCGGCCCTACAGCAGCCATCTCGCCCTGTGCAGGCTGCCAATGTAGCAGATCCCAAGATCACGATATCCCTCCCTCAAAAAAAGGGAAAAGGAATGAGATCCTGCAAGGTGAATTTAAGGAGTTAGGAGATAAATTAAAAAGCAGGACCTCAAAGGTAGTGATCTCAGGATTACTACCAGTGCCACGTGCTAGTGAGTATAGGAACAGGAGAATAGACCAGATGAATGCGTGGCTGCAGGGATGGTGTAGGAGGGAGGGATTTAGTTTCCTGGGACATTGGGACCGGTTCTGGGGAAGGTGGGACCTGTACAAGCGAGACTGGTTACACCCGAGCAGGACCGGGACCGATGTCCTCGCGGGGGTGTTTGCTAGTGCTGTTGGGGAAAGTTTAAACTAGAATGGCAGGGGGATGGGAACCTGAGCAGGGAGACAGAGGAGGGGGAAACAAGGATAGAAACAAAAGTCAGAAAGGGAAGAAGCAATAGTGGAAGGCAAGGGTGAAAAACAAATAGGGCCATAGTGCAAAATAAGATGACAAGCAATCTTAAAAAGACAAGGTAAAAGGCATTGTGTCTTAATGCACGGAGCATTCGCACTAAGCTAGATGAATTAACAGTGCAGATAGATATTAACGGTTATGATATAGTTGCGATTACGGAGACATGGCTGCGGGGTGACCAAGGATGGGAACTGAACATCCAGGGGTATTCAATATTTAGGAAGGACAGGCAAAAAGGGAAAGGAGGTGGAGTAGCGTTGTTAGTAAAGGAGGAAATCAGTGCAATAGTGAGGAAGGATATTGGCTCGGAAAATCACGATGTGGAATCTGTATGGGTGGAGCTAAGAAACACCAAGGGGCAGAAAACGTTGGTGGGGGTTGTCTATAGGTCCCCAAACAGCAGTGAAGATGTAGGGGAGGGCATTAAACTGGAAATTAGAAACGCATGCAAGAGGGGTACAATTATAATCATAGGTGACTTTAATATACAAATAGAATGGTCAAACCAAATTAGCAATAATACTGTGGGGGAGGAATTCCTGGAGTGTGCACGTGATGGTTTTCTAGACCAATACGTTGAGGAACCAATTAGAGAAAAGGTGATCCTAGACTGGGTATTGTGCAATGAGAAAGGATTAATTAACAACCTTGTTGTGCGGGGTCCCTTAGGGAAGAGCGACCATAACATGATGGAATTCCTCATTAATATGGAGAGTGAAGTAGTTGAATCCGAAACTAGGGTCCTGAATCTAAATAAAGGAAATTACGAAAGTATGAGGTGCGAGTTGGCTATGATAGATTGGGGAACTTTACTAAAAGGGATGACGGTGAATAGGCAATGGCTAATGTTTAAAGAACGTGTGCAGGAATTACAACAATTATTCATTCCCGACTGGTGCAAAAATAAAACAGGAAAGGTGGCTCAACCGTGGCTTACAAAAGAAATTAAGGATAGTATTAGATCCAAAGAGGAGACATATAAAATTGCCAGAAAAAGCGGCATGCCTGAGGATTGGGAGCAGTTTAGAATTCAGCAAAGGAGGACAAAGAGATTGATTAAGAGGGGAAAAATAGAGTATGAGAGTAAACTAGCAGGGAACATAAAAACTGACTGTAAAAGCTTCTATAAATACGTCAAGAGAAAAAGATTAGTGAAGACAAATGTAGATCCCTTACAGTCAGAACTGGGGGAAATTATAATAGGGAATAAAGAAATGGCAGAACAATTAAACACATATTTTGGTTCTGTCTTCACAAAGGAGGACACAAATAACCTGGCAGAAATGTTAGGGAACCAAAGGTCCAGTGAGAGGGAGGAACTGAAGGAAACCACTATTAGTAAAAAAAAAGTGCTATGGAAATTAATGGGGCTAAAGGCTGACAAATCCCCAGGGCCTGATAATCTACATCCCAGAGTACTAAAGGAAGTGGCCCTGGAAATAGTGGATGCATTGATGATCATCTTCCAAAATTCTATAGACTCTGGAACAGTTCCTACAGATTGGAGGGTGGCAAATGTAACCCCACTATTTAAAAAAGGAGGGAGAGAAAATACAGGGAATTACAGACCAGTAAGCCTAACATCAGTAGTGGGGAAAATGCTAGAGTCTATTATAAAAGATGTGATAACAGAACAATTGGAGGGCATTAACAGGATTGGACAAAGTCAGCATGGGTTTATGAAAGGAAAATCATGTTAACAAATCTACTGGAGTTTTTTGAGGATGTAACGAGTAGAATAGATGGGGGAGAACCAGTGGATGTGGTGTACTTGGATTTTCAGAAGGCTTTTGATAAGGTCCCACACACGAGGTTAGTGTGCAAAATTAAAGCACGTGGGATTGGGGGGAATATACTGGCATGGATTGAGAATTGGTTGACAGACAGGAAACAGAGAGTAGGAATTAACAGGCCTTTTTCCGGGTGACAGGCAGTGACTAGTGGGGTAGCGCAGGGATCAGTGCTTGGGCCCCAGCTATTCATAATATATATCAATGATTTGGATGAGGGAACTAAATGTAACATTTCCAAGTTTGCAGACGACACAAAGCTGGGGTGGAATTTGAGCTGTGAGGAGGATGCAAAGAGGCCCCAATGTGATTTAGACAAGTTGGGTGAGTGGGCAAGAACATGGCAGATGCTGTATAACGTGGATAAATGTGAGGTTATCCACTTTGGTTGTAAAAACAGAATGGCAGATTATTATCTGAATGGTGATAGATTGGGAAAAGGGGAGGTGCAACGAGACCTGGGTGTCCTTGTACACCAGTCGCTGAAAGCGAGCTTTCAGGTGCAGCAAGCAGTTAGGAAGGCGAATGGTATGTTGGCGTTCATTGCAAGAGGATTTGAGTACAGGAGCAGGGATGTCTTACTGCAGTTATACAGGGTCTTGGTGAGACCACATCTGGAGTATTGCGCGCAGTTTTGGTCTCCTTATCTGAGGAAGGATGTCCTTGCCATGGAGGGAGTGCAACGAAGGTTTACCAGACTGATTTCTGGGATGGCAGGACTGACGTATGAGGAGAGATTGGGTCGACTAGGCCTATATTCACTCGAGTTCAGAAGAATGAGAGGTGATCTCATCGAAACATGTAAAATTCTAACAGGACTAGACAGACTAAATGCAGGGAGGATGGTCCCGATGGCTGGGGAGTCCAGAACCAGGGGTCACAGTCTCAGGATACGGGGTATGCCATTTAGAACCGAGATGAGGAGAAATTTCTTCATTCAGAGGGTGGTGAACCTGTGGAATTCTCTACCACAGAAGGCAGTGGAGTCCAAGTCATTAGATGTATTCCAGAAGGAGATAGATCTTAATGCTAAAGGGATCAAGGGATATGGGGAAATAGCAGGAACAGGGTACTGAGTTAGACGATCAGCCATGATCATTTTGAATGGCGGAGCAGGGCCGAATGGCCTACTCTTGCTCCTATTTTCTATGTCTCTATGGATGCCAATGAACTGGGAGCCCAATGAAAAGAAGATGAACTGAAATCACATCCTGCTGGCAGGGCTCCAGAATTAGACACGGTCTAAGGTGAAGGCGAAAAAAGGAAGGAACGCTGCAGAAGATACAGCCAATCCCGGGATATTTGGCTTATCCGGTTTACTGTACATATAATGACCATATGGAAAATACGGACAGCTGATGCAGGTGCCTTATGTGTCCCTAATTTACAGGTTTCACTATATAGAGGGAGTGATATCACAACTGGTATCAAAGTGAGTTTTATATTGAGAGATCTGGATGCTACAGGCCAGCATGATGACAGACAAATGGATGGTACTTTCAGCCATTCCTAGTGATACCTACTTAATATTACTTTATCGTGGCTTTTTGAGTACTTTTTACATTTTTACCCTGTTCATTACTTTCTAATATCCCAACAGGACTTTTCAGCTGGAAAGTGGGATATTCTGAGCTGTGCACTGCATCCGCTATCAACTCAATTGCATATTGGTCACAAGAAAATTCACCCAGCGAAACGGGTTAGGTATCTAGTTTCCCTCTTGCCAACCCCCACCCACCCCCCCCCCCCTTCCCTTCCCCTAGTTGTGGTCTGCAAAGGTGAGACTGTTCATCTGGAAGCCAGGCCAGTAACGGGTAAAAGTAGAAGGTGTCTGAACTGAATGGCATTTGTGAAACCCCATATAAACACCAGATAACAGTCTTCAACAACTTCCAGGAAAAACTTCAAACACTGTTATGTATGGAGAACAGTGTATTTAATAACAACCAGTAATTATATACAAGTGAGCAACTGCAACAGAACCTTCATGGTTTTGCCTTGTGCATCTAACATCCCCTCTCTTCCCCCTCCCCCCACCCCAAAGGATGGGAGGACCCACAACCCCACTGACCCACAACCCAGTTCATCATAATCATTTGACTCGAGGGTGAGATTCAGATCCAGACAGTCTGAGTCAGTGACACATCAAGCCCGTTCTTCCCATGGACCATGTATAGCCTGTTCCATCATGGACTCTACCCAGCCTATTTAATCTGAGGAACTGTTCTGCAAATTTCTCGCTGCCCTCTAAAGCTCAAGAAAGCAAAACTCCAGAACGTCTGTCTATTCAATCTTCTATCATACATTTGACTTGACTTGGCATTTCCATGATCCCCACAGCTCAGGTATCATATGGCAAACAATGATCTCTTATCCTCATAACTCCTAAATCACCAGGTATTCTTGCAGCTGTTGTTTAAACTAGTTACTCAACACATTAACTGTTTCAGCTGAGAGTCTGTCCCACTTCTTTACAAGGCTATTGGTTGCCATATTTATGTTCAATATGTTAATTATTTTAAATTCTTATTATTAGACATGCAGCAGAGATAAAAGTGGGTGTAAATTGATGGGTGCTATGGCACAGTTTCAAACATTTCATTGTAAACATTTACACAGTAACTCGAAGAATGACAGCCCTGATAATTTACAGCATCTGCATTTTGATGGCTTGACAATGGGAAATTAGCATTAAGCTGCTGTGTACCTTGTCATTTGAGGTCTGTACTTCAGCCAAATTCCAGTTAAAAAAGGGCCCAGAGACAACCCACTAGAAATATGTCCTAGTAATTTGCAGCCCCTGGACCCCCATTAGTATCTAATCGTGATATGAAAATAACAGGCAGTCACAAGCAGGAAGTTCAATCAAACAATGTTTTTTTCTATGTATGTGTTTGTGTTTGAAAACTCTGTGTTCTCCACCCCCTGTGGTTAAGTAAAGCAGTCTGCACATTACATACCTCTGAAGGCATTGTTTCTATTCTTTCATAGGCCAAGAAGAAAAGGCAGCGATTAGATGAAAGATCAAAGGAACAAAGTGTTTCAGGAAATGGAGAAAAAAATGAGGAAGAAGCTGGTGAGTTTGAAAACCACAAATGGGATCCTGAAATTAAGAATGTACAGTTAAGGGAGGAACATTTTCTGTGGCATGGATTCATTTGCTTTCCCTTTACTTCGGCAGTCAATAGATCAAAGAACTGTTTTGTGCTGAATTGTGAACAAAATACCCATAAGGAAGAGACCAGTAAACACAGTTTGGGGTTGAGAGAGAGAACATGATGATTTCAATGGCCCATGATGCCATCACTAACGCAAGCTATGTTGAGAGATTAATTAAAATTAGCTCAGATACTAAGAAGTAAAATAAAGTAAGCAGATGCTCACACATATTATGGGACTATTCTCAGTTAACAAAGATCTGGAAGAACTTCCTGGTAATAACCATGAAAGTGGTGGAATTGGCAGCAAGAGTTGATCCACTACTGCTACTTTTGGAAGACTTTATTTACCTACTTGAATGTCTAGGGAAGGTACTTTGACACCAAAGTGTTCCCCCATTTCATGAAAGAAAATATTAGCTGTAGGAGAATTTTGATTGGTGGTTTTCAAAAAATTATCAATTTTCTTACTCCATGGAGACTCATGCACCTACTTCAAACTGGCCAAGACATACTTTGGAGCCACCAAACCACAGAGACCTGTTGCAGGCCAAGGATATAGATTTCCAAAAAAGGTTCCCATTCCTCATCGTCATTCAAATCAGTTACTTCTGTAAGTGAGATGAGCTCACTATGCCCATGGAAGAGCAATCAATCTATCCTCCTCAATCAAATCATTCAAAAAGGACTTCAGCCTTGAAAAAAATGCCTGAAACCCGACAAACACTGTTTGCATGGAAAGCAAGATGTATCCTCTTTAACAATAGGGTTAGGATCAGACCAATGCAGTGAGAAATATAAGAATAGGATCACTCTAAACAATAGTAATGTAGTATAGAGATTGCAAACATTTGTTGCTTTTCTTTCAAAAAGCTAGAAAGTATAAATTCTACTGTAAATATGTATGTTATATTACTGTTATTCACTATTTACCTGTTGTAAAATAATTTTGCTTGACAGTCAAAAGTCTGAAACAATATTTGCAATTTTGCTTTTCATAGACGGGAGAAAGATCATCTGGAGGCGTAGGGCTCGATTTTCAAATGAAAGTTTGGAGGCGGGGGGGGGGCAGCGAAAATCGGTAAAATCTCGAGCGGGTAAGGAACCCGACTCCAACCCGCCAATTTCCGCGTCTCACACAGACGCATCTGTGTACACGCGCAGTTCCGGAATCCGGATGTCACGCAGGCAATTGAAGCTGGCGGGACGATATTTAAAGAAGCAAATGTACTTTATTTCTTACATAGTAGGTAGTTACAACGATTTTCAACTTACCTGGGTGGCTTTCCCATGGCTTCCGATTCACGCCTGGTTTTACTTGCTATTTAATTTAATTTGTTTAGTTTATTTTTCCCTGATCCAGCCCTTCACTCCTGGTTTTACCAGGCGTGAAGGGCTGGATCAGGGAAAAATAAACTAAACAAATTAAATTAAATAACATTTCACAAAGTTAAAAAAATAAATTAATCTACCTTTCAAACGATCTCACCTGCACCCCCCTGCTCTGATGTCCAATGTTTCACGCCCCCCCCCGATGTCTCACCTCCCAATGTCTCTTCTACAATGTCTCTTCTCCGATGTCTCACCTCCCCGATGTCTCACCCCCCAATGTCTCTTCTCCGATGTCTCACCCCCCCCCAATGTCTCACCCCCCAATGTCTCTTCTCCTATGTCTCACCCCCCCGATGTCTCACCCCACCCGATGTCTCTTCTCCGATGTCTCACCCCCCCCGATGTCTCACTCCCCCCCCGATGTCTCACCCCACCAATGTCTCACTCCCCGATGTCTCTTCTCCGATGTCTCACCCCCCCGATGTCTCGCCCCCCGATGTCTCTTCTCCGATGTCTCACCCCCTGATGTCACCCCCCCCCCCCGATGTCTCTTCTCCGATGTCTCTTCTCCGATGTCTCTTCTCTGCTGTCTCACCCCCCCCTCCCGTGTCTCACCCCCCGAAGTCTCTTCCCTGATGTCTCGCCCCCCGATGTCTCGCCCTCCGATGTCTCACCTCCCGATGTCTCACCCCTGATGTCTCGCCCCCCGATGTCTCACCCCTGATGTCTCACCCCCTGATGTTTCACTCCCCGATGTCTCTTCTCCGATATCTCACCCCTCCCCAATGTCTCTTCTCCGATGTCTCTTCTCCGATATCTCACCCCCCCCCCCACATGTCTCCTCCCCGATGATGTCCGATGTCTCCCCCGATCTTTCTGCCCCCCCCCATCTTTGTTCCCCTCCCCACCACTCTCTGTTCCAGCGCTCAATGATGTCTCTCTCTCTCTTTATCCCCCCTCCCCCTCGGCGTTGCAGCTTCTGTCGGCAGCCAGCCTGTCAATCCCGCTGCTTTCCCGCCGCCATTTGAAAATCGAGCCCATAGAATCATTTCAGTGTCTAAAGTAATTAACAGCTTTTTCTGTATGGACACTGCTGAAAGCTTACCTAGATATCAGGGCTAGTCAAGATACTCTCAAGATCATGGAGAGTTGGGACTCACCTAGGAGCGTAATCTAAAATATGGAAGCAGAGAAAGCTAGAGTAAGGAAGGTAGAAAAGACCCGAAAACATAACCGAGACAACAGTAAACACATTTTAGATTTTGTAATAATGACAAAACTTACAACTTGGTTGGATTTTCTGCCCTCCCTTTATCATTAGCAGTGACAAACAATGACCTAAATTGGTGGTGGTCACTTACATATTGTAAGACACTTGTTAGCAGCAGTAGATGAAAATGCTGCTAAATGTTATGTAGGTAGAATTATCATTAGAGGTAACTGTTACTTGTATCAAATGTCCATTCTCTTGTTATGACAACCTTGAATGCAACAAATCTATCATATCCAAGTTGGTTTATACATTTGTGATGCAGACTTTTTGAATAATTTTTTTTGTGCCCACATCACAACATTCCCTGCACATCAAAATTAATTCATTTTATGAAGCATTGAGATGTTTCAACATGATAAACGCTGTATAAATATAAGTTTTATTCTTTTATTATTTTCTAGGAGACTGGGTTACAAAAATCAGCAATCGAGAGAAGCGGCAGTTGAGAAAGGAGCGCCAAAAGAAGAAGTGTGACGTGACCGGTTTCTTCGATCCTAGCTTTCCTTTCTATTCCGATGGAAGCAGGACTGCTTCAAGAACAGCTAAGGACAACAGAGGCTCAGATGATCAAGAAGGTATCACAAAACGCTACCACTGATCTATATTGCATATGTAGGTTGAAGTTTATAAAACATGTACAAAAAACAAATTGGGCGTTTTTTTAAAAAAGGATGCCATTAGGCTTTCTCTGCTCCGCTTATTTTCCAGTTATGGCAGAAAGCCTTCATTGAAATGTTTTAATTTACTGTCAGCGGCAAAACTCAGGAGCAGGTGCTGATTAACAATGTCCCATCCCAATTTACATTTAAACAACCACCAAAGAAGTTTGCTATTAGTGCTTGTCAGGGACCATAATGTACGGTGAACATCTAAAAATTCCCCCAATTTTCCTTTAAATCAGCTGGATTTTGATTTTTAAATCTGCAGAATTGGTTAATATAAGGACAGCGATCTTTTCAAACATGTTAGACATTTAGGTATTAACATATTGTTTAAGGCAAACTTGCTTTTTTCAGACACCTAATAATTAGTCCAATTATTGAGTGCTTAAGGGTTGACTTTCCGTGGGGATCTCCCGATCGTCCACCATAACTTCAGTGGAAAATCCGCGGAAATCTCAGAGGAACGGCATAAACGCCAGTTATGCTTTTTCTCCAGGGCTTGCACGGATCTTCCGCCGAAGTTATGGTGGACAATCGGGAGAACCCCAGCGGAAATTCAACCCCCTAATAATATTTAAATTTTCAAACTGCACCTGTAACCTTTTTTGTAAATTATTTTTCATTATTTTTACTCCTCCTGTGGTTTCCCAACCAGGAACAGCCTCCATAAATGCTGCTCTATTTTTGTGCACTAGGAGCTGTGTAGGAGCTGCCCAGGTTGACGGTGCTTTCATTTTTCTTACCCTTCCGTGGAAAACCATTAACTTCCACTTGGGTGTCTCTCTACTGTGTCATAGTTGAGATCAGGAACGTAACATCCAAAGAATTACAGACACAAAATGTTATTTTCCAATACATTATACCACAATGCTCCAGAAAGGAGGCTCCAGATTTTTGAAGCTTCTTATTTTAACATAAAATGAGAGAAAGCGTTTTTGCTGTTATAGGTGTGTTACAGGTGATTGAGGTAGGTGGCATTCCAGTATAAGGTGCGTGCTCACACTCATGATTCTCTGCTTGGATGTTAGGTACTAACCAACAGGGAGAGGTTTGCCACCTTCCAGGAAATGCCGAATAGTATGGGGGCAACAGTAGAAGGTAAATAAAAATGAAAAAATGGCAGTGGAGGTTTGACCTATTCACCAGTGCACTAACATTTGGCAGTCTAAAGCTGACACTGATGCAAATTCTTTCTTTAACGTATGTTGGTGCAGGCATCAATGCAGCAATCTCTGCCTTCCCCCATATCTTTTTATGGTACTACAAAATGTACACACTATGGGCTTGATTTTGCTGGGAAATTGCGGGTGCGTTGGGGGCGGGGGAGCTCCGAAAATCGGGGAAATCCCGTTTGGGTTCACAACCCGGCTCCAATCCGCAGACTTCTGGGTTCCCCACTGACGTGTCTGGGTGCGCGCGCGCCTCCCGAATGCAGTTAAGACATTGTTGAGATAGTTTAAGGAGCTGAATTACTTAATTTTCTCCACTTTGAGGCAGGGGTGCGATTTTGAAGCATCCCCAGTGTGTTTCCCGTGCTGTGGGAAACACTCCATGTTGCAGCAGACGTTAGAAGCAGCCAGTGAGACATTCAAATGCTTATTTGACAGATGGGGAGAAAAGGTCACATATTGCAGCAGGGCATGCCGTTCTTTCAGACAAAGTTTTGGCTGCAAGATCTTTGATTTTTCACTGCAAATTCTTACTTTCCACTCAAAGTTCTTCTGTTCAAACATACTTAACTACTATGCGGACCCCCTCAAACTCACACCATTAGGATGGGGGGGCGGCATGTCTGCATTCACCACGACATCTGAGGATGAGCAACATCACCAGCCTCGCCAGGCACGGCAACCACATCCGCCACTTGGAGCTCCAAAACATATTGCTGCACCACAGGCACCTGCACAAGAGCACAGAGGGCAAAAACAGAGAGGGGCACCGCTTAAGGAGGCCCCATACACATCTGCCATCCACATTGAGGAGGTGGAAGAGGATGAGGAGGATGAGGAACCCATGGGCAGAGCAATGGCTCACCTGGCTGCTCATGAGGCCAGGGGGTCACTGATATGTGAACGGTTCTCCTAACATCAGAAAGTGTGATCAGTCCAGTCCTCACACCACCTGAAAAGAGCAGCGCCCATACCAGCCACCCCCACCCCTCCCTGCACAAAACAATCCTGAAACTACACATACACCCACTGTAAAGGGACCCAGTGGGTGGCATCAAGTGTCACCGTTCATGGCGAACCTCATGAAAGGGCCCTATCACAAAAGCCAGTCAAGAATGGCCAAGACGTGGCAGTAGTGGTGACAATCATAATATTTAATGTGAGTTGAACAAAAAGCTAATATAAATGAAAAATGTGACCAACCTTCAAACACCCTTGTGCATACCCTTCGTGCTTAGAAAACCTTCGCCTTTCTCTTCCATTTACTTCTTCGTGGTGCATACCCTGTGGCTGCAGCAGAGGTAGTGGCAGGTTGCTCAGATTCATGCCCTGACTGCTTAGATGCTTTGGGCCTTCGCCCATTGAGTTTTGGAGCCTGTGAGGGCCCCTCCAACGACTTCTCCACCTGCACCTGTGCAGGGGCAGATGCGGCCACCTGGAGAGGAGGCAGCATTGCGGGTACTGGTTGAGAGTGGGGCAACGGGTGAGACGTGGGAGCGCTTTGAGTGGCTTCCGCACTTCCATGTCCCCTTTCGCCATCATCCCTCCCCTGGGCCAGCCCCACATCACTCCTACCACTCTGCTGGACAACAGTTTGGAGGACATGTGTGAAGTCTTGTAAGGCCAGTGCTAGTGTATCCGCCTGCCTGTTTAAGGCGGCAGAATGTTGTTCACTATGCGTCCGAACGGCCATTGTCAGGGCCTGAATGGACTCATTTATGAGCCATGCTTGAAGTCAATGGAAGCTAGCCTTCTCCCCATCGCAGACATTCCCGCACTTACCCATGACAATATCTCAGAGTTGCTCACGTCACTGTGACACTATCTCAGAGATGCCCTCATGTCCCTGTGACACTATCTCAGAGAGTTGCTCACGTCCCTGTGACATTATCTCATAGATTCTCTCCCATACCTGTGCCACCATTCCACTCATGCAGGAGTTGGACTCCTCCATCCTCTGCACTATTGTGAAGAGTGCGCATGGCACCTGTTCCAGCACCTCACAAATGTCCCTTGATCATTCTCCTTTTAAGGGATGACCTCCGGGGTTCAGCATCTGCGTCCAAATGAGCAGAGTCTGGAGAGGAGTGCTCCCACCGACACGGACTCTCCATAGCTGCCCCTGCCACCACTGTCTGCTCATGCTCATGTGTGTGGTATCTCACCAGGTGCCAACCCAACTAACTGAGGACTAGGACCCACCGAGGTGTGAGTATCTGCGCTGGTGGATGGCTTGCTAAGATGTGATGTTGCACCCTCAGTTGCCGGCACGTCCTCTGTGGAATCGCCCTTTGCCGTCACAGCAGTCGCTGAAGGCCCTGGAAGAGGACATAAGGCAATATTTAGCATCATCACAGATGTGTCATGTTGCGATGAGCATACTGAGTTGCTGAAGATGGGTGCCAGTCGCGACATTCCCGATGGACAGGCACTCAAGGGTTCGGCTGAGCAGCAGCGCCTCCTGCTCCGCGTCAGTGAGGACACCGATTTGTTGTGGTCCCCCTCCGGTCCTCGCCCTCTCCCGTGCATTCTGAGCTCTCTTCTCCTATAAGGGGAGAAAGTACAGACGCGTGAGTGAGTGATGGTGAAGTGGCTAACCAATGAATGCGTTGGTTTGGGTGCGGCTGACCGTGAAAGAGATCCATCAGAGGGTGAGCATGAGACAGAGCCATGACATTAGATGAGGATTGGGTTGAGTGGTAGTGGTGGGATGACTAATGGAGAGGTGAGGAAGTGCAGGTAAGTTGAGGATGAGTCTTAAGTGGGTGTGAGGAGTGATGTGATAGAGTAGTGTTGGCAGTGCAGAATGAATTGGGGGATGGGGGCGATGATGTGGAAGGCAAAATGTAGGAGAATCAGTAAGTGTACTCACTTTGGCTGACCTAGTTAGGTCATTGAAGCGCTTCCTGCACTGGATCCAGGTGCAGGAGATGTTGCTGCTGCTGGTGACCTCCTCTGCCAACTCGAGCCAGGCCTTCTTGGTGGCAGAGGCAGGTCACTTCCTCCCGTCCACCAGGTAAAACAGATCCCTCTTCCTCCTCACTCCGTGTGCAGTCTGCCCGCTGCGCAGCTTTCGGACGGCAAACCCGGAAGCCTCGTTAAGTGGCACCAATTGACTCGCGATCGCATGGGGAATAGACATTTTTTAATGGGCGGGTTACCCACACACCCAATCACGCACCCACTGCCATCCTGCCTTCACTCTAATATTGGGGCCTATATATCGATGCGCTTCAATTTCTTCAAGCCAAACATTGGAAAGACTGAAGACATCGTCTCTGTCCCCACCACAAACTCTGTACTGTTGCTAATGATTCTATCACCTTCCTTAAGTCACCATCTCATGCTGAACCAAACTGTTTGCAACCTCAGTATCCTATTCGACTTCAGTATCCAGCTGAACTTCCGGTCCCATATCCTCCCTATCACAAAGACTGCCTACTTCCACCTCTAACATCATCACTTTCTCCCCTACATCCTCGGGCCTTATAAAGGGTGCAGAAGAGATTTACTAGGATGATTCCAGGGATGAGGGACTTTAGTTACGTGGATAGTCTGGAGAAACTGGGGTTCTTCTCCTTGGAACGGAGAAGGTTGCGAGGAGATTTCATAGAGGTATTCAAAATCATGAAGGGTCTACACAGAGTAGATAGAGAGAAACTGTTCCCATTGGCGGAAGGGTCAAGGACCAGAGGACATAGATTTAAGATGATTGGCAAAAGAATCAAAGAGCCAGACATGAGGAAAAACTTTTTTACACAGCGAGTGGCTGGGATCTGGAATGCACTGCCCAGGGGGCGTTGTTGGAGGCAGATTCAATCATGGCCTTCAAAAAGGAACTGGATAAGTACTTGAAAGGAAAAAAATTGCAGGGCTACGTAGAAAGGGCAGGGGAGTGGGACTAGCTGGATTGCTCTTGCATAGAGCCGGCGCGGACTCGATCGGCCGAATGGCCTCCTTCCTTGCTGTAACCTTTCTATGATTCTATCAACCCATTTGCTTCTGAAACGCTCATTCATTCCTTTGTTATCTCCAGACTCAGCTATTCCAATGCACTCCTGGCCGGCCTCCCATCCTCCGCCCTCCGTAAACTTAGACTCATCCAAACCTTTGCTGCTTGTATCCTATCCCTTACCAAGTTCCACTTGCTCATCGCCCATGTCCTAGCAGACCTACATTGGCTGCCAGTCCCCCAGTGCCTTAAATTTAAAATTTGCATGCATATGTTAAAACCCTTTATAGTTTTGCTCCTCCCTATCTCTGTATACTCCTCCAGCGCTATAAAGCGCTCTGAAACTCTCTGTTTCTCTGACTCTGTCCTCTTGTCCAGCCCTCTCCCTTCACCCCACTATGTGGCTACGCCCTCAACCACGCATGCCCATGCTCTGGAATTCCCTCTCTAAACCCTTCTGCCTTTCCACTTCCTCCTGTTCCATTAAGACCCTCCTTAAAACTCACCTCTTTGACAAGCTTGTAATCACGCCGCCTAATATCTCCTTCCTTGGCACAGCATCCATCCATTACGATTCTGTGAAGCACCTTGGGATGTTCTTCTACTTTAAAGGCGTTATATAAATGCAAGTTTGGTAAATGAAGGACGCTGACTTTGGAATAAGATGTGTTCCTGATGACAAGGCAAGTGTACTAGGCGGTCCCAGAGTTTATCCCTGTAGCTTCGTAAACATCTGTTTGCCTGAAATAACCTTGTAGAACACAGATGCTATAATTAGCACAGCGCCAACTAGAAGCAAAGTGGAACAGTTTTTTCATAACCAAAATATAACTTTTTCATTACCAAAATACAAATTCTCAGCAAGCAAGTGAATGGGTTTGTACTGGATTTGTTTTCATAATAAGACTCCTCATTTAGAATGTATTGGGTTGGAATTCGATGGGATGGGCATATCTTTAGTGTAAGACTCAATTAAGCTACTAAACAGTTAGAAATATTAAAAATGTTTAGAACAGTTTTTGGATAAAAACAAAGCCATGTCCAAGATAAATTGTTTGGGATCTTTTGCCTTGCAGATTTGTTCGGGTGTTTCAGAGCCTGCAATGTTGGATTAGACTGAGGGATGAAATCCTATAACTGCAGGCCTGAAGCTGAGTTGGCTGATGATAATGTAATAAATAGCTGCGGCTGTCATGTACTGTATTCCGATCTGGATTGCGACTGGCTGAAATATAATCCTCTAATACATGCAGTGTTTGCACTGTTCCACGAATGGTTACATGTAGAGGTCAACGGTTTGATGTAAATGATGCCAAAGGAAAGTACCAGGGCTGGGGGCGAGCATGTATCCCTAGAGTAGTACAAAATACCCACAAAAGAATCTATTACTAGATAGCACAAAGTCGAACATTACTGTCAGGGTAAACATTTTTTTAAAACTGAATACCGGGAATCTGAAATTTAAAAAAATGAAATATAGGAGAGGCACAGCAAGTCAGTCAGCATCTGACAGAGAAAGACTGGTTAACCTTTCAGCTGAGATTCTTCATCGGCTGTGATAAATACTTAACTGTTCAAATTTGATGGTGGACCCTTGTAATGCATTAACCTGCCTTCCTCTTTCATATGCTGCGTATCTGCAGAATTTTCTATTGTTATTACAATTTTCTATTGTAAGTAGTCACAGATAATACTCGCACCAACTCCAGCACTACACTCAGGGTGAGCACTTTCAGGTAAAGTTTTGGCCACTGGTTAATGGTCAGTTTTGTAACCAAACTCATCCCTGCTGAAGCTCTCTCTGAGGAGCCCAGGAGTCATATATTTTACTGCAGCATTTTCAGTGGAGTGCACTCTGTAGGGTACAAGGATCACTGTAGAGAGTGTCTGCTGGGCAGCATTGAGTTTGATGGTATTCCAGATTATTAAAATAATAAAACTGAACTGGAATAAGTTTCAAAACAAGTAGTCGGCTTGTGATCTATCTTAATAAATGGAAATGCTAATAAAGTCACTGCTGTCCGATGGCATTCCCCGTGTGAATCTTCCTGTACTGTGTCATTGGAGCGTGTCCATGCTGTAAGCTTTTTATTAAGATGTATGACTGCTGGGCTTTACAGAAGAGCCTTTCGGCAGAGGAGAGTAATAAAATAAAAGGGCTGATTTTGATACCCACAGTTCAGGACTGATACAGGATGAGTTACATGTAGGCACTCACCCTGACACTAATTGTTCTCCTTTCCATTGATCTGTGGTGCCAGCCCATAGTTTTAATACTGCATAGAGCAACACAAAAGAAAACCTGAGACTGCCATGTACTAATGAAATGTGTTATAGCTTTTTACACTGCCATGTTTGCCATTTTGTAAGCAATATTGGGCAGGATTGTCTACATGAAGCCCCTATTAAATTAAAGAGCATTAGTGCCATTATGCCCTGGCTGCATCACCCTGTTTGTGGTTATATTTGTATTGACTTTAAACCCTTTCTGTGTTGTAAATAGAATTATTTATCTGTGACACTTAAAGCACTGATCCATGTTGAATCATGTTGTATTTATATGTTGTGGTGTTAACTAAGTACTGCCGCTAACAATTGTGCTACAGTTTTACTTTTTTTATACCAACACTGGCTCATATTTGCACTGGTAAGCTGTATTATTATGGTAAAATCTGCACTAAAAAGTAGAATCCTCTTCCACTTGAGGTCCCTTTCCTACCATGCACCATTCACTATCTGTTAGGGTGAACAGGAGACCCTTGGAACCTCTACTAATGTTGCTGTGTTAGGAGGACTGATAGGAGGTGGCTGATTTGGCTTCCTTTTTTGTGAGAATTGCCTTGCATTCGTTCAGCACCTCCCCAATAAACTGAGCCAAGGCTGAACTCTAACCGTGTGGAGAATCTCGGGCATAAGCACATTTCGTACCACTCCATGTCGGTGCACCATAGAGTCTTGCTATCTTTATATCTGGCATTTATCAAACTTGGGATTTTACCAGTCACCACATTAGTAAAATTTAACGTGTGTTTGGAGTAGCCATAAAAACAAATGTAAAGAAACTTAGAGAACAGACCTAAGTACTTCCTATAAAGCAGCAGTGTGACAGCTACAAAAATGGATAGTACAATTACAGTAGTGCAAGGTATAAAACATTATGCACTGTATAACAACTTCACATATTTCCTCATTTACAATGTTATCAAAAACATAAACTCCTTGAAATAATGTATTTCAAGTGTACAAGAATATGTCATGTCTGTCATCAAGAGATGATAAATATCTGCACTTATGAAGCTGGCAATGACCCACTTGTGACCGCTTCATTTCGGAGTATTCCCATCAGTGTCATTCGTGGAAATGTTCATTAATTCTCACTGCAGCTCAGGCCTGCCCTCTTTATATTTCACACTTCCTTCCAATTCTGCTTATTGGTTTTCTGCTAAAATAGTTTGTAACACGAGCTGTCGTTGTGGTCAGCTCGACTAATCAAAATAACCACTCCAGGCCAGCAGAAGAAAGAAACCCAACCAATGATGAACAGCTCCAACGGGGCACATCATGGCAAAGGGCAAGCAGCAATCCAACCTTTCTTTCATACTTTAAAAAATCCCAATTAAATTTCCTCAAAGACTCTTCTTATCCAAAGACAAGAAGTCCAACTTCCTTAACCTTTCTTAATGATTTAATTTTTTGATTGCCTCTTTCCCTCTCGAGCAATAATATTTTTCCAATGATTAGGTGAGGAGAACGGTACACATTACCACAGCCTCTTTTGATTTATATTCTGTTACCTTCCTAATGCAATCCAGTATCTTGTTTCTTTTTTTCAGCAAAGCATTCGTAAAATGGTAGGATGAAAAGTAGGGTTTGTGAGTGTTTTTTGATCGTTGGGAGCACTTTACTTCCTTGGTTACTGAATAGTGGTAGATGTTTGTTAAATAAATATATAAATGTGAAGTACATCTGCCTGTATTGTGTGATGTATGTACGGCGTTTTCTGCTGAGATTAGTGCATGTGGCCAAGAAGCTGTGTCGCCATTAGCCATACCTGTGGCTAGTCAGCAATTTCTATTGGACAGCACTGTTTTAAGAGAAGTAGAGAATAAACCCAATAAAGTATTTAACTCCTTCCCAACAGAATAGCTAGGAAAGAGCTAGGACGAGCACAACCGTGAATGCAATGGCATGTGCATGGAGGGTTAAAGTAGCATGCTAGTGTTTGAGATAACATCTGGAGATTGACATAATTCCAAAGAGAACACTTAAATGGTCTGAGATACAACATTTAAAGTCTTTTTCCCAAGACCTATAGTTCCCCTGGGAGGTTGGGTTGGCCAGCCAACCATCACTTCATATAACTTTAATAGAAAATGCATTTCCTTGATGTTGTCGTGCATGAAGGTCCAGTAACTCACTTTAGGTGGAGGGGGAAATGAGCTTTTGTTCAACAACTCCTTTGAGAGCTGTTATTAAATTGAAGACCTAGCAGTGAAAAGAATAGCTGCGGAGGATGATTATGGATACTGTGATTACAAAATTGATAACAACAGTCATAGGCACCATACTCTTTGTTTGAACCTAAATATAGCTTTATGTCACTGAAAGTTTTAACAGATACTTATCTTTTTGCTCTCTGCCTTCAATATTCAAAATTGAGGCTATGTCACTGTAGGCAAATGTTGACTGGAGGCCAGGTGCCTCCCAGTGAAGAATTAACCCTAAACTATTCTCATGCACCTCTGATTCCCTGGATTAGAGAGGAATTGATGGAGATCTGGCATGAGATGGCCTACTTCCCCTCTCAGTCGCAGTTGCTGGATGGTAAAGAAAAGGGGAGGGGGGAGAAAATGAGTTAGGAAAAATAATCCATAAAGTACAGTTGTAGATCTGTGTTGACAAAAAAATGTGGTTGTATGCTGCAACTGTAAAATAAATATAGCAAAGTATTGACTGCTGTTATTCAAAGTGTAACACCAATCATATTTAGTTGCACTCAGATTCCCACACACACAAACATAGGAACAGGAGTAGGCCATTCAGCCCCTTGAGCCTGTTACGTCATTCAGTTAGATCAAGTCTGATCTGTACCTCAACTCCATTTACCCGCCTTTGATCCATATCCCTTGATACCCATACCTAACAAAAATCTGTCGATCTCAGTCTTGAAAATTTCAATGAATCCAGCATCCACCCTTTTGGGTGACAGAATTCCAGATTTCTACTAACGTTTGTGTGAAAAAATGCTTCTTGATTTCACTCCTGAATGGCCTAACTCTAATTTTAAGATTGTGCCCCCTTGTTCTGGATTCCCCCACCAGAGGAATTAGCTTATCTGTATCTATTCTCTCGAATCTTTTTATCATTTTAAACACCTCAATTAGATCACTTCTCAACCTTCTAAACTCAAGGAAATACAAGCCAAGTTTCTGCAACCTGTCTTCCTAATTTAACCCATTAATCTGAATCTGTGCTGTACCCCTCCAAAGCCAATGTGTCCTTCCTCAGGTGCAATGCCCAAAACTAAACACAGTAGTCCAAATGGGATCTGACCAAGGCTCTACAACTAAAGCATCACTTCCCTTTGTATTCCAGCCCCCTTGAGATATAGCCTTTTTGATTACTTTTTGTACCTGTGCACTAGCTTTTAGTGACCTGGACACCCTTGGACACCTTTGCTCCTCCACATTTCCTAGTCTCTCGCCATTAAGAAAATATTCTGATTTTTCTTTCTTCGATCCAAAATGGATGATCTCACACTTCCCCACATTGAACTCCATCTGCCACAATTTTGCCCACTCACTTAATCTGACTGTCCTTTTGTAACTTCCTGCTCTCATCTGCAAACTTGGATATACAACTCTCTATTCCTTCATCCAAATCATTGATATACATGGTGAAAAGCTGAGGCCCCAGTATATATCCTTGGGAACACCACTTGTCACATCCTGCCAATCAGAATAAATTCCCTTTATCCCTACTCTCTCTATCCTACCTCCCAACCAATGACCAACCCATGTTACAAGGTTACCTGCAAATAGTTGGGATAAACTGATGTGACAAAAGTCTCCTCCTTGTGCTGGGGATTAGGAGTCCAAGTGAGATAACTTTGGGTAGTCTCAATATGGTTCCTAGTTAGTCTGCATTTATTTTTGCTAGAACCTTATCAAATGCCTTCTGGAAGTCCATTTAGACAACATCCATAGACATTCCCCTGTCCACCATGTTAGTGACCTCAAAAAATTCAACTAAATTAGTCAGATATGACCTACCATTCACAAATCCATGCTGACTCTCTTTGATCAACTCAGGCTTGTTCAAATGCTCAGTCATTCTGTCCCTGATGATAGAGCCCAGTAACTTCCTAACAACTGATGTTAAACTGACAGGTCTGTAGTTTCCTGGTTTCTCTCTCCTTTCTTACACACACTTCCCTCATTTGTGGTCGCTCAGAAGTTTTCCATTTTCCCAATGTGGTAGGTCATACAATGTTTTTAAACTGGCAAAGACCCTAAATCAGCTCGAAAGTTTAAATACTCTTAAATACCCTGCCAAGGTTGTTCTAATTTTGAAGGCAGAAACCCACATTTTTTGTACTCCCATCATCTTGTGCGATAAAACTAATCCAAGAGGTTTTTTTTTAATGACCATGAAGCAGAAAGTGAGCAGATCTGTCAACACTGGGCATATCTGAGGTATGAGATTTTTAATAGTTAGTCAGACATGAAGTGAAAGCACAAACATGCAGCAGGTTTGCACCTCTCGAAGCTATATAAAAGAATTGTTCTGAGAACACTTCTTTTACTGTTGCTTTCCAGGAAAAGGATCCAGTCAATATCAGCGTTGGCGATGATGGAAAATGTGTAGCTCTGTAGTATCTCAGATTTACCTGGAATATTTACATGTTGGCATTAAGTTCACTCATTCACAATTTGATATGCACTGCAAAAACAATATTTTTTGAAATTATACATCTGTGCCTTGAACTGAATTGTGAATAATTGTGATTTATAAATAACTGTAAAAGAGACTGAAAAATGTTGCAGGTTCTATAATAGATGATATTTAACCTGCTACTGTCTTTTCATTTTTTCCAGAGATCATTACGTGGAACACTCCACCTGCTTTTCTAGGTGATACAGTGTCCGGCTGGAATGAGGCAACTGACAAAGCCAGCGGTTGGCAGTTTACAGGGGGAGGAGATGTGGCCTGGGGACTCTCAGACAGACCAATGGCTACCTCAGGCTGGGGAGTAATGGCTAAGGACTTGAGCAGCAGTGGGGTTGACTGGGATACTGTAGATTCTGTCGAGCAGGACATCTTTGCCAACATAGGTCAGTATCCTTAAAGTTGTTTGTAAATGCAGTAAGAGCTAGGGACTGGATGATGCAGTTGATTAAAATACAGCCCAGACAGGCAGTATAAACTGATGTGACAAAAGTCTCCTCCTTGTGCTGGGGATTAGGAGCCTAAGTGAGATAAGTATAGGCAGTCTCAATACCGTTCCTTGTTAGTATGATTCCCCATGCACAAAACTATCTATAATTCAACAATAAATTGTCCGTAGGTGGATTGAAAGTGGAAATCTTACACTGGGTGCAATGAAACCTCTGAGGTTGGAGTTAAAGCACATTGTTGGAGCACTGAGAGGAATTTACCAAACCCATGTTAAACCTGACATGGGGCTGCCACTGACAAAACCAACCTAGCTGGTACTTTACAAAGAGGGAGAGCAGGAGATGCCACTACTGTGGCCTGGGGACTGTCAGACAGTCCGATGGCTGCCTCAGGATGGGACAGAAATATATTCAATGCCAAGCAGTGACTTTAGTAAGGACAAAATTCACCTGCCTTGGGATGTTTTATTTTGTTAAAGGTATTATATAAATGCAAGTTGTTGATTCAGTCTTCTGCCATTGTTGGATAGTGATGTGTGCAGTAATTGTTCCATTAAATACATAATTTCTTTTTGGCCTGTTAAACCCGATGGTCTATTTGCCTACCAAAAAAAAAGTGACCAAAGGATTTTCATCCTAGTTTCTTTTTCTGAGAAGCTTTCAAGAGGAATTGTTTATATCACTTTCTAATTTGTCAGTATCTGCTGTTGGAATTTTGTGCAGAAGTTGGGATTTGTGAGAAAGAATGGATGAGAGAAAGGAGGCAGGTAAAGGAGACCTAGCTGGGCAACAAAAGAAGCCAAAATTTGGAGAAGAAGGGTAGAGAGGAAAGGGAGAAAACACAAGTGAGAGTGGGGGAAGCTGGGGAAGAAGAGAAATTCTAAGGGAAGCTGGGAGTTGTATAGTTAGAGATGTATTATGCAAAGATGCTGCTACCCCTGCTTTCTAAAGTAGGTGAAGTTTTTCTTTAATATTATCATTGTAGGTACAACACAGGAGGAGGCCATTCAGCCCATCGTGCCTGTGAAGGCTCTTTGAAAGGGCTATCCAATTAGTCCCATTTCCCTGCTCTTTCCCCATAGCCTTGTAATTTTTTTCTCTTCAAGTATTTATCCAATTCCCTTTTGAAAGTTACTATTGAATCTGCTTCCACCACCCTTTCAGGCAGTGCATTCCAGATCATTACAACTCACTGTGTAAAAAAATGTTTTCTCATGTCGGCTCTGGCTTTTTTACCGATCACCATAAATCTTTGTCTTCTGGTTACCGACCGTTCTGCTATTGGTGACAGTTTCTCCTTATTTACTCTATCAAAACCGTACATGACTCTATCAAATCTCCCCTTAACCTTCTCTGTTCTAAGGAGAATAACCCCAGTTTCTCCAGTCTCGCCAGATGACTGAAGTCCCTCATCCCTGGTACCATTCTAGTAAATCTCTTCTGCATCCTCTCTAAGGCCTTGACATCCTTCCTAAAGTCTTGTGCCCAGAATTCAAGACAGTACTCCAGCTGAGGCCTAACCAGTGTTTTATAAAGGTTTAACATAACTTCCTTGCTTTTGTACTCTATGCCTCTATTATAAAGCCTAGGATCCGAAATGCTTTTTTAACAGCCTTCTCAGCTTATCCTGCCACCTTCAAAGATTTGTGTATGTGCACCCACAGGTCTCTCTGTTCCTGCACCCCCTTTAAAATTGTACCATTTAGTTAATATTGCCTCTCCTCATTCTTCCTACCAAAATGTATCACTTCACACTTCTCTGCGTTAAATTTCATCTGCCATGTGTCTGCCCGTTTCACCAGTCTGTCTATGTCCCCTGATGTCTGTTACTGTCCTCCACATTGTTTACTACATTTCCAAGTTTTGTGTCGTCTGTAAAGTTTGAAATTATACCCTCTATACCCAAGTCCAGGTCATTGTCATATATCAAAAAGAGCAGTGGTCCTAATACTGACCCCTGGGGAACACCACTGCATACTTCCCTCCAGTCTGAAAAACAACCGTTCACCACTACTCTCTGCTTTCTGTCCCTTAGCCAATTGTGTATCCACGCTGCCACTGTCCCTTTAACCCTATGGCTTTCATTTTGCTAACAAGTCTATTATTTGGTATTTTATCAAATGCCTTTTGAAAGTCCATATACAGAACATCAACCGCACTACCCTCATCAACCCTCTTCGTTGCTTCATCAAAGAACTCAGTCAAGTTAGTCAAACTTGATAGAGTTTTTTGAAGAGGTAACAGAGAGGGTAGATGAGGGCAATGCAGTTGATGTGGTGAATGTGGATTTTCAAAAATCGTTTGATAAAGTAGCACATGGTAGGCTTGCTATTAGATTGCAGCCCATGGAATAAAGGGGACAACAGCAACATGGATACAGAATTGGCTAAATGACAGGAAACAGAGAGTAGTGGTGAACGGTTGTTTTTCGTACTGGAGGGAGGTGTGCAGTGGTGTTCCCCAGGGTTTGGTGCTGGGACCACTGCTTTTCTTGATATATATTAATGACTTGGACTTGGGACTACAAGGCACAATTTCAAAATTTGCGGATAGCACAAAACTTGGAAGGGTAGTCAATAGTGAGGAGGATAGTGATAGACTTCAAGAGGATATAGACACTCTGGTGGCATGGGTGAACACGTAGCAGACAAAGTTTAACGCAGAAAAATGCAAGGTAATACATTTCGGTAGGAAAAATGAGGCGAGGCAATATAAACTAGAGAGCACAATTCTAAAAGGGGTGAAGGAACAAAGGGATATGGGGGTTTATGTGCATAAATTGTTGAAGGTGGCAGGGCAGGTTGAGAAAGCGGTTAAAAAAGCATACAGGCTCCTGGGCTTTATAAATAGAGGCATAGAGTACAAAAGCAAGGAAGTCATGATGAACCTTTATAAAACACTGGTTCGACCACAACTGGAGTATTGTGTCCAGTCCTGGGCACCGTACTTTAGGAAGGATGTGAAGGCCTTAAAGAGGGTGCAGAAGAGATTTACTAGAATGATTCCAGGGATGAGGGACTTAAATTAGGCGGATAGACTGGAGAAGCTGGGGTTGTTCTTCTTGGAACAGAGAAGGTTGAGAGGATATTTGATAGAGATGTTCAAAATCATGAAGGGTCTAGACAGAATGGATAGAGAGAAACTGTTCCCATTGGCGGAAGGGTCAAGAACCAGAGGGCATAGATTTAAGGTGATTGGCAAAAGAACCAAAGGTGATATGAGGAAAATCTTTTTTACACAGTGAGTGGTTAGGATCTGGAATGCACTGCCCGAGGGAGTGGTGAAGGCAGATTCAATCATGGCCTTCAAAAGGGAACTGGATGAGTACTTGAAACGAAAAAATGTGCAGGACTACAGGGATAGGACGGGGCAATGGGACTAGATGGATTGCTTATGCTAATAGAGCTGGCGCGGACTCGATGGGCAGAATGGCCTCCATCCTGCTGTAACCTTCTATGATTCTATGAAACATGATTTTCTTTTAACAAATCCGTGCTGACTTTCATTTATTAGCCCATTCTTTTCCAAGTGCCAATTAATTTTGTCCCGGATTATTATCTCTAAAAATGACCCCACCACCGAAGTTAGGCTGACCGGCCTGTAATTGCCAGGTTTATCCCTCAGCCCTGTTCTAAACAAGGGTGTGACATTTGCAATCCTTCAGTAATCCGGCACTGTCCCCATATCTAAGGAGGATTGGGAGATTGTGGCCCGAGCCTCCACAATTTCCACCCTTACTTCCCTCAGTAACCTAGGATGCATCCCATCTGGACCAGGTGACTTTTCTACTTTGAGTACTGCCAATCTTTTAAGTACCTCCTCTTTATCTATTTTTATCCTATCCTGTATCGCTCCTTTACTGTTACAATGGCAGCATCCTCTTCTCTAGTGAAGATGGATGCGAAGTATTCATTTCTTACCTCAGTCATGTCCTCTGCCTCCACAAGAAGATCTCCTTTCTTATCCCCAATCGGTCCCACCCTTCCTTTGACTACCCTTTTACTATTTATATGATTATAAAAGACTTATGGATTCCCTTTTCTGTTAGCCACTAATCTATTCTCATACTCTCTCTTTGCCCCTCGTATACCTTTTTTTAGATCTCCTCTGTACTTCCTATATTCAGCCTGATTCTCTACTGTATTATGAACCTTACATTTGTCATAAGCCTCCTTTATGTTTCATTTTAATCTCTATATCTTTAGTCATCCAGGGAACTCTAGCTTTGGATGTCCTTTCTTTCCCCCTCATAGAAATGTGCCTATAATATACCCAAACCATTTCCTTCTTGAAGGCCTCCCATTGTTCAATTACTGTTTTGCCTGCCAATTTTTGATTCCAATCCACCTGGGCAAGATCACTTTTTAACTCACTGAAATTAGCCCTCCTCCAGTTTAATATTTTCACATTTGATTGTTCCTGTCCTTTTCCATAACTATTCTAAACCTAATGATATTATGATCAGAGTTCCCCAAATGCTCCCCCACTGAAACATGCTCCACTTGCTCCACTTCATTCCCCAGAACTAGATCCAGTAGCATAATATCTTCTCTATTCTTCCTTAATTCTAACCAAATAGATTCTGTCTTTGACCCCCTCAGCTATATAATTCCTTTCCAGTGCTATAATAGTTTCTCTGATTAATACTGCCACCCCACCTCCTTTCTTTCCTTCCTTAGCTTTCCTGAATAGATTGTAGCCAGAAATATTAGGTGCCCAATCCTCCCCTTCTTTGAGCCAGGTCTCTGTTATTGGCACCATATCATAGTCCCATTTGGCTACTAGAGCCTGCAGCTCACCAACCTTATTTACCACGCCACGTGTATCTACGCACATGCACTCCAAAGTTATCTTAGTCTGCTCGCATTTGCCCCCTGTCTGATCCCTCCTGTTTCTGAACTCTTCTTTAGTGCTATTTGACCCTCTATAGTACTATAGAAAACTTTAAAGAGCATGGGCAGATACTGTCAACATTTATAGAAATGGACTTTGCACATCTGCTTATCTGCAAGGTTTTAGGAGTGTGGGAGTCGTGTACAAGTAGGTTTGGCTGAGAATATTATGTGATTTCATGTGGCAGCTTCTACATCAACATTGCAGTGTTAAAAACTTTCCAAACTAATTGTATTAATGTATATATAGGAGACATACACTCTAATGATATCTTGAGAAGAGCTAAGCAGGCAGCTTGTTTACAAACAAGAATTTTGTTGCAAACTTGAAACTTCAGATCTTGAAATGTGGAATCACTGAATCTCACAAATTTTAAAGGGCTGATTTCCCTGATGGGGCATTCTCGGCATGAAACTACGCTCGCAGTGAGAGCTGGTTGGGAAAATGAAGGAGTGGTGCAACTCTGATTTAATAATGAGCTGCTAATCCATGATTTCCCAATCAGCAATTTCTGCAAGTAATGCTACATGCTGGAAATGCTTGATTTGGGGAATCAGTCCTTTTATAAGCACTCATATTCCACTCCCAGTGTATCGGAACAATTGGAGTCCTCCTACACAAAATGACATTGTAATCTGTGGTTTGCAACTCGAACCCGGTGATTTGAGAAGCAACTGTTTTGTTGCTTTGTCATGAATTGATCTTGCTGATTTGTGTTTAGGAACATGGGACAACAAGGCAGGTGTACAAAGCCCTCCTGTGACCTTTGGAGCCTCTCCTGATCCTCCTGAAGCAAGTAAGTGGCAGAGAATTCTCCCGTCCACATGCTACTTTCCGTTCATTTCATTGCCAGCAGTGAGCTACATCGAACTGCTTTATAAATAGAGGATGCTGAATGGCAGCCAGTAATCATAGAACAATAATACACTTGAGGAGTTTAAATTATGCCATAAGCTGAGAGGATAATGGATTTTTGATATTTTTAATAAATAGCATCAACAGCAGCCTTACTGTTTGTTGTCATAGATTGCTGTATTAAAGAAGTGCCATGTGATGCAGGATTTCACAGAGGACTTTTCACCACACAGAATACCACACAGCACCACACACAATACCAGTTGTTTTTAATAACCGATCACGTGAATTTACTAAGTTCACATAGCCTCCATTTTCCGAGGCTCCACACGTAGCACGGAGCCTTGCTGGTGGTAAGCTTGGATTGAAAAATTGGGCCCCAACTTTGTGGGCCCAATTTTCCAATATGAAGTTTTGGATGGAGCAAACAATCAGTACTACCAAGCAAAACTCACGTTTCTATATGCAAATGATTTAAATTGGGTTCTACGTTGAATTTCACCAGTCTGGACAAGGCTCTTCCCCAGCATGCACTTTGCCCATATAAAATGGGCACAAGTCAATAGATGTAGTGTGTATGAATTCTCAGAAGGCGTTCAGCAAGGTGTCTTATCCAGAGGTTTGTTAGAATAATTCAGATATATGGTACAAGAGGAAATTTTGCAACATTGATAGAAAAAGGTCTAACAGACAGGAAACAAAGAGATAGGGTAAATGGGTGTCACTCAGATTGGAGAAGTTTTGGAAGTGGTGTACCCCAGGGGTCAGTGCTGGGTCCATTTTTGTTCTTGGTATATATAAATGATTTTGACTTGGGCATAGGGAGCACAACCTTGCAATTTTTTGATGACACAAAAGTAGAGGGTTTAGCAAACAGCAAGGACAGCTGTGAAAGACTTCAGGAATGCTAATTCAGGTTGATGTAATTTAATGTGTATAAGTGCAAGGTAATATCTTATAGAATCATACAGGACAGAAGGAGGCCATTCAGCCCATCATGTCTGTGCCGGCTCTTTGAAAGAGTTATCCAATTTTTTTTTTATTCGTTCATGGGATGTGGGCATCACTGGCGAGGCCAGCATTTATTGCCCATCCCTAATTGCCCTTGAGAAGGGCAATTGAGAATTAGTCCCACTCCCCTGATCTTTCCCCATAGCCCTGCAAATTTCTCCTTTTCAAGTATATGTCCAATTCCCTTTTGAAAGTTAGCATTGAATCTGTTTTTACCATCCTTTCAGGCAGTGCATTCCAGATCGTAACAACTCGCTGCATAAAAAAAATTCTCCTAATTTCCTTCCTGGATTGTTTGCCAATTATCTTAACTCTGTGTTCTCTGGTTACTGACCCTCCTGCAGTGGAAACAGTTTCTCCCTATCTACTCTATTAAAACCCCTCATAATTTTGAACACCGCTATTAAATCTCCCCTTAACCTTCTCTGCTCTAAGGAGAACAATCCCAGCTTCTCTAGTATCTCCACATAAAATCTTTTGGGGAAAAAAACAAGGAATGAGAGTATTTGTTCAATGGAAAGACACTGAAGGATTTAGATGAACAGCAAGACCTGGGGATTCAAATACATAATTCTCTGAAAGTGAAGGTAGACAAAGTCATAAAAAGGCCAACAGCATTTTTGGTTTTATAAATAGGGGCATAGAGTACAAGAGTAAGGAAGAAATGATGAATTTATACAGAACATTGGCTACGCCACTGTTAGAGTACTATGTGCAGTTTTAGGTGACCCATCATAGAAAGGACATTAAAGCCATAAAGAATGTGCAATGTAGGTTCACCAGGATGATTCCAGGGATGAAAAACTATAGTTATGAGGAAAGACTTGACATACTGGAACTATTTTCACTAGAACAGAGAAGGCTAAGAGGAGATTTAATAAATGTTTTTAAAATCATGAAGGGGTAGTGATAGAGTAAATAGGAAAAGACTATTTCCTCTGGTTGGAGAATCAGCAATGAGGGATCAACAATTTAAAGTTGTCACTAAGAAAGTAAGGAGAGAAATTAGGAGGAACTTCTTTACATAGAGGATTAAATGGAACACTGAGTGCTTTGCCATAGGAAGTGGTTGAGGCAGAGACCATTGCATCCTTTAAGGAAAAAATGAAAAAATATTCGAATAGGAGGAAGGTAGAGAGCTATGGGGTGTGTGGGATTAGTTTTGTATTGCTTTAGCAAATAGCTGGCACAAATGCAACTGGCCAATGGCCTTTTTCTATGCTGTAAACCTATATGGCTCTATTGTTGCTTGACAGAAAAACAGGCCTGGCCTGCTTTGGACTACCTCATAAACCAAGGTTGCTATAGTTTCATTGGATAAAGTGAGCATTTTTCATCTTGTGCATTGAACATCTTGTATACTTTTATTTCTCTCTAAATTTTGCTTTTTTGTGGAAGGTTCCAGTTTGATAAGACACATTTTCCTGGAGAGTTGCCAATTACTGCTGCAGTACACGTTGCAGCTAACAAAGTTGGTGGATGGAAATCTCTTTGGCTGTTGCCATAGTGCTTGGATGAATTGGATGAGGAAGACCAATTGATGAGGGCACATCTTCAGGCCCAACAATACCTCAAAGGGTATCAAAAGCAAAATATTGCAGATACTGGCAATCTGAAATAAAAACAAAAAATGCTGGAAAAGCTCAGCAAGTCAGGCAGCATCTGTAGAGAAAGAAACAGAGTTAATATTTCAGCTCGAAGACCTTTCTTCAGAACTGGAAGATGTTAAAGAGTTAACAGTTGCCCTTTCACCTCCTCCTTTCCCACCGTCCAGGGCCCCAAACACTCCTTCCAGGTGAAACAGCAATTTATTTGTACTTCTTTCAATTTAATACATTGTATTTGCTGCTCACAGTGTGGTCTCCTCTACATTGGGGAGACCAAACGCAGATTGGATGATCGCTTTGCTCAACACCTCCGCTCAGTCCGCAAGCGTGACCCTGACCTGCCGGTCACTTGCCATTTTAATTCCCTGTCCCATTCCCACTCTGACCTCTCTGTCCTTAGCCTCTTACACTGTTCCAATGAAGCTCAACGGAAGCTTGAGGAACAGCACCTCATCTTTCGATTAGGCACTTTACAATTTTCCGGACTCAACATTGATTTCAATAACTTCAGATCATAACCACTGCTCCCACTTTTTTTTGTGGCACTGCAGCTACTGGTTAATGGTTCCACTGTTGCCATTTACAGCTCCCCTAGACCCATCTTTTGTTTCTTAACCTGTCCCATTACCACCCTCCTTGCCTTGCACCATCATTCCTTTTGTCATTTAATCACTCTTGCCCTCTACCCTATCACAAACCTTCCCTTTTGTACTTTCCTCCCCTCCCCCCCCCACACTCCCTTTCCCTGGCTCCGAACTTGCTTAAAATCTGTTAACTCTTTAACATCTTCCAGTTCTGACGAAAGGTCTTCGACCTGAAACGTTAACTCTGTTTCTTTCTCTACAGATGCTGCCTGACATGCTGAGCTTTTCCAGCATTTTCTGTTATTACCTCAAAGGGTATATTCCATTACTACCCAAGTACCACATGCTTACACACCAAGTCACTCCTACCTTGATAAATCACTGGACACTTCTCTTCAGTGCCTTAACTTCACCGAAGAGGCAGTGACCAAACTACACTAGCTGCTGCAGGCTGATTTGCAGACAACTTTAAGGACTGGGATGGTTCTTTCTACAGCTGTGAAGATCACTATGGCATTAAGCTTCTATGCAGCAGGATTGTTCCAGGAAATTCCAGGGGACATCTCCCGGATATGCCAGTCTGCAGTTCATTCCTGTATAAAGCAAGTGACTGGTATCATGTTTGCCAAAGGAAGCACCTTTATCACTTTCCCACTGTAAAGGAGACATCAACTGCATTGGGCCCAAAATTTTTACCACCTGCAGGCATCCCAAGAGTCCAGGGCATAATAGAAAGAACCCATGTGGCCATCAAGACTCCACGTGTCACCCCAAATGCACACATGGTCAGGAAATGATATAATCAGTCAGGGTAGGTGGTTTCATAGAATACATAGAAAATTTACGGCGCAAAAAGAGGTCATTCGGCCCAACGTGTCCGTGACGGCCGAAAATGAGCCCCCAGCCTAATCCCACTTTCCAGCACTTGGTCCGTAGCCTTGTAGGTCACGGCACTTCAGGTGCACATCCAGGTACTTTTTAAATGAGTTGAGGGTTTCTGCCTCTACCACCCTTTCAGCCAGTGAGTTCCAGACTCCCACCACCTTTTGGGTGAAAAAACTTTTCCTCAGCTCCCCTCTAATTTTCTACCAATCACTTTAAATCTGTGCCCTCTGGTTATTGACCTCTCTGCTAAGGGAAATAGGTCCTTCCTATCCACTCTATCTAGGCCCCTCATAATTTTGTACACCTCAATTAAATCACCCCTTAGCCTCCTCTGTTCCAAAGAGAACAACCCCCGCCTATCCAATCTTTCCTCATAGCTAAAATTCTCCAGTCCTGGCAACATCCTCGTAAATCTCCTCTGTACCCTCTCTAGTGCAATTACATCCTTCTTGTGATGTGGTGACCAGAATTGTGCACAGTACTCAAGCTGTGGCCTAACCAGTGTTTTATACAGTTCCAGCATAACCTCCCTGTTCTTATATTCTGTGCCTCGGCTAATAAAGGAATGCATTCCATATGCCTTCTTAACTACCTTATCTACCTGTCCTGCTACCTTCAGGGATCTGTGGACATGCACTCCAAGGTCCCTCACTTCCTCCACACCTTTCAGTATCCTCCCTTGCCTTGTTTGCCCTCCCTAAATGCATTACCTCACACTTCTCCGGATTGAATTCCATTTGCACTTTTCTGCCCACCTGACCAGTCCATTGATATCTTCCTGCAGTCCACAGCTTTCTTCCTCACTATCAACCACACGGCCAATTTTTGTATCATCTGCAAACTTCTTAATCATGCCTCCTACATTTAAGTCCAAATCATTAATATGTATCACAAAAGCAAGGGGCCTAGTACTGAGTCCTGTGGAACCCCACTGGAAACGGCCTACCAGTCACAAAAACACCCATCGACCATTACCCTTTGCTCCCTGCCACTGAGCCAATTTTGGATCCAACTTGCCACTCTCCCTTGGATCCCATGGGCTTGTACTTTTTCGACCAGTCTGCCATGTGGGACCTTGTCAAAAGCCTTGCTAAAATCCATGTAGACTACATCAAATGCACTACTCTCATCGACCCTCCTTGTTACCTCCTCAAAAAACTCAATCAAGTTAGTCAGTCACGACCTACCCTTAACAAATCCATGCTGACTGTCCTTGATTACTCTGTGCCTTTCTGAGTGACGGTTTATCCTGTCCCTCAGAATTGTTTCCAATAATTTGCCTACCACCGAGGTTACCTGACTGGCCTGTAATTACTCGGTCTATCCCTCGCTCCCTTTTTAAACAATGGTACAACGTTAGCAATCCTCCAATCCTCCGGCACCACGTCTGTATCTAGTGAAAATTGGAAAATGATGGAGAGAGCCTCCGCAATTTCCTCCCTTGCTTCTTTTAACAGGGCCACAAAAATGTGGTCCTGCACACTAGTGCCCATTATCCAGGGAGCAGCCACCATGCATTCATTCTACAGCAATCCCTTGTGCTTATATTATTTGACAATCCTGAGTGAATGAATGGAGACCAGAAATACCATTTGTAGCCATGGCTGATGGTCCCAGTTGGAAGAGCAGCACACAGCAGCAGGGCACAGCTACAATGAGGCCATGCCACCTCCCAAATTACTGTGGAACACTCCACAGGGATGCTTAAGCAACGATTCCGTATTCTGGATCGCTCAGGTGGGGGGGTCCTGCTCTACAGTCCAGCCAAAGTCTCCAAAGTGACCACTATCTGCTGTAAAGCAAAATCTTGCTCCGCACTTGGTGACTTGTGATTTATCCAGTGCCCCTTCTTCAAACTCACTAACTACAGTCTCCAGGGTGCTGGTATCTGAGCTGGTGCTTGGAGCAGATAAAGTGCTGTACACAACATGCTGCAAAGTACCTGACGCTGCTTTGTCTGACCTCCGCATCTTGGTAAGAACCCGAAGGAAGAGAAAGGGAAAGATTTACAATGCATCCTCCTGACAATGGCTTCCAAGACATGTAAGATTGCAAAACTTTTACGTGCGTCATGCTGCAGTTTTGTAAAAGCAGCCATTGCCATGAGGATTTAAGAAGGCAGCCAGTGCAGTTTCACATACAGTTATCAATGGGACAGAGAGCCAACAGTCCTGGTTCTGCCCCAAAGTACACCCACCCCCACAGCTGTAATTATATATCATATTACATGGCTCCACATTATGTATTCTATTTATATCACATTAGGTAAGTAATTAAAATGACAAACGGTGAAATGAAAATGTTAATTTTCAGTGGAAGCTTTATCAACGAAATTACGGATTTTGTGATACTTTTTTCCCTCACGTCATTTATTTCAAACTGAGGTACTGGATACTGTCTTCATGAAATGTGTAAATTAGCACATGGAGATGGCATCATTACGTGTGTTATGAGGTATATTACAAGCTTATCGTTTGAGGACATTGTGAATTGGTTTGACAAAAATGTTCTTTTTGCCTTAAGTTACCCCAGACAATACTTCATCTCAAGATAGTCCGTCCAGGTGTCACTTGAGTGCCTCACTGTCATCTCATACAATTGATGAAGCATGGCTTGGACTAGGTAGGGGAGCCTCATTATTTAAATCCTTTTTCCAGCGTAAATTTATTGCACTATGAGAGTCCTAATGTAGTCAGTAAAGGAGCTAACAACTTTTACATTTTAAATTGACATATTGGAAAATACCGTAGCTTATCTTTATGATGTGCATTATAACACAATTTGATAAAGTGCCTGCCTGTTGCTATGGACAGAGTTGAAAGCAAATGTCTTAGTTCTTGTGAAAATAATGTCCAACTTCACAAATTATTTGTTACCAGGTTCACATACCAATATGCCCATTTGAATTGAATGCTTTGGTTTTTAACATTCTGACAGTCGCTCTCAGCAAATCTTGTGATTGGGTTACTGACTTACAAAAGGTGGTGAACTGAAAATGGAAGATGGTGCTTCTCTCGCACTCCTGGACTGGCTGCAAGAAATAGCTTCAACCTGTATCTCTGTTGCAATCTTGTCTCCATTTTATTATGGCTTGTGCTCCTCTAAACATTTGTCTCTTGTTCCTGCCAAGTTGAAGATTTTCAGTCATATTTGCTGTCTCTCCTCACTGCATCCTCATTTTATTGAAATCAATACTGATTATACAGTTTCCTACTCTAACTCATTCTTTCCCAAGGACCTCAAAACTGTGGAACACTTAACCTCCCTCAGCCTCCCCTTCCAGCTGCAATCCTCAGGCTTTTAAGACCCAAGCTAGGTGTCACCCACCCACTACTTTCTGACATGTCATCTTCTGTTTCTTTTTAATTGTAATTAGAGTGATGCACTTTCAATAGTTGGTTAATATAAGGGAGATTGACAGCATATGCTCCAATGCAGGGGAAGTCCAGGACCTGGCTTATCCGAGTCCCGGGTCTAATTTGTGGCCCCTCCACCGGACTCTTGCTGGAGTTACGGCGGGAGTGTACTGGAAGGACTGCAGGATTTCGGCCCCTTACTGTTTAGCTCAATAACATGAATATGTTTTATGTGATTTTTTTTCCCAGAACTTGATAAAGCATTTTCTTCAGGCTTTTGGTGCCTTTCAATATTAAGTAATATTAAGAAACTACACCAACTGACATTTAAGCGATCGTAAACACTGACTGCTTTGGTAGTACATTAAAACTCTATTTTAATAAATGCATAAATGGCATCTAATCAGATATTGAACTTTTTTTCACTAATTGGCTCAATGGCATTTAGTGGCACAGTGGAGTTCCCTGCATGATAAGTTAATAGTTTTAGTCATGGAATAGTGCTAAATTGAATCTGGGTGCTTCCTCGTAGCGAGGGAGATAAATCAGAAGGAAAGTCATTTCAATCTGTTCTCCTGTACCTCTTAGTGGCCAATTATGAAGCAGCATTGGCAGACCTCTAGAAGCAGGCCATTTGCCTGTCCACCCACGATGAAGTATGCTGTAAAGAGGGTGAAGTGAAAGCTGAAGTTTTTATTTGAAATCCAAATCAGTAAATAATGACTGTTTTCATTCAGCCAGCACCTTAAGGAACCACTAGGTGGTGCAACAACTCTGAATCACTTGATTCACCCTCTCCTTTGCATTCATGTGAACCCTTTACCTTCATTTCAGTTGGTACAACCAATCAAAACACACCAGACATTGAAGTCAATGGAAAGACAAATCGGATGGGATGTAAAACGGGCGGCTAGTCTGTTACCACCAGTTTTCCAGCCACACCCAAAGTGATAATTACCCTCATATCTTTCCACCGATGGGACCCAGGCTCATGTCCAGCCCTGACTGATATGATGAAAGTCTCCTTTTACCACCATTTGTAATGGTCCTACCTTAAATGAGATTGGACAGTTGTGGTTGAGCTCCTAAGGGTTTGGAAGCCCACACCACAGAACAGCTCACAATTGAGCACAAGCTGACAATCTCATTCAAAAAAATCAACAGGGTGACTGGGGAGTGGAAAAGTTCACGCTGGTTCTGTAGGAATGCTTAACCATGGCTGGGTGTAAGGCACATTGTTGGTAGAGCAGAAGAAACTTAATTGTGCATATGATTGTGCTGTACCTGAATTCAGTACTTGA
The DNA here is from genome assembly GCF_035084215.1 of Heptranchias perlo. Taxonomy (NCBI): domain Eukaryota; kingdom Metazoa; phylum Chordata; class Chondrichthyes; order Hexanchiformes; family Hexanchidae; genus Heptranchias; species Heptranchias perlo. The sequence goes on from NC_090329.1 coordinate 50,995,901, forward strand.
TGCTTACACCAATTGCAAAAAGTAGAAAGGTGATCCATTCCCCAGAAATGGCATTCCTCATCTTGGGGAACACAATTTTTTAATACAAAGAATAAACATGTCACTTTAAACCAGATTTCCTGATAAAATTACAACTTCATATTTGCATGATAGAGTATTGCACTAAACACTTCCTGATGTATACAGTACACTACAATCCAAAAAAGTGCAGTGTTCTGCTTTGGCCATTGAATAATAATATAATAATATAAATTGCATCATTGATCAGGCAACTGATTGTTGTCTCAATACTATCTTGTTTGCGCTCAAAAACAGGGTGGTAGCAGCCTAAAAATAAAGCAGCTGCTGGTCCCACCCACTGACCACTGCTTTCACATGCAGTTCTAATTTCAGGTGGATATGAATCCTAACGGCCAGAGCTCCTGTCTGAAACAAGCAAGAGCTTCACGAGTACATGAAAGTAGGAGTCAAATGACGTCATTTAGACCCGGGCACTATTTTCCGCCCTCGTCATCTTGTTACCGTCAGTTCCTTATAGACAAATGTACAGTGCTCCCCTCTCGTCACTCTGTGGCTGATCAAACCTATCTTCCTACATTACAATTGATTACACTTCAAAAGTACTTCATTGGTTGTGAAGCACTTTGGGATGTCCAAGGTTGTGAAAGGCTCTATGTAAATGCAAGTCTTTCCTTTTTCTTTCTTTCAATCAACATTATCATTGGAGCAATTCATAAGCAAGGCAGAAGGAAGTAGAGGTACTTTAAGCAGTAAGCCTTGTGGTTAGAACCTTTGAAATGACCCAAAATATACTGATGATGGCATTCTTGCTGGATCCTTAATTATCACCATGATTATGCTAAAGTAGCTGAGTGTTGAATTAAAGAAGTGGGAATCAACATTGGCTTCCCAAAGACCAAGGTGATGCCAGTGGTACATGAGTGAGCAGAGAAAGATGATGGAAAACTAAGGAAAGTGAACATTGATGATGAGGTAGGTGGGTTTATAATCATGGGAAATTGTATGTCCAATGAGCAGGAATATTGAGAAAGAAACACAGTTCTTTAGCTGACAGCTAAGAGACCATATGGAAACTACTGTGGAGTAGGAGAGATGGATCATGGGATGTGAGGAGAGTGCATGAAACTATTTTTCAGATGACACTTCCATATTCTACTGAGAGCTGGACTCCAGCATATGAACAGAAGCAGAGGCTGGAGCGGAGAAATTGCAAGATCACTTTCACGCAAACCTGGCGGAATTGTACTGAGGGGTCGGATAACAGGATGGGGCCCAGACACGCCAGAGTTTTGCCCCTTTTGTAGTGAACAGCAAACTCCATCCAAGATTGTCGGGCACTTCTGTCTGCCCTCCTTATGTCCTGGCAGCTGTTTACCCTCTGCTTCCACAAGAAGATCCCCTTTTTTATCCCTAATCGGTCCCACCCTTCCATAGACTATCCTTTTACTATTAATATGTTTATAAAAGACTTCTGGGTTCCCTTTCATGTTAGCTGCTAATCTATTCTTACACTCTTTCTTTGCCCCTCTTATTCCCTTTTTTAGATCTCCTCTATATTTTCTGTATCCAGCCTGGTTCTCTACTGTATTATGAACCTTACATTTGTCAAAAGCCTCCTTTTTCTGTTTCATTTTAATCTCTATATCATTAGTCATCCAGGGAGCTCTAGCTATGGATGCCCTTCTATTCCCCCTCGTAGCAATGTATCTACTCTGTACCTGAACCAACTCTCCCTTAAGGCCTCCCACTGTTTTGCCTGCCAGTGCAAGATCCCTTTTTAACTCACTGAAATGAGCCCTCCTCCAGTTAAGTATTTTCACATTTGATTGTTCCTTGTCCTTTTCCATAATTATTCTAAACCTAATGATATTAAGATCACTGTTCCCCAAATGCTCCCCCACTAAAATATGTTCCACCTGCCCCACTTCATTTCCCAGAACTAGATCCAGCACTGTTTCCTTCCTCATCGGGCTGGAAACACACTGTTCCAGAAAGTTCTCTTATATACATTTCAGGAATTCCTCCCCCTCTTTGTCCCTTACACTGTTACTGTCGCAGTCTCTATTGGGATAATTGAAGTCCCCCATTATCACTACTCTATAGTTCGTGCATCTTTCTGCAATTTGCCTGCAAATGTTCTCCCCTATCTCCTTCCCACTATTTGGTGGCCTATAGCATACTCCCAGTAGCGTAATAGCTTCTTTATTGTTCCTTAATTCTAACAAGATAGATTCTGTCTTTGACCCCTCAACTACATCATTCCTTTCCAGTGCTATAATAGTTTCTTTGATCAATACTGCCACCACCCCCCTCCTTTCTTTCCTTCCCTATCTTTCCTGAATACCTTGTAGCCAGGAATATTAAGTACCCAATCCTCCCCTTCTTTGAGCCAGGTTTCTGTTTTTGGCACTATATCATAATCCTGTGTGGCGACTTGAGCCTGCTAGCTCACCAACTTTATTTACCACACTACGAGCATTTGCACACACGCACTCCAAACTCATCTTAGTTTGCCTCGCATTTGCCCCCTGTCTGATCCCTCCTATTTCTGAGCTATTCTTTACTCTAGTGCTATTTGTCTCTTCCAGTCCTCTTTGCACCTTGTTTCTCCTCTCTAATGTTTCCTCCTGGTGCCCAACCTCCTGCTAAATTAGTTTAAACTCTCCCCCACAGCACAGTTAACCTCCCTGCGAGGACATTGGTCCCAGCTCTGTTGATGCGCAACCCGTCCATCTTAAACAGATCCATCCTGCCCCAGAACTTGTCCCAATGCCCCAGGAATCTGAAGCCCTCCCTCCTGCACCATTTCTCCAGCCACGCATTTACCTGTCTTATCCTACTATTCCTATACTCATTAGCGGGCGGCACTGGGAGTAATCCACTTTGGATTTGGCAGGCCTGTTCTCAGCGTTACTCCTTCATTGGTGGATTTAGGATTTGTAAGGAACCAAACGCATAAAACAGGCCTAACAAATTTAAATAGTCAAACCCTGAAGAATTACTGACAATAAAAGGTATCACAACGAACAGAAATAGAGCATTGGCCACATGACCACATCTGACCCTTCCCAGCCCAAACCAAGCCAGACAGGTACTGGGCGGCAACAAGTTCCACACCTCCACTGAGACAAAGCCTAGGCCCTAAGGAGGTCATTTCATGTTATTGGGGGTGCCTAATTTCAACATTGGTGGTGTAATTATTTCCCCTGTCCCCGAAGTGGACACCTATGATGGGCCTCCAATATTCTCAGATCGTTTTTATAGTGAATTACAGAAAAATTCATGAATATGTTAACATGATATCCCTATGTTTTACAGATGACCCCTTTGCAGTTGACCTTAACTCAGATTGGAGCCCACCGACAGAGGAATGGGGCAACTGGACAGGGGAGGAAACCTTAACAGCCCAGGATATAGAGAAAGAGAAGCAGAAGGTAATAATGAAAAGGTACTACCTAAACAGAACTGCTAATGAAAAGATTCAGGATTTCTTAACGTGTCCTACAATATGATTCAAAAATACGCTTTTGATTTGTGTTCCAACTCAATTCTAACACCTTAGGCTTTTTAACTGGAAGTAAGTTGGAATACTTCACAGCAGCCCGCTTGATTGGCACCCCATCCACCACCCTAAACATTCACTCCCTTCACCACTGGCCCACAGTGGCTGCAGTGTGTACCATCCACAGGATGCACTGCAGCAACTCGCCAAGGCTTCTTCGACAGCACCTCCCAAACCCACGACCTCTACCACCTAGAAGGACAAGAGCAGCAGGTACATGGGAACAACACCACCTGCACGCTCCCCTCCAAGTCACACACGACTTGGAAATATATCGCCGTTCCTTCATCGTCGCTGGGTCAAAATCCTGGAACTCCCTTCCTAACAGCACTGTGGGAGAACCGTCACCACACGGACTGCAGCGGCTCAACACCACCTTCTCAAGGGCAATTAGGGATGGGCAATAAATGCTGGCCTCACCAGCGACGCCCACATCCCATGAACGAATAAAAAAAAAACAGCAGACAGCATGTGACTGAGCTATGCATAGCATAGTGCAGATTGATGTTTTGAAAATATTTAGCTTGTATCGTTTACTCTAAGCCTTCTGACTAATTTTTTTTAACCAAATTTAATATTGGCTATTATAAAAGTACAGCCCTGGAATTCGCATTGATGACATAAGTACATTTTTAAAGAAAGAATTTGCTTTTATATAGAAACTTTCATGACCAAGGAAGTCCCAAACCTCTGTACAGCCAATCACGTATCTTTGAAGTGTAGTCACTGTTGTAATGTTGGGAAACATGACAGCCAATTTCCGCACAGCAAGATCCCACAAACAGCAGTGAGATAAATGACCAGATATTCTATTCTAGCAATGTTGGTTGAGGGATAAATATTGGCCAGGACAAAGGGAGAATTCCCTTGCTATTCTTCGAAATAGTTCCATAACATCTTTTACGTCCACCTGAGGGGTTTAACATCTCATCTGAAAGACGGCACCACCGACAGCGCAGCACTCCCTCAGTACTGCACTGAAGTGTTAGCCTAGTCTCTTTAAGCTTTAGCACCTTTAACATCGAAGAATGCCCCCAAAAGTGATGGGGCTGATTTTAAACCCCAAGAACGGGTGGGTTGAGGGCAGGTGGGAGTTGAAAATAGTTGTTTTTTGGGTTGCAATCGCAACCCGGCTTTATTTCTGGGTTTAACGTCGGGGCCTAAAAGTACAGGCTTCCACTGGGAATGCAAAGTCTGAAAATTTTGCGGTTGTGACCCAAAAAAACAACTATTTTCAACTCCCACCCACCCCCAACTCACCCGTTCTTGGGGTTTAAAATCACCCTCCATACATCTAATGTGAGGGAGAGACCAGTAATTAAAAAGCAAATCCAGTGACTTCCCTGTGTTGGCATTTTTTCCATTGTCTAGGTGTCTGAAGAGGAAGAAGAAAAATCTCAGGTGAACCCTGCTGGCAGTGGGAAATCAAAACGAAAGAAGAAAAAGAAGAAGGGCAAACAAACAGAAGATTCTGTTGGAAACGAAGAGGTATGTTTACTTTGTGAAAGCCTAAAAAGAATAAAAGCTTTAGTTTTGTTGACCGGAGGTCACCGGTTACGGTTATTGGCTTAGTACAAAAAGAAGAGTCAATTCTCTCTTAACTCTCAATTCACTTTATTCACGCCGTTAGATCATATACATATAGCTAATACGTCTGGTTAGATATAGACATGCAGTTTGCACCAGGTTATACAGTTTTATACCCAAACTAGGATCTAAACGCACACCTACTAGATTTCTCTGACACTCCCTGAGTGGTCACAGACTATAAAGGATAATACCCGAAAAGGAGAGCTGACGCTGGCCAGGCTTTCCGTTCTCTCTTTCGACGTTGTCTCTACGTCCCTGACGTACGTTCTTCCACTTCCGCGATGGTTGGTCTCCGGAGTCTTCGCTCTGGCTCCACGCCCCAGATTCTTCATTCTTATTCCGAATCTTATCTCTTCAAGCTGTGCTGTCTTTCTCCCTTTGGTTTAGGCTTGCTCGCCTAGTTTGTGTCTTCTCCTCATTGGCTCTGTCCCAAGGACAGCATTACCTCATTACTCCTTTTCTAAATAAGGACTTGTGTCTTATCACATCTCCTTTGTCTTTCACAAAACTTAGCTAATTCAAACTGGTTCCAGCCAGCTCAGGCCAGCAACTGAACTCAGGTTACTTCAGTTCAAAAATTGCTCTTGCCTGTGTGTCAGCAGCTGGGAATCTCAGGTTACTGCAGCCCCTGGCCAACAGTTTGCTTAATCTTCAAGTAAGTCAGAAGTGAAGCATTTTTTAAAGAATTTGAGAAACATCTTGATCTTTGTTGGAGTAACAACAATAAACAGCACTTATTTAGCATCTTTAATAGTCTAAAATGCCACAAGGGAGGAGAGGGAACGGACACTGATTTTTATCTTTTTAACATTTCTGGATGAATTTTCTGCTCACTCGGATAAGGAAGAATAGTGCTGGGCAAAGTAATAATTTTCCTCTTTTTATTCTATGTCAGTATCTTCCATTTGAAAACAACAGAGAAACAACAGAATAATTTGCAAAACCAGACATATAAATCATTTCTTATGGAATGTACTTAAGGTGTCTCAATGTGACATGGTGTTATGTAAATGTTATTATATTATATAAAAACAATCCACATACCTATCAGCTTTCTAATGGATCCAGAACTGTTAGGACTTTCAATATAGCCCTGTATAATAACAGGCTTGGACATGAGATAGATTAACTTTAGAGATTTATTGAACATTAAAAGATTATTACAAGCAAGTAATGCATCTAAATACTCACAAGTAAGATACCCATCAGAGACTAAGACCTGCTTCTATCCAAGGTGGTTCTTAGCCTTGAGTAACAAATAATGCATGGCTCCATCACATATTTATATCTTTCACTAAAGCACACCTACTTTGGATATATGATTTGATGTAACTGTACCACCATGTGCTATCCCTTTGTCTAAACTTGACTTAAACCAGTTCTGTCTAGTTCTGCAGTATATCACATGACCTGTTTGGCACAAAATTGCTAGCTGCTGTCATGCTCCAGTCTCAGCTTATCTAGTCTCAGTGCTTTTCCTTCATGTACGCAGCATGAGAACAATTCATGTACTCCTTATATCAACCACAGGTTAATTTTAACCCATTCACTGACAACGTTAACATGGGGGCATAAATATACAATAGCCACTAGCAGATCAAATAAAGAATTTAGGAGGGATTTCTTTACACGGTGAGTTGTGAAAAATCTTTGATCCAGGATCGCCCTCCCTTTACTGAGAACCAGTCTTACTTGCCTCCATTGTTTCTCATGTCTCCAACAGCCTATTCTTCAACGGGGATTTTGTGTTCCATCATTTAACAACAACGACAACTTGCATTTATATAGTGCCTTTAACATAGTAAAACGGCCCAAGGCTTTTCACAGGAGCGATTTTCAAACAAAATTTGATACCGAGCCACATGAGATATAAGAATAGGTGACCAAAAGCTTGGTCAAAGAGGTAGTTTTAAGGAGCACCTTAAAGGAAGAGAGAGAGGTGGAGAGGTATGGGAGGGAATTCCACAGCTTAGGGCCGAGGCAACTGAAGGCACGGCCACCAATGGTGGAGCAATTAAAATCGGGGATGCACAAGAGGCCAGAATTGGAGGAGCACAGAAATCTCGAAGGTTTGTAGGGCTGGAGGAGGTTGCAGAGATAGGGAGGGGCGAGGCCATGGAGGAATTTGAAAACAAGGATGAGAATTTTAAAAGCGAGGAGTTCCGGGACCAGGAGCCAACATAGGTCAGTGAGCACAGGGGTGATGGGTGAACGGCACTTGGTGCGAGTTAGGATAGAGTTTTGGATGAGCTCAAGTTTATGGATGATGGAAGATGGGAGGCCGGCCAGGAGAGCACTGGAATAGTCAAGTCTAGAGGTAACAAAGGCATGGATGAAGATTTCAGCAGCAGATGTGCTGAGGCAGGGGTGGAGATGAGCAATGCTATGGAGGTGGAAGTAAGTGGTCTTGGTGATGGAGGGGAAATGTGGTCGGAAGCTCATCTCAGGGTCAAGTAGGACGCCAAGATTGTGAATGGTCTGGTTCAGCCTTAGAGAGAAATGGAGTCGGTGGCTAAGGAACGGAGCTTGCAGCTGGGACCAATATTTAGTTGAAGGAAATTTTTGCTCATCCAGTCGGACAAGCAGAGTGACAAATGAGAGACAGTGGAGGGATCGAGAGAGGTGGTGGTGAGGTAGAGCTGGGTGTCGCCAACGTACATGTGGAATCTGACATTTTTGGATGATGTCGCTGAGGGGCAGCATGTAGATGAGAAATGGGAGGGGGCCAAGGATAGATCCTTGGGGGACTCCAGAGGTAACAGTGTGGGAGCAGGAAGAGAAGCCATTACAGGTGATTCTCTGGCTACGACTGGATAGCTAAACTTGATTGGAGGGATTCAAACATGGAGTTGCGGGAAAGATGGGCACGGATTTGGGAGGCGATAACATATTCAAGGACTTTGGAGAGGAAAGTAACGTTGGAGATGGGGGGATAGTTTGCAAGGACAAAGTGGTCGAAGGTGGGTTTTTTGAAAGGGGGGGTGATGATGGCAGATCTGATAGGGAAGGGGACAGTACCTGAGGAGAGGGAACCGTTAACAATATCAGCTAACATGGGGGCCAAGAAGGGCAGTTGGGTAGTCAGCAGTTTGGTGGGAATAGGGTCAAGGGAGCAGGATGTGGGTCTCATGGTTAAGATGAGCTTGGAGAGGGCATATCGGGAGATAGGAGAGAAACTAGAAAAAGGTGCGAATTCTTGGCTAGGGCCGGGGGAGTCTTTAGGGGAGGTTTGGCTTGGTAGGCTAGGGGAAGGGAGGAAAGTGGCAGAGGCAGCTAAACGGATGGTCTCAATATTAGTGACAAAGAAGTCCATGAGCTCCTCGCAATTTTTGTGGAGGTGAGGGTGGAGGGGACTGGGGAGAGAGGTTTAAGAAGATGATTTCATAGAATCATAGAAAGGTTACAGCACGGAAGGAGGCCGTTTGGCCCATCGAGTCCAGGCCGGCTCTATGCAAGAGGCAATCCAGCTAGTTCCACTTCCCCGCCCTATCTCCATAGCCCTGCAATTTTTTTCCTTTCAAGTATCTATCCAGTTCCCTTTTGAAGGCCATGATTGAATCTGCCTCCACCACCCCCTCTGGTTAGATTCCAGATCCTAACCACTCGCTGTGTAAAAAAGTTTTTCCTCATGTCACTTTTGGTTCTTTTGCCAATCATCTTAAATCTATGGCTTCTGGTTCTTGACCCTTCCGCCAATGGGAACAGTTTCTCTCTATCTACTCTGTCTAGACCCTTCATGATTTTGAATACCTCTATCAAATCTCCTCTCAACCTTCTGAGTTCCAAGGAGAACAAACCCAGCTCTCCAGTCTATCCACATAACGAAAGTCCCTCATCCCTGGAATCATTCTAGTAAATCTCTTCTGCACCCTTTCTTAGGCCTTCATATCCTTCCTAAAGTGCGGTGCCCAGGATGGGACAGAATCCTCCAGTTGTGGCCGAACTAATGTTTTATAAAGGTTCATCATGACTTCCTTGCTTTTCTACTCTATGCCTCTATTTATAAAGCCCAGGATCCCATATGCTTTTTTAACTACTTTCTCAACCTGCCCTGCCACCTTCAATGTTTATACCCTCAGGTTTCTCTGTTCCTGTACCCCTTTTAGAATTGTGCCCTTTAGTTTATATTGCTTCTCCTCATTCTTCCTACCGAAATGTATCACCTCGCATTTTTCTGGGTTAAATTTCATCTGCCACATGTCCGCCCATGCCACCAGCCTGTCTATATCCTCTTGAAATCTATCACTATCCTCCTCACTGTTCACCACCCTTCTAAGTTTTGTGTCGTCTGCAAATTTGGAAATTGTGCCCTGTACACCCAAGTCCAAGTCATTAATATATATCAAGAAAAGTAGTGTTCCTAGTACCGACCCCTGAGGAACAACATTGTACGCCTCTCTCCAGTCCGAAAAACAAACCGCTCACCACTACTCTCTATTTCCTGTTCCTATTTTTAGTGGAGAAGAGAAGCCGGGGGTTATCTTTGCATTACAGGCAGCCAGCAGCCTCTCACTGGCTGCTGATGCCCGACATTTCTGGCCCCGGCATGTCACGTTCTCCGGGAATGCCACTAAAATATTTAATGAGCTTACCTCAAGGTCAGCTCATTTTTTGCATAATTTCCCGGAGGCCTAATGAGAAGTCGTCTGCGCTGGGACCACTTTGTCGGCCCCTCAGTGTCGAACCATCCAGCTTTCCTCTACGATCCACTACTGTCTGGAGGCAATATCAGTCTCATTGCAGCCTCAGTAGCTTTCCTATAAGCCTTAGATGTAAAACAGTCCACATAGAATCATACTGCCCGGAAGGGGAAGTCAATCAGCCCATCATGGCTGTGACGGCTCTTTGAAAGAGCTATCCAATTAGTCCCACTCTCCTGCCCTGCACATTTTTCTTTTTCAAGTATATATCCAATTCCTTTCTGAAAGTTATTATTGAGTCTGCTACCATCCTTTCAGCCAGTGCATTCCAGATCGTAACAACTCACTACGTAAAAAAAAATCTTATCTCCCCTCTGATTCACCATTCGATACACAAGGAGTTAATAAAAACAGGACTAAAACATGAAGATTATCATTTCTACAAATATTTGTGAGCTTATTATTGAAATATATTTCACATAGAAAACTGAAAGAAAAGTGACAAGGAATACATGATAAAAAAGTACTAAAAGCTGTCCTTGGTTTTGACAAGTGTTAGAATATCAATTATTAATAAAGTGAAGATTAAATAAAACAAAAAAAAGAGGTATTGATCTTTCAATTCTAGGTGATACTGGAAAAAGGCAGTACTAAATCACAAGCTGAACTTGGAAAAACCCATCTGGTAATTAGTGGCTCTTCTGAGGTCCATTTGATTTTAATTGGATCTGAAAGAAATAAGGTATGGTATAATTTTTATGTCTGTGGATCTTTCAGATGATGTCAGAGATAATGCAATACTTTGTATTGTCTTTGAAGTGACAGTAGTTATTTCTGTATTCTGTTCTGTTAATATGAAGCATAGTAAAGTTTGAAACTTTTGGTTTCAAAAACTGTTGGGACACGGATACACTTTCAAAGCGATTTACTGAGATTGACAAGGGAGAAGAGGTTGTTACTCTTAAAACTTTGACAAGACCAAATTAGCCGTGTGTGGCAATGTCTACATAATATTTTCTCAATAACAATCCTGGGCCCTAAATTCATCCCAGTAGTCGTAAAGGCACTTTAGACAGTGACTGGCCTGTAACTTCATTCTGTTATCTCCACACCAAGCTCTACTGGCCCTCGCTTTCCTCTGCTAAAGCTGCCCAATACTCTAGGATCATCCTGGAGAGCAAAGGTAACCCCAGGCTCCTTTCCTCTACTACCAACTGTCTCCTTAAACTCCTCTCCCCTGGTCCCTCCACCCTCACCTCTAATAACAAGTCCGAGGAGCTCATGGCTTTCCTCATCATCGGGATAGAGACCAAGGGAGCAATTTTCATCTGACTAGCTCCCTGTTCACACTGAAAAACTGTTTTGTAAATAGTGAAATTTTTTTTTGAAAACCTCTTGGCCCCTCTAATACCTTCCAGCTCGTTGCTGGGCCCCCATGCCTTCCCATCGGGATTCCCTTCCTCCCTCCCTTAAGTGATAACTTCTGGCTGCGCTCTGCAGAGGAGCTGCTGGATTTCCTGCAGCTCAGCGATCACGTTCAAATGAGGCCCAACCATGAAATGGAGTCAGCGGCACTCTCGGTATAAGTTGGCTGGGAGTGCAGCATGGCTGCAGGGAAAACCCAAATATGCCAGGCCCTGGGCAGCAGAGCCATCAGAGCCTGTTTGGGATGGCACCTCAGTCAGCCCCAAACATGGCCCATGATGTTGGAGGGTAGGCCAAGCGGAAGGCATTCTCATTCTGGGATGAACCCAGTCCATGCAGTGGCAGAAGTGCTGTCTTCATGTCCAAGCCAAGACTAAGGTCTGGACCCTCCTGATATGGTGGCAGAAATTTTTTTTGACCCCCATCTTTGCAGTGGGGGCACTTTTCCTACCTCCACCCCCCGCCCCATGCAGGTGTTGAAGATATCCCCAAAGTGTCGTGGGTGCCTGCCCCCTTCATGTAAATAATGTGACCTTCCCCTGACCTCAGATACTTCAGCAGGGTCAGCAGCTGAGGTCATCAGTGCCTGCTCCTCTGCTTCTGCCAACTGATGATTTCTGGCCCCCATTTATAGTGCTTCAAGACAAATCATAATTGAACGATCACAAGATAGTTGTGAATGAAGAAGACCATTCAGCATATGCTAGCTGTCTGTTCAGAATGAATCAACAGCACCTGCATTGAATATATTATACTGCAAATTCTGCCATAAGTTTAAAAAAATTAAAATAATGAATTGATTTAAAATTATTTAAGTTTGATTTGTGACATATAGTGCTGGTTGAGTAATAGATTTAATATATGGAAAAATATCAAACTAGCCAAAGTTAATAATTTCTTCCATTAATTGTCTAAATTAGTACTTTTAGTTTGTTGATAACTGTTGCTGTATTAAACCCAGAAATGCAGTGGTAATAATACCACTAAAATACCCTTACAAGGTCCATAATGACTCACCTAGTGTGCTACTGAGCCATACAGACCAGGAACACTCATATTCAAGCCCTGGTCTGTACAGAATTTTTTTTTATTCATTCATGGGATGTGGGTGTGGTTGGCAAGGCCAGCATTTATTGCCCATCGTCAATTGCCCTTGAGAAAGTGGTGGTGAGCCGCCTTCTCGAACCGCTGCAGTCCGTGTAGTGAAAGTACTCCCACAGTGCTGTTCGGTAGGAAGTTCCAGGATTTTGACCCTGAATGATCTGATCACAGCCAGGACGCAGTAAGAGTGCAGCAATTGGCCTCGGTGTCCCTGGGCTACAGAGTGGAAAAGTCAGCCATGGTTCCCTCTCTTGATTAAAAACTAGTGAGCCTAACTGCAAAGTGAATGCATGAATGCACGCATGCCTGTGTGTCTAGACCTCAACTGAGGACAGGATCAGGTTCAGCTGTGATCTCCTTCCATGGTTGAATTGCCTTCCAATCATTGTCTTGACGCACACTTGAAGACTGGCTATTTAAGCATGGTACCGGAGGGGTCCAAGGGCCCAGGGGAAATATCAAGAGAGATTGGGAGGAAAGCTAAAAAAGAACTACCCTGACTGTTCAAAGTGTAATTTTCTGCTTGTCAATAATGGAATGGCAGAATTATCAAGATTCTGAGTTTAAAGTCCATGATCCTTGAATGATTTATCATGTGAAGGACCAAAATGTAAGCCCATCAAAGTTTTCATGTTCTATTAAAATATATCGCATTGTTTTGTTTTACATGAAAGGTCAGAGATGATTCTCAAAAGGAGATTCAAATAGAGGAGGATCCGAAGGGAATGGTGTTAGAAAGATCAGGAATTGGAGTGGAACAGTGTTCGACAGAGATTGCTCTTACTGAACCATGGAATACAGGGGCCAGCACATCACCTAGTAAAAGTAAGCCATGTGATTTAAAGTAGGAACAAACTTTATTCAAGGACTAAATATTTTACTCTTCCAGTTTTTCATAAAACATAATATGAAAAACTAACATCTGAGCCACAATCTTACACGTGTCCATAGGAATGTGAATTAAACACTTTTAAAAATATATTTAACATTCCAGTTTTTATCTCATTTGAATTATATTGTTTTGTAGAATTTGAAGTTTTAATAATTGCAAGTATTTATTTATTAAAGGAGCCTAAATGTTTCAGGCCAATGCTGTACATTGGCATTACATCAACCAGTGCCACTGTCTGGTAGAATGTGGGTTCACACCCACGGTGCCAAAGTTCATCACCTTGGCGATGCCATTCCATGCACAGAGGAGAAATGAGGTACAAGGGAGGAAGAAAGGAAAAAAATCAGAGGGCAAGTCATCCTGAGACGATCTCTTGAACTTCCTAGCAGATGGTAATGAAGTAGCATTGGCAGAGATCTGGGAGCAGGTCGCCTGCCTATGCTCTTAGATGGCACTTGGGAATCAAAGTGGGGGAGGAAAACATTTTTAAATTGGGAGAGAGGGTAAAGAAACGTCTCAAATCATTAGCCCCAATTTTGAGAGGCTCTGCTTGTGGTACACCACCATTTGTGGCAAAGAAAATCTGCAGGCCATGTCTCATTTTAATATAATTATGGCAGTCGGGTCCCATGCTGAATTTCACCTTTTTCCCCTGAGCTCTGCCCCCAGTACTCACCTCACCCATATAAAATGGGCAATGGATAAGTCACTGGCCAGGGCTGCTGAAGTTGGATTCTTAAAGCTAGATTTGTGTTGGAAAAGTTGATACTAAACTATTTTTTTCGAAGAAGCATTGATATCTAGTTGCATTTGTTCTCTGCATTATTTCTGTTGCTGTGGAGGGCACTATTTTTGCATATTGAATTTTTTTTTATATACAGGACTTTACCTCAATATTGTAACTTGCTGCTGCAATTTAAAAATAAGGAACACAACTTTATGAGGGGGCATCAAATGCGACTATACCTGAGGCATCGATTTTGGCAACCTTCAGAACCTCAAAATCCTCATTTATAGTTAGGAACATAGGAATTGCTAGATGAAGAAAGACCAAGGTCCATCTGGTTCGCCTTCGATCATCCTGGTAGTCACATGATACGATGATAATGGAGTTGTTGACTAATCATAGCAATCAATCTCTATCAATTAGTATACAACAGACCCTGACATGTTGTGAGGAAAACCCCAGTGGTGGAGAGCTTTGGGAACCACAGGTCCAAAGTTACCTGTTCCTCCCATGCATGCTACACTTACACACATCATGACGCAGATTGTTCATATACAGTATCCCAAAATTTTATTTTCTGAAATCTGTTTTCTGAATGAAACTGCTTCAACCATTTCCCTAGGGAGCCTGTTCCATAGATTGACCTCCCCAAACAAAAATAACCTACTTCATTCAAAACATTCTCCACTTGTTTCTCAATTACTGGTTACAGTATCACTGCAGTTGTAGTAAGCTGATTAAAAGTTAATGGGAGTTATATTGGCTAACCCCCGAAACTGGGCACAGGGGTCACGGTGCACGATTAACCCGCGCCTGGTCGTTGAGATGCAGGCAACACATAACATTCATGCTGCCTGGTGATTTACCTGATTGCTGCGTACAGCCAGCACTACCTGTGCTGTTGAGTGGCTGCTCACCAGCAGGGGACCCCAATATTGCAAGTGGCTAACACCACTTAAAGGGAGCCTACACCTCTTAAAGGGAAGGTGCACTGTGACTGCAGGAAATGGTGGAAATCAATTGGGAAGTGAATCTGTGCTGCAATATAGAGCAGCATGGAATTCTGGAATTTTTAATGAGCAACAACTGGGCTGCTCAACGTTTGCGGGACACTGATATTTGCAAAATATAAAATACTTTAAAACATTTTAAACATTTTAAAACATTGAATAAAGGTTGCGCACTATTAAATCCACATCCTCCAATCTGCCTGCGAGAGTGCATGCACCAAGGTTCTTTGATGATACACTAAAGGCGTTGGTGCAAGAGGTGGACAAAAGGAGGGGCATCCTATATCCGCAAGGGGTAAGAGGCCCTCCAGACATATGCTCCCGAGGCAGTGGGAGGAAGTAAGGAACGAAGTCAATGCCAGGCGCATAGCACCACGAACATGGATGCAGTGCAGGAAGAAGTTCAGTGCTTTGACACGAGTGGTCATGGTGAGTGAGGTCAACTGTCAAGTGGCATCTCCTACCAACTGCACCACTAGCCTCATCCACTGCTCCATGCACTACACCCCCCATCACCCACATACCAACAAACTCTTTCAGTCAGTACTCGACTCTTCCAATCAGATGCTTCCTCTCACCCTCACACATTACCACTTTTGCAAACCACACACCCACAACTCACAGGTCACACACACTGGCAGTTATTCAACCATGACAACCACGTCACCCAAACATCTTGCAGGACATTCACCGAAACATGTCCCGCTTTCTTGCAGGAGAAGGTGGCGCATAACAGGAGGCAGCAAATAGCAGTGGCTCCATGGAACATGAACCTGCTGTCCTCTCTCAGGATGACAGCATTCCTGTCCCACCCCTGCCACTCTGCCAGTGCTCTTGCTGTTGCCTGTCAGCTAACCAGCCCACTCCCTGTAGAGTGTTGAAATTTTATTAGAGGAAGATAGGAACAGGAGTAGGCCATTTAATGCCTCGAGCCTATTTCACCACTCAGTGAGATGATGGTTGGTCTGTGACCTAACTCCATATACCCACCTTAGCCCCATATCCCTTAATACCTTTGGTTATCAAAAATTTATCAATTTCACATTTAAAATTAACGAGCTAGCATCAACTGCCGTTTGCAGAAGAGTGTTCCAAACTTCTACCACCTTTTGCGTGTAGAAACGTTTCCTAACTTCACTCCTGCAAATCCTGGCTCTAATTTTTAGGCTATGTCCTCTATTCCTAGTATTCAAGTATAGGCGATCTCCAGAAATAGGTACAAATGCATAAGCAGCCAGAAGCAATAATCCAGCAACTAACCTGTAACTCCTGCATGACCTCTTTAAACAGTGCTGGTGGGACGTCGTCCATGCTGTTTACGACCCGTTCAGCTGTGTGAGGTTAAAACAGTGCGTTGGCTGGAACATTGAGTTCCAAAATCGCATCTGTCCCTTTAAACCAGCGTTACACACTGATCTACCGCATATTCTCCCTACTTTACATGGTGCCAGCGTTCGTTATCTGCACGTGCACGAACGCCTTTACCAATATAGCGTCCGGCGCACGTCACACTAGAAGTGTGCGCGCCATTCTGGATGTCATTTTGGGTCCTTAGGAGTCCGCACAATGGGCCTACACAACGGGCACTACACGGCCCAATGCTTCCCAATTGTCCAGTACTACACTATTAGTTCCTCAAATCATTAATTCTGGAAATTAGTAGGCAGTTTTACTAACAATTTTAGGGAAATTGTAAAATATGGTCCATTCTGCAGATTTTTTAATTTATAAAAAAAACACAATTTCCTTCACTATTCCTGTTTTACGCAATTGGTATTAAACCTGCATATCGTCCAGACTCCAGGCTATAAGCATTATTTTAACCTCCTAATAAGTACACAAAACAGGATTTAATTAGAGTAATTTTATTTAAAAGACAGCAGATACCTGGACACAACAATGATTGGTGACGTATTCACAAACTCCTCAGACTCCCAGGGCCTGAGAGTGAGGTTTACAGAGTTTGGGGGAAGTGGAAATAGAAAATTCCAATTTAAATATAAACAGACTAAGTGAGATTACAGTTTTTTGGGGGTGGAGGGTTGGGAAGGTATAAATGTATTCTAAAGAAGATGGTACAAGTTAGTGCATTAGAATAGGGATGGATTTCTTTTCTGTGTTCATTTATGTGTTATATTGCTTGCTACTTCCCTCATATCGGAGGGCAGAGCCCTGAATTTCTCTGGGGTTTTTCCGACCTCCTGCAGCAGAAGATTGGCAGAAACAACAACTTGCATTCATATAGCGTCTTTAACGTGGTAAAACGTCCCAAGGCGCCTCACAGGAGCGTTATCAGACAAAATTTGAAACCCTGAAGAAACAGTATAAACAGCAATTTTTCGCCATTTACACTGTTTCTTCGATCTCCTGCCCAAGAACCACTGTGGAAATTCTACGTGCAGATGTGTAGTGGAGGGTATACATGAGTATATGGTGTAGTTCCACTTTTAGTTTTGGTTGACTAAAATACGCTCACTTCTCAATTGCTAAAATGACAATATGCTTGTCACGCAATTGTAGATGGGGAGGGCGGAGGTGGGCAGAGGCAATCGGAAGGGGAGCTTATTTATTTTATCCTGGCACCTGTAGCTTCTATTTGAAATAGCTCTCATGGCCATAATCAGTTGGTGGTGTATCCGTGCACTGTAGTCTACGATTACGAGTCAATCCTGTAGGCTGTTTTGATTGTTGAAAACCCATATCTTCAACCCCAATGTTTTTCCTTGTTGATAAGCAGCACTATAATAATTTCATCAGTTAGTTTTTTTTTGTCTTTTCTTCAATTTCTTCCTAAAATCTTCCTGCAGGCTTGAGCTCCAGGTCCTAATTTTTCCTCCCGTTGGACTCGTGCTCTAGATCTTAACCTTTCTTTTCTGTGGTTTCCAACTCCAGCTCCCAAATTTTATTCCCTGCAGCCTCTGGCTCCAAGTCCTGACCTTTCCTTCCCCCCAACCTCCTCAAGGTCCTGCGCTTGCCCCATGCCTCGGCCTACTCCCTTGTTTGGACGACATTGTGTGCGTAGATTGTGAATTAGCAAATGAAGATTTCAGAATACCTGGAAAATGTCATATCATTAGTGTGGTAAACTAACAGTGTAACTGCTGGTTAAATAGCAATAGTACAACTGTTGATTGTGCTTATGACCCATACAAGTTAAGTGGACACTAGTGATTTCAATTTGACATAACTTGAAATAGAAATTGTTGGAACAATCTAACTTGCATCACAGCTAAACTGAGAAATTGAACTCATTGACCTGCTGAGCCCAATTCAATTTGATCCTCTACCATTTATACTCATCTTTGCTTGAACCAGATTGTGTGCCAAATATTATCAAATCACTTTGTTTGAAGCAAGCAAACACAATTCCATCTATTAATATCAGTGTCATTTAAATGCATTTGGTTGAAGGACTGTTTTAAAACACCATTAGGAAGTGAACTCCGTTTTATTCACCATCCAAGCAAGTTCAGTTTTTAGTTTAAGCAGATGATCTGAAATAGTTTTTCCACGTCGACCGAGCTGCCTGTGGAGGCGCAACTGGCGCTGACAGCTTGCCCCAATCATTCAGTTGAGGCCCGAGGACCGATTTCTATCGATCCTTAGGTTTCTTGCTTCGGGTGCGCATTGCTTTTGTAGCCCTAAGTCTGGGCATGGAGATGGGACCAGAATAATTTAGACCTTAAAATCTCCCAGACCTCATGCTACGAGCACCCAGACGGTTCGCTGCCCGCTTCGGCCCCCGCCCGTATGACTCCCATCAGGATTTAAAATCTTGCCTATAGGCCTAGAAATCCAGTGGTGCCATGCCTGGTTTTCAGGCACAAAATGGGTGCCTAAGCATCCAAAATGGCGGGCAGGGTGCGCTCAATAGCAACCAGAAATGCGCCGCCCGCCATATTGTATCCAGAGGCGTCCAGGGTTGACACCAGAGCTATTTAAAACAATGAATAAAATATTCAAATTAAGATCCTACACTTGTTGCAGGATCCTTTTCTCATATTGGGCTGCCCCCAGCACCTGACTCACCATGTGATAAACTCGCCCAGCAATTAGTGGCACTAACAGGCAGGAAGGACCCATCAGCAGTGCTACTTGTAGGTTAGTTGCTGGTTTGACATTTAAGGCTACTAGTTAACGTCTGGGCGTTTTTTGGCCTGTTTTATGACTGAAAACTTAATTCTTTTTGCAGTGAAGATTTTGCTAGTGCGGCATTGTTTTTGGTGGCCTTCACAACAGTTGTACCGCAGTCATGGGTGGTCTGCTTGGGCTGTCTTTGGAGCGTTAGAATTTCTAGGCCTTAATCTTTTAATCTTAATGCTGGGAAGTAGATCTATGAAATACTGAAGTGAAGATAATTTTTTTTAACTTTTTCTTTTCGAGATGGGCGAGGTTGTGATGTAATTTTGCAACATCAATGAGTATTGCACAAAAACACAGGCCAAACAGCTGTCCTGATCTTCATAAATTTGTCAGTTTTTGTGTTTTGTCAGCAGAGCCCTTTAAACATGTTTTCAATGATTACATTTTTCCTGTTTTTGGTGGTTATTTTTAACCATTTTCATTTGCAGCAAATTCAATGCTTAATCAGCGCTTTTGTTTTGTATTGTTAACAAAAGCAAAAGTCATCGTAAAATTGGTTTAAAGCCAAAAACCTTTAAATATCAGCCTCATACTTGGGAAAGCAGGCATTAAACAAGGAGAGCCATGGTAGGGAATTTCAACCCCAAGAATGGGTGGGTTGGGGGCAGGTAGGAAGTTAAAGTAATAGAAATTTGAAGCGCAACCACAACCCGGCTCCCTTCTGAGTTTAACGGAGGTGCATTTGGCAGCGTGCGAGTAACCTACTCGCCAGAGGCAGGTCGATAATTAGTACAGGCAGGTCAGTAATTATCAGAGCAATTTAAATGATTAGCAGATGTTAATGAGATGGTTTTAAATTGAATTCAGCAAGCATTAGAATTTAATGCCTCCAGCACGGGTTTCCTGGACCGCGGGAATCCCGGCAGGTAAAAGGAGTCGAGAAGGACTGGATCCATGAGGTAAGCACCTGGATTACACTGCTTATGGGCCAGGAAGAGCAGGAGTGCTTCCCCGCGGTTCACCAAGCTTACCTTTTAAACACCCCTTCCACCCCCACCATGATGTCTGACTTCCCTGACCCCCCCCCCACCCCCGTGATCGCCCCTTCCCCCCATCCAAACCCAAAGACCTCGATCTCTCCCCAACCCCCGCCAATCCAAACCCCGAAGACCCCGATCTCTCCTCGACCCTCCCACCCCCCCCAATCCAAACCCCGAAGACCCTGTCAATCTGGCTGGCTATCGGGCACGAAACCGGTTGAAAAAAATGTAAAAGACATCCCACCATCAAAATCGTCATGAATTGCGGAGTCCAAAAATCCTCCCCCGCCGCTCTCTTCCAGGCTCCGAGTTAATATCCAGCCCATGGAGTCTGAGAGAGTCATGGAGGGGTGAGTTGGGGGGTGTGGTGGAGCAGAGAGCTGGGATTGGGGTTTGAATTGAGTATGTAAATTTTATTCTGCTGCAAGAGTTTTTATTCTGTCGATCTTTCATACCACAATTCAAATTTTATGTTAAGAATACATCTGTAATATCACATGCTGCATTTTAGTTGTTTTCTTCAGCATTAATGAACAAAGACCAATTTCAACAACTTTCAGTAGAGGGGGTTATTTTATTGGGTTTTACCAGATTGTCCCCAAAACTGGGAACCATAAACAGTGTGTAGACAGCTGAGAAATTATTCTGCAAAACTTATTTAATCTCAAGTTTTTTTTTATTCATCACAGATAATGGCTTCACTTTAGACTGTGCCAAAACAGAGAAGAAGAAAATGAAGGCCAGAAGGGAAACTTGACGCTGCCTTTTTATTCGTGCAAATGGTTCAGGTTTTTAACTCTGATATTGTCACCAGTTACTGCTAAATTAGCTACAAGCGTTCCGCTGCAGGAAGCATTGCACTAAGTCCATAAAATGAACAAAGGGACAAAACAGTAGGAATCTCTGGTCTAGTTATGGAAACCACAGAGCAAAATAAATGGAGCTGTTGAAGCCAAGTGCTTATTGTCACTGGGGTGAAATTCAGTCACGAAAGGGATGTATTTCCTACGTACTTTGTAGATTTTTCTATTCTAGCACAACATGGAATGCAAAATAGCTTTGCCAGTTCCAAGCAGCCTCGGTTTATGGCAGTATAGAAACAGGCTAGACATCATTTTTTTTTGCATATATAATTGAAATCCATTTAAAACTGTCCATGTTCACTTGATATATACAAGAATAGATGCATTGTGTCTTATTGTGAAACTGTACTTTAAAACTAACCATGGCTGCCTGTCTGTGTCTTAAATCATACTACCGGTTTCTTGCAGGTAGGATCATATAGGTTAAGAGGTGGTTTCTCTTGACAGTGTTGAGGTGTACATGTGGAGTAACTTCCATACTAAGAACAAAGCCTGCCATTTGTCCACTGTCAGCTCATAGCAATATTATAGTACTTCAGGTATTACTCAGTAACCTTGCTTGTCCAGATTTAATATTTAAATAATATAATTTTGCATCTTTTGGGACGAAAATGCACTAAATCCTTTTTGCGAAATGTGCAGGGGAGTATGCCGTAGAACCCCAACCTACCCAACATGTTTTGTACCTTTTCGTCAGTGGTCCCGATACTTTCAGACTTTGTTTTTTGACAAATCCTTACTATCATGTTTAAAAGTGTTCTGTATCAGTCAGACTGATTTATTTGTAAATCCTTATATTAAACAAATAGGGAAGTAATCCCCAAAATTAAAATAGATATTAAAGACTAAGGTTATCTGATCAGTTGATAAAATTACCTCTTATTCTAATAAAAAGAGAATCCTTGGATTGATGTTACAGTTATTGCCCTAAATAGCATTGAAGATATATAGTTCTGAGAAATATGCTAATTTTAAAACATTTTAATGTAAACCCAATCAGGGTTGCTCTACAAATATAGCAGTGTAAGAATTAGCTGAATTGATCATTGGGACCATTTGAGAAAATCCACTTTTTTGCATAATTTTGTTACTCTGAAATGTTACTATTTCAAGGTGCAACATGATCATTTTCCCAAATTAAGCATCAGTCATAGACACTCAGCCTTACAATATAATTACCTGTTCATTGCCTTCTGAAACTTAAAGCCTATTTACATGTTTTTTTTAATTAATAGACTTGCATTATTTTCTAGTTTCATCCAGTATGCTCACACGAAGTGAACTGTTGACCAGTAATGTGACAAATAGTGTAAGCTCCTGTGAGATGTGACAACCTAAAAGATAATGAAAATTGTTTAAACTAAAGGGGTGTACTTACTGTGACAGAAGCTGACAACATCAAAACCTGAGTCGATGCTGTCAAAGCGTGAAGAAGTCAACAAGTAATCCGACAGAATTGACTAGAGGCAAGAACACACACATCAAATTATCTTAGAAAGTAATTCAGCACTTGTGACTTCCCCAGGTGTATACCTTGTGTATTATTTGCTAGAGTATTGAATATTAGACATAATACTGTATACGATAGGGCAGAATTTCCAATTTTTTTTTAAGATAAATCAGTTAAAGAGAGATTTGAAATCAAGCCAACATAGTGTTTTATGTAAATAGCCTACTAGTTAACATACAACCAATACCTCCTAAACCAGTATCCTTAAATATAGCATTTACTATTTGCAAAGAGCTGAACTATCCAGATTTACAAAGGTGTTTGCTACAGTTGCTCACCCGTTACATTTTTTTAAAGATCAGTGATAAATCCATGCAAGGTTCTGAATGTTCTAACTGCATAAAAAATTGTTTTGTTTCCTGCTGTGCAAAAATACAACTTTTAAACTGGTCATGTGGTGGCCACATTAGCCTTAATGCTGACTTAACAGTTTTATAGAAGAAGATTTAACAATTTTCACTAGTGCGTTCTTGTGAGACAGCAATTCTTTCCTTTTTATAACTTGGAGTGCTTTATTTCGTACTCCTCCCCCAACAGCAATGGTTTATATAGGATTACGATGTACTTCTGTGATACATTTCTTTCAAAATATCATCTGACTTCATTCTGCTGTAAAGTTACATTTTAAGTCTGTTTTGTGTTTAGTTGAGTAGCTGACTTTTTTTTATAAACATCTTGAGCTGCAATGATAATTTGCTACATCAATTATTATTAGATTAAATTTGAAATGCTACTGTAGCAAATAATGATAAGAGTTTGGTTAGTGCTGTCAAGAGGTGTTTTACTCAAACCTATATATATCTTAAAATCTAGTGTATAAATCACACTAGTGTAAGAGTCATAGAATCATAGAATTTCTCTGTTTTAGCTACTGGTTTTGTAACAGAACTGTTGCAAGATGAATCAGTATATAAGTCATTCCCTTACAGTTTGGGAAACTTAAAAATGTGCAGGAAGTTGTAATATATACACCAGATTTTACAGTAGGTTTACGCTGGAAAAGAAGATTTAACAAGGGAATTACGTTTTTACAATAGTTTAATTATTTTTTGATTTTCATATTTGAATTCTGGGTTTCTGAAACTTACTGCTTTCCTACTTGGAAAATGCTGAACAGACATTTGGTTAAAGCTAGTCTAGAAATAAGTTGCTGGTCTTTTGATAAAATGGACAATTTTTTTTCAGTATGAGTCTGCATTACTGTATAATATGTTTGCACTTTATTGTAGAGTTTGTGCGATATTTTTAGTTTGTGTTATATGATGAATGTTCTATGTTAAAACAATCAAAGTAACAAAACAATTTGTTAAAAAGAACAAGTATTTATCAAGAGATAAATACGCTACACAATGGGGAATAGTGGAACACACATTTGATCCTTTCCATAAGATAGACCTGCATTTCACGAAGGTCTTAAAAAGGATAGTAAAACAATATCTCATGATAGCAAACCAAACGTGTGGTGTAATCATTGCATTATGTTAATTTATGTAGAATAATTGTTTTAACATGCCTTTTGCAATACTTTTGGATGTATTTCTCAAACTTTACATTACATATGTAGCTGTGAAAGTGGAATTTGTACAGTGGAATTGTGATTTGCGATACAGTGAATATGGTGAAGGTTTTCTCAGCAAATGCTGTTAAATGTTTGATAATTTTTTAATGTGTAAAGAGAGTGATACTTTACTTGACAGCTGATATTGAAAGTCTCATCTTTTTTTGGTAAAAAGCCAGTATTCCTTTTGTTAGTCCTACATAAACTGCTTTTCAGAACGACATTTGAAAAAAATTTCTCTAGACATCAATTGGTCTACTCAGGCTATGGTTAACAATCATCTGATTTATGCAGTGTGCCTTTAAAATATATTCCTCTGACCTATGAAGATCCTAGGTTCAATCCTTAATCTGTGCTAAGTTAACTGATCTCAGCCAAGATGATGGTAGGGGCACTACAATTAGCCTCATCAACCAGGGTTCCCACTATTGATTGTTGCTGGAAAACATATCATGCGGAAGTCTGGTGATGAAAGAATCAGCCTCAACTGTGATGCCCCCTGTAGTCAAGTAGCCTACCTGCACTCATTGTCTAAGCTGACATTTGAAAAATGGCCACTTAGGTAAAGTGCGGAGGGCTGCTGGTGCCCTTGGAACAATATTTCTGGGTGAGTCAGTGCCTTGACGAGAAGAGGAAAGAAAATTGACAGAGAAGAATTTATTCCTTCACCTTTTCATAGTTGAACTACCCAAAAATTTGTCAACTATCGTGACAGTGCTTCTCTTGTATTCTTTCATCACTACCACAGATATCATCAGAAGGTGCAGATGTAGGAAATAATGTGATGTAGGTCAACAAAAGTCATACTGTCTTTTAAAAATACCTTTGCCTTCTCAAACACTGCACATTTTCTTTGAAACTTCAGTTTAAATATTTTGAAGCCAAAAGGTAAACTTGGAAAATCGTGTCATTTTTAGCTTTGTTTTAACTAATGGGAAATATGTAGAAACATGTCAGATCATGCAGTGTTTGTAACTCTGAGGACCTGCCCTTTAATACGCATATATATAATTGTGGGCATTCATTATAGTTCATGAGGCTATCAGTCTGTGCATCTTCCATTTTAAATAAATGGCAAATCATGTCAAAAGGAAAGTCAAGTGTTTTGTTCTTTGTTAGGTTGACAACTAACTGGACCTACAATTCATTGCATAGCAAGAACATTTTTTCAAAGATCTATTTAGCAGATAAGATACAGCATTTTCTGAAAGCCTGCCAAATATTTTAGTTCTGTGTCTGTGGGAGGAAATCGGACACCGTTTCACCTGCTTTTGGGCATAAAACGGAAGCAAAAATGACCAATTTAGTAGCACAGCATCCTGCACCTGAACGGCGCCATAAGTATGTCTGACAACATATTGGTTCGGGCGCTCCTTAGGCGTTCCTGGTGGCTGCCTGAAACAAATGCTGGCCTAATTAAAATATGATAATAAGGGCCCTGCGCCTGAATCGGGAGCCTTTTTTGAAATTTGTGTCTGGGGGCGGCTGATTTGTCAGTTCTTAACACCGCCCAGCAAAACATGGCATTAACAGTCGGGAAGGAGGCTACAGCAGCAATATTTCAAGGGATCCTCACATCCATTAAGGTAAGTCTCTGGTTATGCTTTATAAGCTACTGGAGGGCTTTGGGTTAATTTTATGCCCATCTTGGCTGATGTTTCGGTGTCCAGTAGTTTTGAAGAGTGAGTTCTGGGAGGTGCTGCAATCATTTCCAGGATTGGCTTCTGTACAGTCGTGGAAGATGGGGCTGCTGCTTGGGTTGCCTTTGAGACTGCCAAATGAGGAGGCAGAGCAGCAGCAGCAAGAGAGGCTGCTAGAAGAGCAAAGGAGAGGAAGGCGCAGGAGACACTACAGCATGTGAGTCTTCAGGAACAGACTATCATACCTGAACCTGACAGAGGAGCAGCATGTCAGGCAGCACTGCTTCAGCAGAGAGGCAGTTACTGAACTGTGTCACCTGTTGCAGCAGGAATTGGAGCCCAGCATCAGGGGCATGCACAGCACTGCCTGTGGCAACATGAGTGACTAGCTCTAAACTTTTATGCCACTGGACCATTCTAGACTCCATCAGGGAACATTACCAATATAAGCCAGTTTGCTGTGCACACTTCCATCAGGCAGATAACAGATGTACTACTTGCGAAGTGGCAAGAATTCATCATCATCTTCGCCATGGAGGCTGGCATCAGGAAAGAGCTTTGGGATTTGCTAAAATTGCTGGTTTCCACAGGTGCAGGGAGTTAAAAGCTGCACCCACTAGCTCCCTGTCATCAACCAGGAATTTTCTACAACAGGAAGGGCTTCCATTTGTTGAATGTTCAACTCGTTTGTGACCACAGGCAGAGAATAATGCAGGTCTGTGCCTGGTTTCCTGGCATTAGTCGTGACGCTTTGATCCTGTGCCAGCCCTCTCTTCCACACAGACCACCAGGTCAAAGGCTGGCTGCTTGAGGACAAGGGGTATCCCCACAACACCTGGCTCATGACTCGAGTCAGGAACCTGGGCACAGACCCAGAGCTTTGCTACAACGGGAGCCACGCAACCATCAGAGTTCTGACAAAGCAGACTGTAGGGGTCTTAAAACCCATTCTGCTGCCTGGACAGCTTTGGGGGCACATTCTTCAATACAGCCCAGAGCAAGTGTCAAGAGTTGTAGTCGTCCATTCCATCTGCATAACCTTGCAATACAAACGGGGGAAGCCTTGGTGTTGCCAAAGGAGGAAATCTGGAGCAGAAACAGCAAGAAGGGAACGAGGAGGTGGAGGCTCCAGAGGAAGAGCAATGCTTCCATTTTCCAGAGCTCTCAGCCTGCAAATTATTGAAGAGAAGTTCTCTTGAAGAATCATAAGAACATAAGAAATAGGAGCAGGAGTATGCCACACATCCCCTCGAGCCTGCTTTGCCATTCAGTAAGATCATGGCTGATCTTCGATCTCAACCCCAATTTCCCACCCTATCCCAATAACCCTTGATTCCTTTAGTGCCCAAAAATCCCTCCACTCCCCAGAGCACTAGCATTCCCTCATATGATCTCACCCAGTCCTTACACCCACCATGGAGAAATGCCCAGATAAGTGTCCTCTCTTAAACACTTTTCATTCAGAAGATCTATTTCTATCCTGCACTCTAAGGGAGAGAGTGTACAGAGAACATTTTCCCTTTTTCACACCACTCTTGCATACAACAGAGGGTGGAGGACACAATTGCACATAGCAATTGCAAGTTTTTTTTTATTCGTTCATGAGATGTGGGCGTCGCTGGCGAGGCCGGCATTTATTGCCCATCCCTAATTGCACTTGAAAAGGTGGTGGTGAGCCGCCTTCTTGAACTGCTGCAGTCCGTGTGGTGAAGGTTCTCCCACAGTGCTGTTAGGAAGGGAGTTCCGGTTGACCCAGCGACGATGAAGGAACGGCGATATATTTCCAAGTCGGGATGGTGTGTGACTTGGAGGGGAACGTGCAGGTGGTGTTGTTCCCATGTACCTGCTGCTCTTGTCCTTCTAGGTGGTAGAGGTTGCGGGTTTGGGAGGTGCTGTCGAAGAAACCTTGGCGAGTTGCTGCAGTGGATACACACTGCAGCCACAGTCCGCCGGTGGTGAAGGGAGTGAATGGTTAGGGTGGTGGATGGGGTGCCAATCAAGCGGGCTGCTTTGTCCTGGATGGTGTCGAGCTTCTTGAGTGTTGTTGGAGCTGCCCTCATCCAGGCAAGTGGAGAGTAATCCATCACACTCCTGACTTATGCCTTGTAGATGGTGGAAAGGCTTTGGGGAGTCAGGAGGTGAGTGATTTGCTGCAGAATACCCAGCCTCTGACCTGCTCTTGTAGCTTGTAGCCACAGTATTTATATGGCTGGTCCAGTAAAGTTCCTGGTCAATAGTGACTCCCAGGATGTTGATGGTGGGGGATTCGGCGATGGTAATGCCGTTGAATGTCAAGGGGAGGTGGTTAGACTCTCTCTTGTTAGAGATGGTCATTGCCTGGCACTTGTCTGGCGCGAATGTTACTTGCCACTTATCAGCCCAAGCCTGGATGTTGTCCAGGTCTTGCTGCATGCGGGCTTGCACTGCTTCATTATTTGAGGGGTTGCGAATGTAACTGAACACTGTGCAATCATCAGCAAACATCCCCATTTCTGACCTTATGATGGAGGGAAGATCATTGATGAAGCAGCTGAAGATGATTGGGCCTAGGACACTGCCCTGAGGAACTCCTGCAGTAATACCCTGGGGCTGAGATGATTGGCCTCCAACAACCACTACCATCTTCCTTTGTGCAAGGTATGACTCCAGCCACAGGAGAGTTTTCCCCCTGATTCCCATTGACTTCAATTTTACTGGGGCTCCTTGGTGCCACACTCGGTCAAATGCTGCCTTGATGTCAAGGGCAGTCACTCTCACCTCACCTCTGGAATTCAGCTCTTTTGTCCATGTTTGGACCAAGGTCTGGAGCCATGTGGTCCTGGTGGAACCCAAACTGAGCATCGGTGAGCAGGTTGTTGGTGAGTAAATGCCGCTTGATAGCACTGTCCATCACCTTCCATCACTTTGCTGATGATTGAGAGTAAACTGATGGGGCAGTAATTGGCCAGATTGGATTTGTCCTGCTTTTTATGGACAGGTCACACCTGGGCAATTTTCCACATTGTCGGGTAGATGCCAGTGTTGTCGCTGTACTGGAACAGCTTAGCTAGAGGCGCAGCTCGTTCTGGAGCACAAGTCTTCAGCACTACAGCTGGGATGTTGTCGGGGCCCATAGCCTTTGCAGTATCCAATGCACTCAGCCGTTTCTTGATATCACGTGGAGTGAATCGAATTGGCTGAAGACTGGCTTCTGTGATGGTGGGGATATCGGGAGGAGGCCATGATGGATCATCCACTCGGCACTTCTGGCTGAAGATGGTTGCAAACGCTTCAGCCTTGTCTTTTGCACTCACATGCTGGACTCCGCCATCATTGAGGATGGGGATGTTTGCAGAGCCTCCTCCTCCCGTTAGTTGTTTAATTGTCCACCACCATTCACGACTGGATGTGGCAGGACTGCAGAGCTTTGATCTGATCCGTTGGTTGTGGAATCGCTTAGCCCTATCTATAGCATGTTGCTTCCGCTGTTTAGCATGCATGTAGTCCTGAGTTGTAGCTTCACCAGGTTGGCACCTCATTTTTAGGTACGCCTGGTGCTGCTCCTGGCATGCTCTTCTACACTCCTCATTGAACCAGGGTTGATCCCCTGGCTTGTTGGTAATGGTAGAGTGAGGAATATGCCGGGCCATGAGGTTACAGATTGTGCTGGAATACAATTCTGCTGCTGCTGATGGCCCACAGCACCTCATGGATGCCCAGTTTTGAGCTGCTAGATCTGTTCTGAATCTATCCCATTTAGCACGGTGGTAGTGCCACACAACACGTTGGATGGTGTCCTCAGTGCGTAGACGGGATTTCATCTCCACGAGGACTGTGCGGTGGTCACTCCTACCAATACTGTCATGGACAGATGCATTTGCGACAGGTAGATTGGTGAGGACGAGGTCAAGTAAGTTTTTCCCTCGTGTTGGTTCGCTCACCACCTGCCGCAGGCCCAGTCTAGCAGCTATGTCCTTCAGGACTCGGCCAGCTCGGTCAGTAGTAGTGCTACCGAGCCACTCTTGGTGATGGACATTGAAGTCCCCCACCCAGAGTACATTTTGTGCCCTTGCTAGCCTCAGTGCTTCCTCCAAGTGGTGTTCAACATGGAGGAGGACTGATTCATCAGCTGAGGGAGGACGGTAGGTGGTAATCAGCAGGAGGTTTCCTTGCCCATGTTTGACCTGATGCCATGAGATTTCATGGGGTCCAGAGTCAATGTTGAGGACTCCCAGGGCCACTCCCTCCTGACTGTATATCACTGTACCGCCACCTCTGGTGGGTCTGTCCTGCCGGTGGGACAGGACATACCCAGGGATGGTGATGGAAGAGTCTGGGACGTTGGCTGAAAGATATGATTCTGTGAGTATGGCTATGTCAGGCTGTTGCTTGACTAGTCTGTGGGACAGCTCTCCCAATTTTGGCACAAGTCCCCAGATGTTAGTAAGGAGGACCTTGCAGGGTCGACTGGGCTTGGTGTTTTGCCGTTGTCGTGTCCGGTGCCTTGTGGTCCGATGCCGGGTGGTCCGTCCGGTTTTATTCTTATTATGACTTTTCGTAGCGAGATTTTACAACTGAGTGGCTTGCTAGGCCATTTCAGAGGGCAATTAAGAATCAACCACATTGCTGTGGGTCTGGAGTCACATATAGGCCAGACCGGGTAAGGGCGGCAGGCTTCCTTCCCTAAAGGACATTAGTGAACCAGATGGGTTTTTACGACAATCCGGTAGTTTCATGGCCATCATTACTGATACTAGTATTTTAATTCCAGATTTTTATTTAATTAATTGAATTTAATTAATTAATTGAATTTAAATTCACCAGCTGCCGTGGCGGGATTTGAACTCATGACTCTGGATTTTAGTCCAGGCCTCTGGATTACTAGCCCAGTAACGTAACCACTACCATCTTCCTTTGTGCTAGGTATGACACAAGTATCCCGTATGCCTCCTTAACCACCTTATCTACCTGTCCTGCTACCTTCAGGGATCTGTGGACATGCACTCCGAGGTCCCTCTGTTCCTCTATACTTCTCAGTATCCTCCCATTTATTGTGTATTCCCTTGCCTTGTTTGCCCTCCCCAAATGCATTACCTCACACTTCTCCAGATTAAATTCCATTTGCCATTTTTCTGCCCACCTGACCAGTCCATTGATATCTTCCTACAGTCTACAGCTTTCCTCCTCACTATCAACCACACAGCCAAGAAAAGGTGATTTGCTATATCCTTTGATTCTGTCAAGAGCAGTCTACTGCAGCTGTCCAAAAATGTACAGCTCTGACATCACTGAAGTCCTACGGTGATAGACATAAGGAAATGCTTAGTACCATGCAACAAGTGGCAGCCCCAAATCATGAGGGAACAAATGTAGAACGGCTTTCTCTCATGAACGCTATCATTGGTGCCACTGAGGCTTTGGGCATCCTATTTCACGAGTCTGTAAGAGCCTGCCAGTAAAACTCAAATGAGGTCTACAACCATATGGTCTACAGAATAACAAGTCATTATGCTTCAAAGTACTTCATTGTCTATGCAGCACTTTGAGACTTTCTGAGAGTCACGATGAAGCGCTCTATAAATATCTTTTTAATAATTCTCTATTGTTATAAAACAGAGTATCCTTCAACTCACCATAAGCAAAATTATGGGATACCTGATAGTTCAGAACAAAATGTCTTTGACATTTGTTTAAAAGCTCAGTTTAAATGCTATAATACTCATTTGCAAAGGAGGTACTTCAGACTGTCACAGTTCATTATTGTATCACAAATGGCTTGTGAAGTAAGGATTTCATAAATTCTCCCATTTTCAGCACCGTGTGCCCTTGCTGATCCTGCAGTTATAAGGGAAGTATTTTTGTCCAGGGTGACTATATCTGCAGTGAGTGTCTGCAGCTCAAGGAACTTAGGCTCCGAGTTGAGGAGCTGGAGTCTGAGCTGCGGACATTGCGAGACATCAGCGACGGAGAAAGCTACCTGGACCTTTTGCTCCAGGAGGTAGCCACACCCCTTAGATTAAATACTTTAGAATTGACACGTGGTCAGGGACAGGAGGGTGTGACTGCGAGTGAGGCAGGTACGGCGATCCAGGAAGTAGTATTGCAGGAGCCTCAGTCCCTGCTCTTGTCCAATAGATTTGAGGTTCTTGTAACCCTTGTGGACAAGTGCGGGGACTGTGAGGAGGACGAGCAAACTGACCACGGCACCATGGTACAGGAAGCCGTTCAAGTGGGGGGAGTAAAAAGGAAGGTGGTTGTAGTAGGTGACAGTGTAGTTAAGGGGACAGACACTGTTCTCTGCAGCCAGGGGCATGAGTCCTGAAGGCTATGTTACCTACCCGGTGCCAGGGTTAAGGACATCTCCTCCGAGCTGGAGAAGAACTTGGAGTGGGAGGGGGAGGATCCAGTTGTCGTGGTCCGCATAGGTACCAACGACAAAGGTAGGACTAAGAAAAAGGTTCTGCTGAGAGGTTGAGCAGCTAGGGACGAAATTAAAAAGCAGAACCACAAAGGTAATAATCTCTGGATTATTACCTGAGCCATGAGCAAATTGGCATAGGGTAAATAAGATCAGAGAGATGAATGCGTGGCTCAAAGATTGGTGTGGGAGAAGTGGGTTTCGATTCGTGGGGCACTGGCACCAGTACTGGGGAAAGAGGGATCTGTTCCTTTGGGACGGACTACACCTGAACCATGCTGGGACCAGAGTTCTAGCGAATCGAATAACCAGGGAGGTAGATAGGGTTTTAAACTAAATAAGGCGGGGAGGGGGGAGGATCCCGGTGGAGAGAATTCTAGAATGCTAA
Source organism: Heptranchias perlo (assembly GCF_035084215.1). Classification (NCBI taxonomy): domain Eukaryota; kingdom Metazoa; phylum Chordata; class Chondrichthyes; order Hexanchiformes; family Hexanchidae; genus Heptranchias; species Heptranchias perlo. The sequence goes on from NC_090329.1 coordinate 51,028,348, forward strand.
AGAGAAAAGACAAGGAAGCAGTGCAGGAAAGTGATTGGGGTAAGGATAAACAGATTGTGTCAGGAAGGGACAGAGCGTACAAACAAAAGAGTGCGCTATCAAATAGTGTCCGGGTAAGAAAAAATGGTAATGAGACAAATAGGGCCATAGTACAAAAAAATGTTAAGATGTCTAAAACTGTTAAAAAGACAAATCTAAAGGCACTGTATCTGAATGCACGAAGCATTCGTAATAAGGTAGACGAATTAACAGTGCAAATAGATGTAAACAGATATGATATAATAGCAATTACAGAGATATGGCTGCAGGGTGAGCAAGGCTGGGAGCTGAATATCCAAGGGTATTCGATATTTAAGAAGGACAGGCAAAAAGGAAAAGAAGGTGGAGTGGTGTTGTTAGTAAAGGATGAAATCAGAGCAATAGTGAGAAAGGATATTGACTCAGAAAATCAAGATGTAGAATCAGTCAGGGTGGAGTTAAGAAGCACCAAGGGGCAGAAAACACCGGTGGGAGTTGTCTATAGGCCTCCAAACAATAGTGGTAATGTAGGGGACGGCATCAAACAGGAAATTAGAAATGCATGTAACAAGGGTACTACAGTAATCATGGATGACTTTAATCTACATATAGACTGGCCAAACCAAATTAGCAATAATACTGTGGAGGATGAATTCCTGGAGTGTGTAAGATATGGTTTTTTTAGACCAGTACGTTGAGGATCCAACTAGGGAACAGGCTATCCTAGATTGGGTATTGTCCAATGAGAAAGGGTTAATTAATAATCTTGTTGTGCGGGGTCCTGTGGGGAAGAATGACTGTAACATGATAGAATTCTTCATTACGATGGAAAGTGAACTAGTCCAATCCGAAACTAGGGTCCTAAATCTAAAAAAAAGGAAACTACGATGGTATGAGGAGTGAGTTGGCTATGGTAGATTGGGAAGCTTCATTAAAAGGCATGACGGTGGATAGGCGATGGCTAACATTTAAGGAACGAATGCATGAATTGCAACAATTATATATTCCTTTCTGGCGCAAAAACACAAAAGGAAAAGTGGCCCAACCATGGCTAACAAAAGAAATTAAGGATAGTATTAGATCTAAAGAGGAGTCATATAAAGTTGCCAGAAAAAGTAGCAAGCCTGAGGATTGGGAGCAGTTTAGAATTCAGCAAAAAAGGACCACAAGATTGATTAAGAGGGGAAAAATAGAGTATGAGAGTAAACTTGCAAGGAACATAAAAGTGGATTGTAAAAGCTTCTACAAGTATGTGAAAAGAAAAAAATTAGTGAAGACAAATGTAGGTCCCTTACAGTCAGAAACGGGAGAATTTATAACGGGGAACAAGGAAATGGCAGAGCAATTAAACAAATACTTTGGTTCTGTCTTCATGGAAGAGGACACAAATAACTTCCCAGAAATGCTAGGGAACCAAGGGACTAGTGAGAAGGAGGAATTAAAGGAAATTAGTATTCGTAAAAAAAATAGTGCTGGAGAAATTAATGGGACTGAAAGCTGATAAATCCCCAGGGCCTGATTATCTGCATCCCAGAATACTAAAAGAGGTAGCCATGGAAATAGTGGATGCATTAGTTGTCATCTTCCAAAATTCTATAGATTATGAAACAGTTCCTGCAGATTGGAGGGTGGCAAATGTAACCCCACTATTTAAAAGGAGGGAGAGAGAAAACAGGGAATTACAGACCAGTTAGCCTAACATCAGTAGTAGGGAAAATGCTTGAGTCTATTATAAAGGATGTGATAACAGGACACTCAGAAAATATCAACGGGATTAGACAAAGTAAAACATGGATTTATGAAAGGGAAATCATGTCTGACAAACCTACTGGAGTTTTTTGAAGATGTAACTGGTAGAATAGATAAGGGAGAACCAGTGGATGTTGTTTATTTCGATTTTCAGAAGGCCTTTGATAAAGTCCCACGTAAGAGGTTGTTGTGCAAAATTAAAGCACGTGGGATTGGTGGTAATATACTGGCATGGATTGAAAATTGGTTAACAGACAGGAAATGGAAAGTAGGAATAAATGGGTCTTTTTCGTGGTGGCAGGCAGTCACTAGTGGGGTACTGCAGGGATCAGTGCTTGGGCCACAGCTATTCACAATATATATCAATAATTTGGATGAGGGAACCAAATGTAATATTTCCAAATTTGCTGACGACACAAAACTAGGAGGGATTGTGAGTTGTGAGGAGGATGCAAAGAGGCTTCAAGGCGATTTAGACAAGTTGAGTGAGTGGGCAAATACATGGCAGATTGGGTATAATGTGGATAAGTGTGAAGTTATCCACTTCGGAAGGAAAAACAGAAAGGCAGAGTATTATTTAAATGGTGATAGATTGGGAAATGTTGATGTACAAAGGGACCTGGGTGCCCTTGTGCACCAGTCACTGAAAGCAAATATGCAGGTGCAGTAAGCAGTTAGGAAGGCAAATGGTATGTTGGTCTTCATTGCAAGAGGATTTGAGTATGGGAGCAAGGATGTCTTACTGCAGTTATACAGGGCCTTGGTGAGACCACACCTGGAGTATTGTGTGCAGTTTTGGTCTCCTTACCTAAGGAAGGATATACTTGCCATAGAGGAAGTGCAGCGAAGGTTCACCAGACTGATTCCTGGGATGGCAGGACTGTCGTATGAGGAGAGATTGGGACGACTCGGCCTGGATTCACTCGAGTTTAGAAGAATGAGAGGGGATCTCATTGAAACATATAAAATTCTGACAGGGCTAGACAGACTGGATGCAGGGTGGATGTTTCCCCTCGCTGGGGGTTCCAGGATACGGGGTAGGACATTTAGGACTGAGATGAGGAGAAATTTCTTCACTCAGAGGGTGGTGAACCTGTGGAATTCTCTATCACAGAAAGCTGTGGAGGCCAAGTCGCTGAATATATTTAAGAAAGAGCTCGATAGATTTCTAGACACAAAAAGCATCAAGGGGTATGGGGAGAGAGCGGGAATATGGTATTGAGATAGAGGATCAGCCATGATCATGTTGAATGGTGGAGCAGGCTCGAAGGGCCGAATGGCCTACTCCTGCTCCTATTTTCTATGTTTCTATTTCACTATCTTGTCATTATCTTACCTACTTTTGACTATGGAGGACAATGGTTTTGATGCAAATTGTTACAAGATCAGATTTAGAATGGAAACATAGTCATAAAAGTAAAATAGATATAGAATGAAAGTGTAATCATCATAAGATAGGCTTGCTTTATTTGATATACATATATGGTTAATATAGAGGCTAGTAGATTCTGAATTAAAATATTATGGGGGTAATTCTAACCAACAAGAACAGGTGGGTTGAGGGCAGGTGGGAGGTTAAAGTGCCAACTTTTTGGAGCAGGACCGCATCCCGGCTCCAGCGCGCCCACTTCCGGGTTTGACCCGGGCGCGTTTGGATGTGTTCGTGCAACAGACACCTGGAAGTCCTGCCGGCTTTAGATATTTAAAGGACCAATTTAGGCACTTGAAAGACTTACAGTGTTTAACTTTTTGTGGATTCTGCAACAGAATCGAATTTAACTTGTCCTGAATGTGTCTCCCATGGCTTCTGAAACACGCCATAGAAACGGAGGTGAGTTGCAGCCGAAGCTCATTTGGCCCTCTAAACCAGCGATTGACACATCTCAATAAAAGGTGAGGTATTGCAGCTGGGCACTCAGTTCACTCAGACAAACCTTTGACTGAGAGTTCTTTGTGTTTAGACTCAGATTTCTTTGTTGAGACTGAGAATTCTTGTGTTCACACAAACTTACCAATATTTGGAGCCCCTCAAACTGACAACATCAGGATGGCGGGGGGGACGGGGGGCGCAATGGATGTATTCCACAATACATCTGAAGAGCAGGCACATCACCATCAGTGGCAGGCACGGTGCGCAGTTCTGGGATTTGCAGGTGCACAAGACAGAGGTAAGGCACAAGGACCTGGAGAAGAGCAGAGAGGGGACCAACGGAGGGGCCAAGTTCACAGGAGGTACCACCCTCATGAGAGGGTGTACAGGCAGAGGCTGAGCTTCCTGAATCTCTCTGAGGAGTTGCCAGGTGGTCGCAGAAATCTGCTTGCTGCTTCGTGGCCACGCATTGCCCGTCGCAGTTAACATCACCATTGGCCTCGATTTCTTCGCCTCCAGATCCTTCCAGGGTGCCACCGGTGACATCTCCAGGGTGTGTCAGTTGTCTGCATATGAGTGTACAGGTCAGGTAACAGATGGCTTGTTTGCCAGGGCATCCGACTACTTCAACTTCCCCTGCGACGACATCAGCCAGACTGAGAGGGCAGTGAGTTTCCATTCTCTGGCTGGCTTCCCACGGGTGCAGGGCACAATTGATCGCACAGATGTACCAATTTGTGGACCTCCATATGAGCCAGTACTGTTCATAAACCAAAAGGGATATCACTCCATCACAGCTGGTTTGCGACCACCAGAGGAGGTTTCTGCAGGTGCGAGCCAAATTCCCTGGCAGTTGCCATGGTTCCTTCATTTTGCACAAGTCCAACATCCAGGACCTCTTCTACACACAAGACAGACTTAAGGGCTGGCTCCTTGGAGACAAGGGATACCCCCTGCAGACATGGCTCATGACGCATGTGAGAAACCCCATCAATGAGGCAGAGAGCCAACAGCCAGAGCCTGGTCTGTCACCACCTGGTCTGTCATTGAACAAGCCATAGGAATACTGAAGATGCGCTTCAGGTGCCTGGATAGATCTGGGGGAGCCCTTCAGTACTCACCAGCGACGGTGTCCAGAATAATCATTGTGTGTTGCGTCCTGCACAACATAGCTCAGCAGAGAGGGTTACAGGTGGAGGAGGCCAAATGCGCTCATGAAGCATCCTCATCTACCGGCAACAATGAAGAAGAGGATGAGGAGGAGAAAAATGAAGATGGGGAACCCATCGTCAGAGCAGCAGCGCGGATAGCTACCCGTGATGCTAGGGATTCCCTCATCCCTAACAGGTTCTCATAATGAGATCCGCAAAATGAAGACGTTGAACTACTCAGTCCGCCTGGAACAACCACCACCACCAACGCCCATCCCCTCCCTTTGCACAAACCAGTCCTTCAACCACGCATATACCCATTGCGCACATGCCCAATGGGTGGCATCATGCCTTGGCAATCATGATGAAGCACATGAAAGTGCGAATTCACAAAGGGACTCAATAATGGGCAAGACGTGGCAGTGGTGGTGAGAATTATAACATTTAATGTGACATAAAGAAAAAAATATATAAATTAACAACATGACATTTCATCAGACACCCTTGTGCATACCTTTGGTAAATTACAATTCCTTCGCCTTCCTTTTCCCAATGCTTTCACGTGTTGCATCCCCTATAGCTTCAGCAGTGGTCGTGGCAGGTTGCTCAGATCCCTGCCCTGACTGCTGAGATGCTCTCGGCCTATGACCTCTGGGTTTTGGAGCCCGTGAGAGTCCTGCTAAAGACCGCTCCACCTGCACCTAGGTAAGGGCAGACTCGGCCATCAGGAGAGGAGGCAGCATTGCAGGTACTGGTTGAGGGTGGGGCAACGAGCGATAAGTGGGAGCGCTTTAACTGCTGTCCCCAATTCTATGTCCTCTTTCGCCATCATCCCTCTCCCGGGCCAGTGCAACATCACTCCCATCACTCTGCTGGACAGCAGGCTGTTGAGGAGATGTGCCACATTCCAAGGCCATGGATGAAGTTTCGGTCTGCCTGCTTAAGACGGCAGACATGTTGGCATCCAGAGTTCGCATGGCCATTGTCATGGCCTGAATGGACTGATTAGAGAGCTCAATAGAAGATATCATTCTCTCCATCGCAGACATTCCTGCACTTACCTGCGCCACCAATCCACCAGCGATGCAGTTGGACACCTCCATCCTCTCCGCTTTTGTGGAGAGTGTGCGTGGCATGTTTTCCAGTACCTCGCAAAGGTGTAGCTTTACCTCAATCATTCTCAATCTCAACAATGGCCCTCAGGGTTCAGCATCTGTGTCCAGCTGAGCAAAGCTTGGAGAGGAGTGCGTCCCCCCCACTCTCCACAGCTGCCCCTGCCACCAATGTCTTCTTGTGCAGACTTGTAAGTGATGAATCACCAGGTGACAACCCAACTAACTGGCTAACAGGACCCACCAAAGTGCCAGTATCTGCGCTGGTGCATGGCTGGATGTTATGTGATGGGGCACCCTCAGAAGGATTGAGCTCCTCTCCTTCTTCCAAAGCGGCTGATTCTTCTTGAATCCGTGAAGGCTATGGAAGACAACATAAACCAATATTAATTATTCATCGGAGAAGTGAAATCTTTCCAGTGACTCTACTGAGGTGTGGAACAGGTCATTGATAACATCAATTCATCATGTGTGCGAAGGATGTTAAAGTTCTGTCACCAGCCATCTGTGGGTTGACAGTCTCGCCATCTCCGACGGCCAGGCATGCAACCGTCCAATTGATGTCCATGGCCCCCTCCTCCGCATCTGTCAACTGGACTATTTGTGGTGGACCCCCTCCAGTTCCACTCCTCTCCCTTGCCTTTTGCATTCCCTTCTACAAGGGGAGAAAGAACAGGCCTGTGAGTGACTCAATTGCTCCTTATACCTGTGGGAACCCTGCCAGTTTATAGAATTAGACAGCTCTCTTTGTTTGTCTGCTTCCGTTAGAAAGGATATGAATTCTACAGTCCTCTTGAATAGAGTATCAGTGATCCAGATGATGAGCAGCTGCATGACCAATTTTGCAAAGCTCACCTGAAGCTGCCTGGGAGGATTTAGACACAAAGAAATTCAAGGCAGTGGTGACCTTGACTGGTAGAGACAATGCTGTTCTCCTGGTGGAAGTGGGCTGCAAGTTGGTATATTTTCCCAATAACCTCTGGGGAGAAGCACAAACTTCTGAGGCACTGACGGTCAGAAAAATCTAAGTTAGACATGGTGAGTGGGTGTGAGCATGTAGATAGGAGATACTTTCCGTGATGTCTGACTCTTAAGTGCCTCGCATCTGGCCTTTTCTATATTCTAATCATCCACCTCTTCACAGCATAAGTACTTTAGTTATTGCTGTAATGTAGGAAATTCAGCAGCCAATTTGCACACAGCAAGGTTGTGATAATGACCAGATAATCTTTTTTTTTAATGATATTGGTTGAGGGATAAATATTGGCCCGAACACCCCTGCTCTTCTTCAAATAGCACCATAGGATCTTTTAATGAGAGGGCAGACAGGGCCTCAGTTTAACATCTCATCTGAAAGACAGCACCTCCGACAGTGCAGCACCTCAGTGGTGCATTGAAGTGTCAGATTAGATTTTGTGCTCAAGCCTCTGACGTGGGACTTGAACCCACAACCTTCTGAGTCAGAGATGATAGAGCTACCACTGAGCCACAGCTGACACCTGTGAAAATTCATGCCCTACTGTTTTATAACAGATACTTGCCATATGACTGTGAATATCTCATCTATGTGACAAATATGCTCAAAATATTTCCCTAATATTTCTATGCAAAAGAAATAGATTTGGCACTGGAGGCTGAAAGCATTAGGCTGTCACTTATCAAGAGTACATAAATAAATTGATAAGTTCAGAAAACTTATGACTTCCTAGTTACCTAAATAACAACAGTAATTACACTTCAAAAAAGCAATTTATTGGCAGTGAAATACTTTGTAACATCCTGAGGACCTGAAAGGCGCTATAGAAATCCCTCAGAATTTTGTTTCTATCTTATGTAACTCAACAGACAAAAGTAAAAGTACATAAATGAAACCTTGAGGTGACAATCACAATGATTCTTAGATAGTCCCAGAAAAGATGTCATTTTATTTGTTCTTGGGTTACTGGCTCTATTTTTACCTGGGCACTTAGGGTGACATTGGGCATGAGCTCAACGCCATCAGAAAAAATATCATTACAAGTGCCACCCTCCCAGTAGGCAGGATGTTCTTCTAAGACCAGAGGAGAGAGGCTTGAGAACGGGGATATAAAGAGCGGCAACCCGAGACTAGAGCAGAGCGGACCCGAGGCCTGAAACCAAAGGCGAGAGACCCGAGGCCCAAAACCAGAGTGGCGGCGGACCCGAGGCCCGAGACCAGAGTGGCAGCGGACCCAAGGACGGAGACCAGAGTGGTGCGGACCTGAGGCCCGAGACCAGAGCGGCGGGGGACCCGGGACCAGCGCAGAGTGGAGCTGAGGCCCGAGACCAGAGCGGCGGGGGACCCGAGACCAGAGTGGAGTGGACCTGAGGCCTGAGACCAGAGCGGAGCAGACCCGAGGCCTGGGACCAGAGTGGAGGGGACCCGAGACCAGAGCGGAGCGGACCTGAGGCCTGAGACTAGAGCAGAGTGGACCTGAGGCCTGGGACCAGAGCGGAGCGGAACCAAGGCCCAAGACCAGAGCGGCGGTGGACCTGAGGCCTGAGACTAGAGCGGAGTGGACCTGAGGCCTGGGACCAGAGCGGAGCGGACCTGAGGCCTGAGACTAGAGCGGAGCGGACCTGAGGCCTGAAACCGGAGCGGAGCAGACCCGAGCTGATCAAAAACACCAACAAAAAAATCAAGGAGTGACGACACAGGACAGCAGGTAAGTGTTTGGTTGGTTGAGTATTACCGTTTTTTTTCTCTCTAAACTAGGACATTGGTTTAAACTAAGAGCTGGGAAACTAAAAAGGGGTAGGTTAAACAGGGTATGTAAACAGTAAGTAAATTAATGATAAGAGTATTTCAAGTCTTTAGTTGATTCCTGTTAAGTTGACTTAGTCATGGCAGGACACCTCAGTCCCGTCAAATGGATATCCTGTGCCATGTGGCAACTCCAGGATACTTCTCATGTTCTGAACAACCACATGTGCAGGAAGTGTCGTCAGCTGGAGGAGCTCGAGATCCGGGTTTTAAAGCTTGAGCAGCAGCTGGCATCACTGTAGTGCATCCGCGAGGCTGAGAGCTGCATGGATAGCATGTTTCAGGAGTTGATCACCCCACAGCTTAAGAGAGTGCAGGCAGAGAGGGACTGGGTGACTGCCAGACAGACAAGGAGGACCAGGCAGGTAATGCAGGTGTCCCCTGAGGGCATCTCGCTCTCTAACCGGTATTGAGTTCTGTATACTGATGAGGGCGAAAGTTCCTCTTGGGGAATACAACTAGAGCTAAATCCACGGCACCACGGTTGGCTCAGTCGTACAAGAGGGGAGGAGGAAGATTGGGAAAGCAATAGTGATAGGAGATTCAATAGTTAGGGGAACAGACAGGCGTTTCTGCAGCCGCAGACGGGATTCCAGGATAGTATGCTGCTTCCCTGGTGCCAGGGCCCAGGATGTCACTGAACGGCTGCAGAACATTCTGAGGGGGGAGGGGGAACAGCCAGAGGTCGTGGTCCATATCAGTACCAATGACATAGGTAGAAAGAGGGATGAGGTCCTGCAGGCAGATTTTAGGGAGCTAGGAAAGAGATTTACAAGCAGGACCTCAAAGGTAGTAATCTTCAGATTACTCCCGGTGCCACACGCTAGTGAGTATAGAACTAGGAGGATAGAGCAGATGAATGCGTGCCCAGACAGATGGTGCAGGAGGGAGGGCTTTAGATTTCTGGGGCATTGGGACCAGCTCTGGGGGTGGTGGGACCTGTACAGGCCGGACAGGTTGCACCTCAACAGAGCTGGGACGAATGTCCTCGCGGGGAGGTTCACTAGTACTGTGGGGGAGGGTTTAAACTAATTTGGCAGGGGGATGGGCACCAGGATGTAGCATTGGAAAGGAGAAACAAGGTGCACAAAGGATTGGGAGAGACAGATAGCACTAGAGTAAGAAATAGTACGGTATTAGGTGGGATCAGACTAAAAGTGACTAGAAGGTGGTACTAGAAAGGCTGGCTGTACTTAAAGTAGATAAGTCACAATCCCACGTTGCTGAGGGAAGTAAGGATGGAAATTGCAGAGGTACTGGCCATAACCTTCCAGTCATCCTTAGATACGGGGATGGTGCCAGAGGACTGGAGAATTGCAAATGTTACACCCTTGTTCAAAAAAGGGTGTAAGGATAAACCCAGCAACTACAGACCAGTCAGTTTAACCTCGGTGGTGGGGAAGCTTTTAGAAACAATTATCCGGGACATAATTAACAGTCACTTGGACAAGTGTGGATTAATTAAGGAAAGCCAGCACGGATTTGTTAAAGGCAAATTGTGTTTAACTAACCTGATTGAGTTTTGTGATGAGGTAACAGAGGGGGTTGATGAGAGCAAAGCGTTTGATGTGGTGTATATGGACTTCCAAAAGGCCACATAATAGGCTTGTCATCAAAGTTGAAGCCCATGGAATAAAAGGGGCAATGGCAGCACGAAATTGGCTAAGTGACAGGAAACAGAGAGTAGTGGTGAACGGTTGTTTTTCGGACTGGAGGGAGGTATACAGTGGTGATCCCCAGGGGTCGGTATTAGGACCACTGCTTTTCTTTATATATATTAATGACTTGGACTTGGGTGTACAGGGCACAATTTCAAAATTTGCAGATGACAAAAACCTTGGAAGTGTAATGAACAGTGAGGAGGATAGTGATAGACTTCAAGAGAACATAGTCAGACTGGTGGAATGGGTGGACACATGGCAGATGAAATTTAACTCAGAGATGTGCGAAATGATACATTTTAGTAGGAAGAATATAAACTAAAGGGTACAATTCTAAATGGGGTGCAGGAACAGAGAGACCTGGAGGTATATGTGCACAGATCATTGAAGGTGATAGGGCAGGTTGAGAAAGCGGTTAAAAAAAGTATATGGGATCCTGGGCTTTATAAAAAGAGGCAGAGTACAGAAGCAAGGAGGTGATGATGAACCTTTATAAAACACTGGTTCGGCCACAACTGGAGTATTGTGTCCAATTCTGGGTACCGCACTTTAGGAAGAATGAAGGCCTTGGAGCGGGTGCAGAAAAGATTTACTAGAATGGTTCCAGGGATGAGGGACTTCAGTTACATGGCTAGACTGCAGAAACTGGGGTTGTTCCCCTTGGAGCAGAGAAGGTTGAGCGGAGATTTGATAGAGGTGGTCAAAATCATGAGGGGTCTAGACAGAGTAGATAGAGAGAAACTGTTCCCATTGGCGGAAGGGTTGAAAACCCGAGGACACAGATTTAAGGTGATTGGCAAAAGAACCAAAGGCGACTTGAAGAAAAACTTTTTTATCGCAGCAAATGGTTATGATCTGGAATGCACTGCCTGAAAGGATGGTGGAAGCAGATTCAATCGTGCCTTTCAAAAGGGAATTAGATAAGTACTTGAAAGAAAAAAAATTGCAGGGCCAAAGGGAAAGGACGGGGGAGTCCGACCAGCTGGATTGTTCTTGCAGAGAGCCGGCACGGACTCAACAGACCTTCTGTGCTGTAACCATTCTATGATTCTAAGATGCGTCAGGTATGAGGACAAGGGTGAGGAAGTTAAGAGTGTGGATCAGCACGGAGGAAATCTCTCCATGCAGGACAGACTGGCATGGAGTGAATTTGCAAAAGAACGCTCAAGTTGTCAGATGTAAGACCCAGAGGAGGGTTTCGGGGCTGTTCCATCCAAATGGGCCAGACAGATAAGGGTGACATGTCCTTTAGGGAATGGAACATGACTGAACCAGTTGGGATGCTCTTTACAGCTCACAAATTAACAACTTTATTGAATTCAGTTTCACAACTTGCCATAGTGGGATGATCACAACCTATGAATTGGTAGTCATGATGTGGAGATGCCGGTGATGGACTGGGGTTGACAATTGTAAACAATTTTACAACACCAAGTTATAGTCCAGCAATTTTATTTTAAATTCACAAGCTTTCGGAGGCTTCCTCCTTCGTCAGGTAAATGTTCAGGAGCTCCTTGAAGTCTACGCATTTATACATCACAGAACAATACATGGTGTTTACAGACACCATGTATTGTTCTGTGATGTATAAATGCGTAGACTTCAAGGAGCTCCTGAACATTTACCTGACGAAGGAGGAAGCCTCCGAAAGCTTGTGAATTTAAAATAAAATTGCTGGACTATAACTTGGTGTTGTAAAATTGTTTACAATTATGAATTGGTAGTGCACCATCAGCAATTACAAAATTCTATTATCTGTAATTCTATGTAACTATCAGTAGTTAACCAGTACATTATTTTACAAAAAACTGCATATATGGAGCTGATAGATCAATAAGGGCTATGAAACACTGGTTCGGCCACAACTGGAGTATTGTGTCCAATTCTGGGCACCGCACTTTAGGAAGAATGTTTTATAAAGGTTCATCATCACCTCCTTGCTTCTGTACTTCTGTACTTCTGTACTCCACCCATCGCTGCAAGGCGGGCCTCCACCCAGTGCCACCTGTCACTACGCACACTGACGGAGGATGGGAAATGATGAATGGAAAGTGCAACTCTATGACGTCATCGCTCAAGTCCCGCCCCATCGCCTTTTTCCTATTGGCCCGCTTACGTAATTAGCCTGCGCACCGCTCGGATTGGAGGAGGCTGGCTGTCAATCGGGTGACGTGTGCCTGGTCAGGTGAGAGACGGTGGCAGTAGCCGGAGTCGGGCAGTGGTCGTTGAACGGAGTCATGACTTTCAAATCGGTCGGCAGCCGCCTGTACAGCACTCGGTGCTGCGTCTTCTGTCATGTTCGCACCGGGACTATTATCCTCGGCACCTGGTACATGGTGAGTGGGTCCGGCGGCTCGGATTTTAATGTGCGCAGTGGGGGAAACGGGCAGTGTCGTATAAACAAACGGCCGACTGGGCCCGGCCCCGGCCCAGGCCCACATCCTGTGTACGGATCCGGGGCAAGTTATTGGGGAAGGAGGCAAGGGCAGCGGTGTGCGAGGAGGTTTCCCCCGCACCTCCTCTCCTCCCAGGGTGGGATGTAAGCGGACTGAGTGATGAGTTTAAAGGGTGAAAAGGAGCCGGTGTCGCTTGGCCCGAGAGTGTGACCGCCTTCACTGGAGGGGTCTGTCCTCAGTCCCTCGTCCCTCTCTCTCCTCGCCCTCCCTCTCTCCCTCCTTCCCCCTGTTAGAGTCACAGACTCCGATTCCGCTCGGGTTTACAGATCCACTCGACGTGTCCGTTTACAATTGGGACCTCGAGCCTCTTTTCTACCCTCCCATGCAATAAATGCCAATAACCCCCAAGTCTATAGAGCCCAAGTCTGTCGGCCGAGCGCTTTTGGAACTGTTGTATAAGTTCACTGCTTGCAATAATATGGGAGCGGAGATAGAAAATGCGGAGTTCACCATCTTTGGACTTGAGCTGGTTGTGTGACGTTGGTTGATGTCATTACTGGGAAATAGGAGTCAATTTTTAAAGATCAACAACTTTTTACATGCTATCGATGTGAGTTTTTGTTCTGGGTGAGATTTTTTAAATGAAAACAAGTATCAAAATATCTCCTTCCATATATGATTTAAGAGAACAAACTAACTTGATGACACTGCCTAGTGTGAATCCAAGTATTAATATTTTCTTGTACTTTTTGAAAAGGCTCACTAAATTAACTGAAGGATTTGGTTTGCTACTACTGTTTCATCTTTTCTAGTGTTTTGCTTGGTGTAGCTGAATTCAATTGTTAGCCCACCTAAAAATGCTAGTCTCAATAGAGACTATCTTGCATAAAGGGGTTAGTGGTTCACGTGTCATGCCTGACCCTGTTCAGTCCAATTTCCTGAGCCCATGCCCACTGCCTGCTGCCCCCCCCCCCCCCCAAGGCTTGGTGGAATCCTAGAAAATCCACTGTCTTTGTTGCTATCAGTAATTCTGTTTCTACTTTACCACTACTGAAACTTTTTTCATGTTGATGTCATCTTCAGGCTTAAGTTTTCTAATTAGGTGTGCACCTGAAATGCTGACTGCCCTCTCATAGTGTTTCCAGCTTTATCTCTTTTTCACTTATTTGCTCTCCTTGCTAGTACCCAGGGCAGTGACTACACTTCAAAAGTACTTAATTAGCTGTAAAGTGTGTTGGAACACTGAGGCTGTGAAATGTGATATATAAGTGCAAGTTTGTTTTACTGTACACAAACTTTGACTTGTCCAAAACTCTGCTGGTGATGTGTTATCCCATGTCAAATCCTGCTCATCTATAACATGTATTGATTTCAAACTACTTATCCTTGTTTATGGATCCCTCCATGCTCTCTCGTCATGTCTCTTCAACCTCCAGAGCTACATTCCAGCTCACTTTCTGTTCTTTGGACACTGGCCTACTGTGTGTTATCTCTGTCACATCAGTGGTGCACCTGCCTTCTGGAGTTTTCTTCCTAAACCTGTTACCCTTGCTACAACACTCATCATCTTCAAAAGCCTGTTCAAAAACTGTCTTTGACCATGTTTTTGGTCACCTCTTCTAACTCATGTTTGGTGTTTTGTTACCTTTCCATCTGCTGGTGGGCAGTATGTACCAGGTCATGAGTTCAAATTCTTTCATGGCAAGTTGTAAAATTTTAGTCTTATTTGTGGGCTGGCACCAGAAGTGACTATGAAAGCTGCCAGGTTGTTGTAAAAACCCAGTCTGGCATACATATAACTCCAGTCCCACACTGTGATTGAATTTTAATGCCTTATGAAGTGGCCTAGCTAGCCACTCAGTTGTAAGAATAACTCAAGAAGGTGGTGGGCCACCATGTTCTCAGATAACTAGGGTTGAGCAGTAAATGTGACCTTACTACCTCATCCTGAGAAATAAAAGACTCTGGTGTCAAGCACTTTGGGATGTTTTGCTATGTTAAAGGCAGTGAATATAAGTTGCAAGGCTTAGTACCATACCTCATTGATTACTGTCTGAGCTATTGAGTGATCCTTTTTTTTAAAAGAACCTGAAAAAGAACCATATAACTGAATAAAATGAGTTGGAAGAAAGTGGGTAACCATAATCTTTTTGAAACTTGATTTCTTTATGGTGTTGTGGAGGCATGTCCCAAGGTTATTAAATTGACCATAGGTCTTTTCCCCTCTGCTTCTTGCCTCCCCAGGAGTTAGTATTACTAGTGATTGTGAAGGGTGGTGTTTGAGGGTGTATTGTTTAACTGGTAGGGTGGGCCTAATGGTTGTAGGAGGTGGGGAAGGCTGTCCATATAGCCTCATTTCACAGAACTTTAGGTTTTGACACCAATACTCATTGCTTCAATAGTTTGTAAGCATTACTTCCTCCTGCTTTTTGTATTTTTGTTAGTAGTTTTGTCACTGACTTTCCTGGTGCTTTGCCTTCCCCTTTAGGGTCTCAGATCTTAATTCCAATGACTTTTCCTGCCCCTGTGGTTCTGTCCCCATTGTGTTCTGGCTTTTGCTTTCTTGATTCTAATTTATAAGTGTGAGGTTCTTCAGTATGTTCAACTGGATATCAATATACTAAGACTTTTTGTGCAATTTATTGGTCTGTTGCACACAGTTGCTGTTTACTGTATTCTGCATCAGAAATCAATATTGAACTGCAGGAATACATAAGCCACTCCCGGAAGAGGTAACTCTTGCTAGATTCAGTTCAGAAAATCCCACCCTGGCCTGTGTTCAAGTTGGCTCCAATTTCCTAACTTTTGTTGGTCTGTTTGGAGAGACTAAAATTGTTTGCTCCTCAACTTATGTAAGTATAGACTAAGGCTAGGGAATGATAATTTCAATCCAGTCAGTCTAATGTCCGAATATAACACAGTAGTGTGATTAAGCCCCTTTTCAGTAGATTCTAAAATGCATGAAATTGCTTTTATAGCCTATTGGAGCCGTTTTTCTTTTATGAAGGATCAATTGTACAGAAATTATTTGGACATGACTACTTTTCAACATTTCTGCATGTATACCCCCACTTGATTGGTGCCACTGGACTCGATAAATATGAGGAGATTACACAAACTAGGATTGTATTTCTGGGAATTTAGAAGATTAAGGGGTGATTTGATTGAAGTTTTTGCAATATCAAGGAGAACTGATAGGGTAGATAGGGAGAAACTATTTCTGCTGGTTGGGGGTCTAGGACTAGGGGACATAGCTTAAAAATTAGTCAGGACTTTCAGGCGTAAAGTTAGGAAACACTTCTACGTGCAAAGGATCATAGAAGTTTGGAACTCTCTTCTGCAAACGGCAATTGATGCTAGCTCAATTGTGAATTTTAAATCTGAGATTGGTTAACAAAAATTCATCAAACGTATTAACATAGAACATAAGAAATAGGAGCAGGAGTAGGCCAATCGGCCCCTCGAGCCTGCTCTGCCATTCAATAAGATCATGGCTGATCTGATCCTAACCTCAAATCTAAAGAACACAAGAAGTAGGAGCAGGACTCAGCCCCTGGACCCACTCCGCCACCCACAGGGCCTTGACCGATCCGAACTCAGCTTCATGTCCAATTTCCTGCCCGCTCCCCGTAACCCCTAATTCCCTTTACTTCTAGGAAACTGTCTATTTCTGTTTTAAATTTATTTAATGATGTAGCTTCCACAGTTTTCTGGGGCAGCAAATTCCACAGACCTACTACCCTCTGAATGAAGAAGTTTCTCCTCATCTCAGAATAAGGGGCTGCTCTTTCAAAACTAAGATTATGCCCCCTAGTTCTAGTTTCACCCATCCTTGGGAACATCCTTACTGCATCCACCTGATCAAGCCCCTTCACAGTCTTATGTTTCAATAAGATCGCCTCTCATTCTTCACTCCAATGAGTAGAGTCCCAATCTACTCAACCTCTCCTCATATGTCCACCCTCTCATCCCCGGGATTAGCCGAGTGAACCTTCTTTGTACTGCCTCGAGCACAAGTATGTCTTTTCTTAAGTATGGACACCAAAACTGTATGCAGTATTCCAGGTGTGGTCTCACCAATACCTTATATAACTGCAGCAATACCTCCTGTTTTATATTCTATCCCCCTAGCAATAAAAGCCAACATTCCGTTGGCCGCCTTGATCACCTGCATACTAACTTTTTGATTTTCTTGCACCAGGACCCCCAGATCCCTTTGTACTGCAGTACTTTCCAGTTTCTCGCCATTAAGATAATAACTTGCTCTCTGATTTTTCCTGCCAAAGTGCATAACCTCACATTTTCCAATATTGTATTGCATCTGCCAAATCTCTGCCCACTCACCCAGCCTGTCTATATCCCCCTGTAGGTTTTTTATGTCCTCCTCACTCTCTACTTTCCCTCCCATCTTTGTATCATCTGCAAACTTTGATATGTTACACTCGGTCCCCTCCTCCAAATCGTTAATATAGATTGTAAAGAGTTGGGGACCCAGCACCGACCCCTGCGGAACACCACTGGCTACTGGTTGCCAGTCTGAGAATGATCCATTTATCCCAACTCTGTTTCCTGTTTGATAACCAATCCTCCACCCATGCCAGAATATTACCCCCAATCCAGTGATTCTTTATCTTGAGCAATAATCTTTTATGTTGCACCTTGTCGAATGCCTTCTGGAAGTCTAAATACACTACGTCCACTGGTTCCCCTTTATCCACCCTGTACGTTATGTCCTCAAGGAACTCAAGCAAATTTGTCAGACGTGACTTCCCCTTCGTGAACCCATGTTGACTTTGTCCTATTAAATTATGTTTATCCAAATGTTCCGTTACTGTCTCCATAATAGACTCAAATTTTACCCACCACAGATGTTAGGCTAACTGGTCTATAATTTCCAGCCTTCTGCCTACTACCCTTTTTAAATAAGGGTGTTACATTAGCAGTTTTCCAATCTGCCAGGACCTTTGAGTCCAGAGAATTTTGGAAAATTATTACCAAAGCATTAAGGGATATGGGGCTAAAATGAGTATATGGAGTTAGGTCACGGATCAGCCATGATCTCATTGAATGGCGGAACAGGCTCGAGGGGCTAAATGACCTACTCCTGTTCCTATATCCACCCCCTTTGCCATTGTACAGTATGTATTTATCTACATGATGCACTGCAGCATCTCACCAAGCTTACTTTGACAGTAACTGTGCTGTGACCTCTACCACCAAAGACAAAAAGCAGCAAGATCATGAACACCATCATGTCCAAGTTTTGCTCCAACTCCCACACTAGACTGACCTGTTGCTTCATTGTAGCTGGGTCAAAATCTTGGAATTCCCTACCTAACGCCTTCATGGTAGCAGCATAAGTAGAAGAGCTGCAGCAGTTCAAGGAAAAGGACAATTAGGGATGGGTAATGTGGCCATGGCAACTTCGCCTACATCTCACACCTTTTTTTATAATTAAAAAAATTGCTAATGATTTGTACAACTTCCAAATATCTTGAAGACTAAGTTCATAAGCTACTTGATTTGGTGTTTGAGGTGAGGCTAGAAGAGTTTGGGGGAGGGGGTAGTGGAAGATGATAGAGGTTTACGATAGTGGTCGGTCTGGGCAGGACAAGGGGAAAGAAAAGAGGAGCCTGGGGTTTATCTTGTCCTTCTGGAAAGTCTTGGAATAATGGGTAATTTTGGCTAATGATGCTTAATATGGTTAAACCAGATATGGATTTGCAGGAGGACTTAGCTGTTACGCAATTGATTTAGACATGGCAAATTAATTTTAGTATTAAAAATTTAACTATTACATAATATGGGGTGGGTGGGTGTTAAAAAATCAGGAACATGGTTTTACAATGAAAAAATTGGCACAGGAAGACTTTTGAAAGACCTTGGAGCAACAGCAAGAACTATTAGTTCCCCAGCACCTTTGTTCTGCTTATGGATACTGTTCTGGCTGTCAACACCAGAGTGTCTTAGTAATCAAAACCTAATCTTTATTCTTCCCTTGGTATAACTACCCTAAATCACTTACTGGAAGTTGTGTAGATTGCCCATGTTCTCCCATCACCTCCAGAAGGCAAAAAAAGCACAAGACCCATCAGAGGCTAAAACTACTGTCCAGATTTACTCTCAAAAGCAGAAAAGTAGGTGAGATGCAGTTGGGCACAATAATTAATCTTGCACTCACACTTTTTGGGTTGATAATTTAAAAACAGACACCATCCATACCTTTCGGCAGCTCTTACCATTCTTAGAAACTGTCTTTAGTGAAATGCATGAGATTTCATTGCATACCTATGGTCCCATCTTGTGTAGCAATATGTGGAAAACTGAAGACCACAAGTCCCTGGATTGAGATGAATTGATTTTCCAACTTTGTAGTTAATAAGTAGAAAATTTTGCCTATAAGTGTGCCTATATTTGAATATTGAGCACTCTCCTAGATGACATTACCATCAGCTTTGATTGAATTAGCTATCAATGCACCAATGATAATTGTACTAATTCCAAATCATACTTGGTTTGGTATGGAAAAGCATTATTTCGATTTAACTCTGGCTAGTAGGACACAGTGGCATAAGTTTTAAATCTACCTGTAATTTTGCTTTGTATGTCATGCACTCCATATTTGGACATCAACATTCTGTGACAATCATGCCTGTAGCCATAGTCTTCCACCAGCTGGAGCTCTACAAGCTGCATATCCCCATACCTACAGCATCACTAATATACTGGGGGAAATTTGTATTGTCCTAACTTTCTATGAGCAAAATCACGAGATCCACTAGTGAGTAAATTTAAAACTTAGAAAGCTTTTCTTTACGCAGAGGGTGAAGAATTCATGGAATAATCAAACCTATATCCAATAGTCAGATGAGGGCATACAAAATGCAATTAATTGTTAGGCGGGATAAATAGGAGTACCAGATAAATGAGATTTGAAGGGCCATATAGTAATCTGAACCTTTTCATGCAAATCTATGAACCTGCAGTTTTGCTGCTAATCCTGTTGCTGTAAAATATAAACGGTGGTCTCTTTGGTGGTACTAAGACCCTGAGGCACCTTTTGGAGACTTCTTGAAATATGCAATGGATAATTTTGGCTTGATTTGCAAAAGCAGATGTCATGGTGCTGTAGAAGTTTTGAAATCTGAGCATTTAAAGTTTTTTTTAAGTCTAAAGGAGTGCTAGAATGTGGGAATTCTATTCTAAAGAAAAAATAACTTGAATTTATATAGCATCTTTCACAACCACGGGATGCTTCAAAATGCTTTACGGCCACTGAATTATTTTTTAAGTGTAATCACTTGTAATATAGGGAAACAAGACAGCCAATTTGTGCACAGCAAGATCCCAGAAACAGTAATGAGATAAATGACCTGATCTGTTCTTTGTTGAAGGATTAAAAATTGGCCAGGACACAGGTAGAACTCCTCTGCACTTCTGTGAAAGGTGTCATGACCCTTTAAGACCACCTGAGAAGCCAGAAGTGGTTTAACGTCTCATCCAAAAGACAGCACCTCCGACAGTGCAGCACTATCTCAAGTTTCTGGTGTAGGGTTTGAACCCGCAACCTTCTGACTCGGATGTGGGTTCTACCACTCAGCCATGGCTAACACCTAATGTGTTTTATAATTGATTTCTCTTTGTTATGTTAATAGTGCTGCTTTTCAGAATCATTGAATAATAAGAAACTATTCACTGCCTTGCTAATAATTTCATATAACATAGCTCATTATATTACTCAAGGCATTCCCATTCTACCTTTTTAATGCAAAACTTTCTAATTAGCCTGTCTTGTTGAAAACAGAAGAGGTGGTCATTTAATTGATATTCAGTAATTGAGTTTATTCTGTACTGAATATATATACAGTTAACACCATAATGTAAATATTACATGAACTAGATTCGTGTTGGTAATTTTACTTTTTTATTCATTCATGGGATGTGGGCATTGCTGGCAAGGCCAGCATTTATTGCCCTTGAGAAGGTGGTGATTAGCTGCAGTCCATGTGGCTTTTTGTAGCGGGATTGTAACGACATTGGTAGTAAGAGGGATAAGGTCCTGCAGGGAGTTAGAGATTAATAAGCAGTACCTCAAAGATAGTTATCTCCAGATTACTCCTGATGCCATGTGCTGGTGAGTATAGAAATTGGGTGGGGGGGGGGGGGTGTTGGTGGCAGTATTGATTAAGGAGAATATTGCAGTGCTGGCGAGAGAGGATGTTCTGAAGGGGTCAAGGACAGAATCTATTTGGTTAGAGTTAAGAAACAGTAAAGGTGCCATTACACGACTGGGTGTATTCTGTAGGCCACCAACTAGTGGGAAGGATATAGAGGAGCAAATTTGCAGGGAAATTAGAGAAGTGCAAGAGTCAGAGTAGTGATAGAGGGACTTCAATTATCCTAATATAGACTGGGATAATAGTGTAAAGGGCAGAGAGGGGGGAAGAATTTTTGAAGTGTGTTCGGGAGAACTTTCTTGATCAGTATGTTTCTGGCCCAACGAGGAAGGAGGCATTGCTGGATCTGATTCTGGGGAATGAGGTGGGTCAAATGGAGCAAGTGTCATTGAGGGAACAGTGATCATAGTATCATAAGGTTTAGATTAGCTATGGAAAAGGACAAGGAGCAATCTCAAGTAAAAGCACTTAATTGGAGGAGGGCCAATTTCATTGGGTTGAGAACGGATCTGGCCCGGGTAAATTGGAATCAAAGATTAGCAGGCAAAACTGTAATTGAACTATGGGCGGCCTTTAAGGAGGAGATGGTTCGGGTACATTCCCACGAGGGGGAAAGGTAAAGCAACTAAAGCCAGAGCTCCCTGGATGACGAAAGAGATAGTGAATAAGATGAAGCAGATAAAAGGGGGTGTATGACAGATGTCAGGCTAATAATACAAGTGAGAACCAGGCTGAATATAGAAAGTTCAGAGGAGAAGTGAAAAAGGAAATACAAGGGGCAAAGATAGTGGGAATAGATTGGCGGCTACGTAAGAGGGAATCCAAAAGTCTTCTATAGTGATGTAAACGGGTAGTAAGAGGAAGGGTGGGACCTGCCACATAAAAGATTAAGCAAGATAAGGGCTCATGGGATTGCAGGTAACACATTAGCATAGATAGAGGATTGGTTGACAGGAAACAGAGATAAACGGGTTATTTTCAGGTTGGCAGGATGTAACTAGTGGGGCAACCACAAGGATCAGTGATTGTAAATAGCTGAGGCCCAATCTATATTAATGACTTGGATGAAGGGACTGAGTGTAGTGTATCCAAGTTTGCTGATACAAATTTAGGTGCAAAGGGATATAGACAGGATTAGTGATAGACAAGAAGGTGGCAGCTGGAATATAATGTGGGGAAATGTGAGGTTATTCACTCTGGTAGGAGGAATAGAAAAACAGAATATTTTTTAAATGGTGAGAATCTATTAAATGTTGGTTTCCAAAGAGACTTAGGTGTCCAGGTACAAGAAACACAGTTAGCATGCAGGTACAGCAAGCAATTAGGATGGCAAATGGCATGTTGGCCTTTATTTCAAGGGGGTTGGAATACAAGAGTAAAGAAATCTTGCTACCATTGTACAGGGCTTTGGTGAGACCTCACCTGGAGTACTGCGCACAGTTTTAGTCTCCTTATCTAAGGAAAGATATACTCTCCTTTAGAGATGGCGCAGCAAAGGTTCACTAGATTAATTCCGGGGATGATAGGGTTGTCCTGTGAGAGGTTGAATGGGCCTATACACTCAAATTTAGAAGAATGAGTGGTGATCTCATCAAAACATAAGATTCTGAGGGGGCTTGACGGGTTAGAGGCTGAGACTCTAGGGGAATCAAGGGATAAGAGGATCAAGCAGGAAAGTGGAGTTGAGGTTGAAGATCAGCCATGATCTGATTGAATGGTGGAGCAGGCTCGAGGGGCTGTATGGCTACTCCTATTTCTTATGATTAGGGACCATAAAGGAGATCTATGCGTGGAGATAGAGGACATGGCTGAAGTACTAAGAGTAATTTGTATCTGTCTTTACCAAGGAAGAAGATGTTGTCAAAGTCACAGTAAAAGAGGTGGTTGAGATACTGGATGGGCTAAAAATTGATAATGGGAGGTATTAGGCTAGCTGTAATTAAAGTAGATAAGTCATCCAGTCTGGGTGGGATGCATCGTAGGTTACTGAGGGAAGTAAGGGTGGAAATTGCAGAGGTACTGGCCATAATCTTGCAATCATCCTTAATACAGGGGTGGTGCCAGAGGACTGGAGAATTGCAAATGTTACACCCCTTTTTTTTTGAACGAGTTGAAAGGATAAACCCAACAACTACAGGCCAGTCAGTTTAACCTCACTGATGGGGAAACTTTTAGAAACTATAATCTGGGACAAAGTTAATAGTTGTTTGGACAAGTGTGGATTAATTAAGGAAAGCCAGCACAGATTTGTTAAAGGCAAATTGTGTTTAACTAACTTGATTGAGTTTTTTGATGAAGTAACAGAGGGTCGATGGGGCCAATGTGGTTGTGTCTATGGACTTTCTAAAAGTGTTTGATAAAGTGCCACATAATAGGCTTGTCATCAAAGTTGAAGCCCATGGAATAAAAGGGGCAGTGGCAGCATGGATATGAAATTGGCTAAGTGACAGGAAACAGTCGTGGTAAATAGTTGTTTTTTGGACTGGAGGGAGGAATACTGTGGTGTTCCCCAGGGGTCAGTACTAGGACCACTGCTTTTCTTGATATATAAATGACCTTGACTTGGGTGTACAGGGCGCAATTTCAAAATTTGCAGATGACAAAATTTGGAAGTGTAGTGATTGGTGAGGACAGTGATAGACTTTGAGGACAAAGACAAGCTGGTGGAATGGGCGGACATGTGGCAGATGAAATTTAATGCAGAAAAGTGCAGTGATACATTTTGGTAGGAAGAACGAGGAGAGGCAATATAAACTAAAAGATGCAGGAACAGGTATCTCTGGCTATATGCACAAATCTTTGAAGGTGGCAAGGCAGATTGAGAAAGCGGTTAAAAAAAGCGTACTGGATCCTGGGCTTTATAAATAGAGGCAGAGTACAAAAACAAGGAAGTTCTGATGAACCTTTTATAAAACACTGGTTCGGCCACAACTGGAGCATTGTGTCCATATCCTTCCTAAAAGGCAGTGCCCAGAACTGGAGGCCTTAGAGAGGGTGCAGAAGAGATTTACTAGAATGGTTCCAGGGCTGAAGGACTTCAGTTACATGGATAGACTGGAGAAGCTGGGGTTGTTCTCCTTGGAACAGAGAAGGTTAAGAGGAGATTTGATAGAAGTATTCAAAATCATGAAGGGTCTAGATAGAGAGGAACTGTTCTCATTAGCGGAAGGGTCAAGAACCAGAGGACATAGATTTAAGGTGATTGGCAAAAGAACCAAAGGTGACATGAGGAAAAACCTTTTTACACAGTGAGTGGTTATGATCTGGAATGCATTTCCTGAGGGGGTGGTGGACAGATTCAATCATGGCTTTCAAAATAAGTATTTGAAGGGGGGGGGGGAAGAATTGCAGGGTAAAGGGCAGAGGAATGGGACTAGCTCTTGCAGTGTTGGCATGGACTCGACAGGCCAAATGGCCTCCTTCCATGCTGTAACCATTCTATGATTGTACAACTGATTGGCTTGCTTGGTCATTTGAGGGCTGTTAAGAATCAACCACATTGCTGTGGGTCTGGAGTCACACATGGGCCAGACCAGGTAAGGGTGGCAGGTTTCCTTCCCTAAAGGACATTAGTGAACCAGATGGGTTTTTATGACAATCCATAGTTTTGTGGTCACCATTACTGATACTAGCTTTTTTTAATTCCAGATTTTTTTTTATTTAGTTGACTGAATTAAATTCCCCATGGTCTGATTTGAACTCGTGTCTCTGGATTACTTGTTCAGTAACATAACCACTAATATAACATCAGGTGCCTATCTTGCAAGACAAAATGTAGTATTAAATTGGTGTTAAAGTCCAGTAAATTTATTATTGTCTAGTATTTGTTAATGTACAAAACTTTTTAAAAATAGGTGCTGAATTTACTGATGGGCATTTTGCTGACTGTGGCAATAACTCACCCTGAAACTGTACCCCCACTGGACATACAATATGAAGTTATTGGAAACTACTATTCTTCAGACAGAGTAACAGGTATGTAAAATATTGGATATGCTGAGATTTTTATTCAGTACTTATCTCATTTCAGTAGCAATGTGTGCAATGATAACTTTTGCAGAAATCCTTTTTTAAAAGTATAATGCATCCTTCTAAAAGTTCTTTAAAGTATTAATTTTTATAGTTAAAAGTAATCTGTTCCTTCACATGATATGTAGCAGTGATGGTGAACCTTTTTCAGCTCAAGTGCCATAAAATGATAAGATTGGGAAATAACCCAATGTGTCTCTCCTGCCTGGGAACTGCCAATAAACAGTTTTTAAATCCCTGCTCCATACCAGTAGATTTGGCACTACACGCCACTTTCGTCTTGAGGTGCCGTAGGTTCGTCATAAGTATTACGCTCAGGCCATTTAAAACTGACAAGTGGTACAAATTCTTTATTTCAAGACCTCTCCTCATAACTTCCTTTGCCAATGACTGACATTTTCCATTTTAGTTGTGAATACTGTCGTCATGTCCATTATTGCATTTTGTTAGTTTTTGGAGTATTATGGCAGCAGTGGAAAATTGTTGTTTTCTTAAATGCAGGCATGCCACACTCCAAGCATTAGAAACTTTTTTAGCAATTGAGGTAGATTTCAAACCCTCTAAAATAGATCTGTAGTTTTTCTACAGCGTTTTTTTTTCCTTTTCTCTTTTCCCCCCCCCCCCCCCTCAAAAAAAGCAACCATTACTGAAAATAATTGAAGCTTGACAGTTCTGATGCTGTCTCCTGGTCACTATAGGGGTAGAAAAAGTTCTAAACAGTTATGGGAAAAAAATCTAATGGCTGAATTACTGGCTACATTTCCCAAAACATCATTGCTCTAACTATACAGGTGCCCTATATCAGGTGTCCAACCTTTTGGAGCAGGGGGCTAGTCACATGGTGCCACCATTTAGTGGGCTGCATGTGACTTAAAAACCTAACCATCTCACATTAAAATCAAGCCTCTTATGCTTAAAAATTGAAATCCACCATGCTAAAAATATCTAACCCTGTCATATGTGAAGAAAGTCCAAGCCCAACTATGTAGTATAAAGTAACCACTTTTCCTCTTTCCGTACCCCTCATTTACCTTTTTGCTCTTCTAGTCTGGTCAGCTTCCCCCCCCCCCTGCCAAGTCATCCTCTGGCCTAGTCCAGCAGCCTGCTCGTAATATTGGTAGCTTTCTTGGGGTGGCCCAGGGTTTAATGCCCTTTTCACCTGTTTTACATCAGATATTCTAGAATTTGTAGCAGTCAATTGTGTGTGAAGTTCCTGTGGTGTTGAACGTTGCTGTGGTCTGCTACCTACTGCAGGCCCACAGTGCAGTGATGCAATATGGGTGGGTTCTGTCTGCTTCCCCTCAGCAGTGATAAGTTAGTCCTTGTGAAACTTTTGCAGTTCGCATGGTGAAAGGGGTTTCAGCTGTTTTAAAACCTGATGGACCTAGATGCTGCTTCCTGATTGGGGCACAAATGCTGCTGCTTCACTGGTCTAAATGCACCAATTGGGAAGTGATTTTTCTAATCCTTCAAGGAGAGTTTGAACTGCTCACGGAAATTTTTGTTGCAGTCAACAGCTGAAAGGGTCTGCAAGCCAGGTTGCAGGAGCTGTGGCTGGATTTTTTTTGTCATTCATTTTTGGGATGTGCGTGTCACTGGCAAGGCCAGCATTTATTGCCCATCCCTCGTTGCCAGGAGACGGTAGTGGTGAGCCGCCTTAAACCGCTGCAGTCTGTGAAGGTGCTCCCACAGGGCTGTCAGGTAGGGAATTCAAGGATTTTGACTGAACAACAATGAATGAACGGCGATATATGTCCACAACAGGATAGTGTGTGACTTGGGAGGGGAACTTGGAGGTGTTGCTGCCCATGTCCTTCCAGGTGGTGGAGGTCACTGGTTTGGGAGGTGCTACCGAAGAAGCCTTAATGACTTGTGGCAGTGCATCCTGTAGATAGTACACACTGCAGCCAACGTATGCTGATGGTGGAGGGAGTGGATGTCTTAAGGCAGTGGATGGAGTGCTGATCAAGTGGCCTGCTTTGTCCTAGATATTATTGAGCTGCTTGAGTGTTGTTGGAACTGCACCCATCCAGGCAAGTGGAGAGTATTCCATCACACTCCTGACTTGTGCCTTGTTGTGGTGGAGAGGCTTTGGGGAGTCATGAGGTGATCCTCTTGCTGCAGAATACCCAGCCTCTAGTAGCCATGGCATTTATGTGGCTGGTCCAATGATGACCCTCAGGATGTTGATGGTGAGGGATTCGGTAATACCATTGAATGTCAAGGAGAGGTGATATGCTGTCTTGGAGATGGTCGTTGCTTGATGCTTGTGTGGTTATAACACATGTCAAGCCTATGGTTATCATATGTTATAAATTATGTCATTCATGATTATCCCTGATAAGTTCCTGAAAAAGTCACAAGCATGCTGTTAGGAACAAGAGTAGGCCATTCATCCTTGCATGTTCTGCCGTTCAATTAGATCTGTACCTCAACTACATTAACCCACCTTTGATTCTTACCCGTTAATACCCGTTAAGGATGTGATCGCTTTGGAGAGGGTGCAGAGGAGATTCACCAGGATGTTACCAGGGCTGGAGCGCTTCAGCTATGAAGAGAGACTGGGAAGATTGGGTTTGTTTTCCTTGGAGCAGAGGAGGCTGAGGGGGGACATGATTGAGGTGTACAAAATTATGAGGGGCATAGATAGGATGGATACTAAGGAGCTTTTTCCCTTTGTTGAGGGTTCTATAACAAGGGGGCATAGATTCAAGGTAAAAGGCGGGAGGTTTAGAGGGGATTTGAGAGAGAACTTTTTCACCCAAAGGGTGGTTGGAGTCTGGAACTCACTGCCTGAGAGGGTTGTGGAGGCAGGAACCCTCAACATTCAAGAAGCATTTGGATGAGCACTTGAAATGCCATAGCATACAAGGCTACGAACCAAATGCTGGAATTTGGGATTAGATTAGACTGGGCTTGATGGCCGGCGCGGATACGATGGGCCGAAGGGCCTCTATCCGTGCTGTATAACTCTGACTCTAATACCCATACCTAATAATCTGTTGATCTGTCTTGAAAATTTCAATTGACCCAGCATCCACAGCCATTTAGGGGAAGAGAACTCCATATTTCCAATACCCTCTGGAAAAAGTGCTCCCTGATTTCACTCTTAAATGGCCTAGTTCTAATTTTAAATTATGCCCCCTTGTTCTGGATTCCACCACCAGACAAAATAGCTTCTCTATATCTACTCTATTGAATTTTTTTTTTCATTTTAAACACCTCAATTAGATTACCCATCAACTGTCTAAACTCAAGGAAATACAACCCAAGTTTATGCAACCTGTTGTCCATAATTTAATCCTTTAAGTCCCGGTATCATTCTGGTAAACCTGTGCTATACCCCCTTTAAGGCCAATATATCTTGCGGTGCAATGCCTAGAACTGTGTGCAATATTCTAGATGGGGTCTGACCAAGGCTCGGTACAACTGAAGCATAACTTCTTCTCCTTTTGTATTCTAACCCTTTTAGGATAAAGGCCAACATCCTATTTGTCTTTTTGATTACCTTTTAAACCTATGCACTAGCTTTTAGTGATGTGTACCTGGACACCCAAATCCCTTTGTGACACCACAGCTTCTAGTCTCACACCATTAAGAAAATATTCTGATTTGTCTTTGTTGCATCCAAAGTGTGTTGGGAATTTGCATGGAGATATAAATTATACAAGAAATCAGAATTTATCAACCATAGGCTAGTTGGTGAAGCTATACCAAAAGTCCACAGGATGCTTAAGTCAAATTTTCCTAACATTACTTTTTTTTTTAAATTGTGCTTTTTGTATACTTCTGTTTAGGACAGGATGCAATCCTTCTGTTTTCTGCCAGAACAGTTAAAGGGGGGGGGAAAAAGAAAAGACTTGCATTTATATAGCGCCTTTCACGGCCTCAAGGTGCCCCAAAGCACTTTACAGCTAATGAACTGCTACAGTGACTACACTTCAAAAGTAATGTAGGAAACGTGGTGGCCAATTTGCACACAGCAAGGTCCCAGAAACAGCAATGTGACAATGATCAGATAATCTGTTTTTAGTGATGTTGGTTGAGGGATAAATATTGGCCATGACACTGGGGAGAGCTCTCCTGATTGGTGCATAAATGCAAAATAGTACTATGGGATCATTTACGTCCACCTGAGGGCAGACGGGGCCTCTGTTTAACATCTTATCCGAAAGATGGCACCTCGAATAGTTCAGAACTCGCTCAGTACTGCACTGGAGTGTCAGCCTAGATTTTGTGCTCATGCCTCGAGTGGGACTCAAAACCACAACCTTCTGAGGTGGCAGTGCTACTGCTGAGCCACAGCTGACACCTGTTCCATAAATAACAGGTGACCAGACTACCTGCAACATTTTTAAACCCTTTTTACTTCACCTGTTTGTCAGACATCAAAGGAAAATAAACAGTTGCCCAGTTTTCTTGCCATCAACAGGATGCAATCCAAAGGAAGGACTGTACAATTCAGTTAATGTAATATAAACACTGATGAACATTCTAACTGGGGAGGGAGGGGGATGTTGGGCACTGTGGCCTTTTGTATGTCAAGCCATTTACATGATGTCACTATGTAGTGCCTGGATTACCTAGATGAAATATATTTTAAAAATCTGCTTGACAGGTAGAATTCATTAAAATGGCTGCGAGTAATCAACCTTGTATGCACTATAATTAAAGTACCTGCCACAGATTTTATTCTGAAATCAATATCTTTTCTTTAAAGTCTGACTCCCCAGCAAAATTTTAAATTGCAAACTTGTTGGTCAGTGGCATTAATGCATATTAAAATCATGTGGCATGCTCCTGTGTGCCAAAGAACTTGATTTTTGTTTGTGCACAGCAGCAGTGCTAAATTGATGATCAATGTGCATTTATATAGTCCGTTTAAAATACAAAAACACACCAAAGTGCTTCAAAGACATAATCAAAAAAGAATTATGGCAGAAAAGAAAATTCCACAGTAGCAGAAAGTTTTGATTCTTGTAACTGATTATTGATATTGGCACACGTGTTGCAGGATAAATTTATACAGAATTTTGGAAAATGGTATTGATTTTGAATGCATAATAAATCATTTAAACTGGCTAGATGAGGTGCAGACTCTATTTTCTTTTGGATTTGGTCCCAGCCCAAGATGCAGGCTAGGTGGAGACATATTTCCAGTCTGATTAGGCACTTTTCTACTTGGAAGGTAAATATCTGGGCTTTTTGGGCATATTAAAGTATTGAAAAGGTGGTAATAGATGTTGGTTAGGATTTCTTGGAGCAGTTAGTATTGGAAGAGCTTTGCAGTAACTTACATGCTGTGGACATAAAGGTACTTATTTACACTTTGCATTTTAGTTAGTTTATTCCATCCCTTGTTGAAGATGTAACTTATTTTAAGTGGGAGGAGGAGATCATTACTTTAGATTGCATTGCCCTAGAGAAGCAACTACGAAATATAGAGAATGAATTCCTATCCTACCCTTGGATGTTGTTCATACTGAAATTCTAATCAAAGCTTAAGAGAAATGTACAAGGTGTATCTCTGAGGAGGAAAATACTTTTTTACTGGGGTTATGGAGTGCTTTTGGTATCCATGGAGAAATCTGCAACCTAGCCCTATTTTTTTAATGGTTGAAACCATTTACAGCTGAACTGTGGTATTTATTAGTTATCTTTTCCTCCATTTTGAAATTCAATCAAGGCTTCTAGCAATCTAATGAAGCCTCAAACATAAATGTGTGAAGTTCTTTTGCATATTTTTATTAAAGCAGTTTCACAAACTTTTGCTGTTCCCATGATTTGAATGATAATCCTATAAGTTTTGCAAAACATTTGCTGCAAACAAGATATATTTAACCTGTTGAATACAACTCCCTGTAATTTGTGAAAATCATCAATATTTTATGAATCTAACTTTTTTTTCCTGTTCCTTCTGTTTAGAAAATGCTTGTGTTGGGTTTACCATCTCACTTTTGATGTTTACTATCAGTGCCATGTTGGTGTATGGTGCAGTCACTGTAAGTATTTTCATACTGAACACATTGCCTAAAAAACTTACTTATAGTTCTTGGGACATAATTGCTTGATGTGCAATTTTTTCTAACTTTTTTTTCTTTTCCCCCCTCTACCCAGCATCGTGGAGGATGGCTGATTCCATTCTTCTGCTACCTGTTGTTCAATTTTTCCCTTTCTTGCCTTGTTGCTATCAGCTCTCTCACCTATGTGCCCAGGATCAAGGACTATCTTGACCAGCTGGTAAGCTTAGTAATCTCTAGTTAAAAGTGCATTTTGTAACAATTGGGAAATATCAGAACTTTAGGATTACTTGCACTAAGGCCCACCCTACCGCTGATGTGTTTTCAATAGTCCTGTGTTTACTTCATTTGAGTTTTGTTTACAGTGACAAATATGTAGCATAACCTGCTGAGCTTGTTAAAATGCAAATTTAGTTTTAAAAAGGATAACTACCTCCCGCTATTGTATGAAAATACCAACAATTTCTTGATTCA
Source organism: Heptranchias perlo (assembly GCF_035084215.1). Lineage (NCBI taxonomy): Eukaryota > Metazoa > Chordata > Chondrichthyes > Hexanchiformes > Hexanchidae > Heptranchias > Heptranchias perlo. The sequence continues at coordinate 51,059,787 of NC_090329.1, forward strand.
TGATTTTATCTTCCAATGCAACGTTGTTGCTAATTATTTCATGACTAAGCTGTTTGTATGCTTTAGAAGTTCTGAATCTGTGCTTCTAGCCTAAGAACATAAATAGGAGCAAGCCTCTCGGCTGCTCCATCATTCAATAAGATCATGGCTAATCGTCGACCTCAACTCCACTTTCCTGCCCGATCCCCATTTCCCTTGATTCCCTTAGTGTCCAAAAATCTATCTATTTCAGTCTTGAATATACTCAACGACTGAGCATCCACAGCCCTCTGGGGTAGAGAATTCCAAAGATTCACAACCCACTGAGTGAAGAAATGCCTCCTCATCTCAGTCCTAAATGGCTGACCCCTTGTCCTGAGACTGTGCCCCCTAGTTCTAGACTCTCCAGCCAGGGGAAACAGCCTCTCAGCATCTATCCTGTCAAGTCCCCTCAGAATCTTATATTTTAATGAGGTCACCTCTCGTTCCTCTAAACTCGAGAGTATAGGTCTGTTCTCCTCAGTCTCTCCTCATAGGACAACCCTTTCATCCCAGGAATCAATCTAGTGAAGCTTCGTTGCACTGTCTTTAAGGCAAATGTATCCTTCCTTGGGTAAGGAGACCAAAACTACACAGTAGTCCAAGTGTGGTCTCACCAAAGCCCTGTACAATTGCAGCAAGACTTCCTTACTCTTGTACTCCTGTGGAAAACCATAAAGAAATGCCTGACCAAATTAACTTTCAATCAAAAATAGGGAACCCACCCTCTAGCTCGTGATGTTGAACACTGTCCTGGGAAAATATTTTTTATGGTTTAGGTGTATTAGAAAGTTAATTCGGTCAGGCATTTCTTTATAGTTTTCCACAATCTTCCAAAATTCCTTAGATTCTAGAACGGTCCCAGTGGATTGGAAGATAGCAAAAGTAACACTATTCAAGAAAGGAGGGAGAGAGTAAACTGGGAACTACAAGCCAGTTAGCCTGACATCAGTAATAAGGAAAATGCTGGAATCCATTAGTAAGGATGTGGTAACGGGGCACTTAGAAAATCATATGATCAGACACAGAGTCAACATGGTTTTATGAAAGGGAAATAGTGTTTGACAAATCTATTAGTTTGAGGATGTAACTAGCAGGGTAGATAAAAGGGAACTAGTGGATGTGGTATATTTGGATTTTCAAAAGACATTCGATAAAGAGCATTAATATTGCAGTGCTGGAATGAGAGGATGTCCTGAAGGGGTCAAGGACAGAATCTATTTGGTTAGAGTTAAGGAACAATAGAGGTGCCATTACAGTACTGGGTGTATTTTATAGGCCAATTAGTGGGAAGGAGAGGTAGGTGCAAAAGCCCTATAGTAATGATAACAGGTGATTTCAACCATCCTAACATAGACTGGGATAACAATAATGAGCAAAGAAGGGGAGGAATTTTTGAAATGTCTTCAGGGTAACTTTCTCGACCAGTATATTTCTGGCCCAACGAGGAAGGACGCATTGCTGGACTTGGTTCTAGGGAATGAGACAGGCCGAGTGGAGCAAGTGTCAGTTGGGGAACATTTAGGGAGCAGTAATCATAGTATCATAAGGTTTAGAATAGCAATGGAAAAAGGACTGACCACTAAAATAAAAACACTCAATTGGAGGAGGGTCAATTTCAGTGGGATGAGAACAGATGTGGCCCAGGTAAATTGGAATCATAGATTGGCAGGCAAAACTATAATTGAAAAGTGGGCGGCCTTTAAGAGATAATTAGGGTACAGACAAGGTACATTCCACTGAGGGAGAAAGGTAGGGCAACTAAAGCCAGAGCTCCCTAGATGACGAGATAGAGTAAGATGAAGCAGAAAAAAAGCAGGATATAACAGGTGTCAGGTTGATAACACAAGTGAGAACCTGGCAGAATAGAGAGTTAACGAGAAGTGAAAAAGGAAATGAGGTGCTGAGAGAGAGTGTTTGAGAATAGACTTGTGGCCAACATAAAAGGGAATCCAAAAGTCTTCTACAGACATGCTAACAGTAAACAGGTAGTAAAAGGAGGGGTGGGGCCAATTAGGGACCATAAAGGCGATCTACTCATGGAGACCGTGGGCACGGCTGAGGTACTAAATGAGTACTTTGCATCAGTCTTTTCCAAGGAAGATGCTGCCAAAGTCTCAGTGAAGGAAGATATAGTTAAGATACTGAGTGGGCTAAAAATTGAGGAAAAAAAAGGTACTAGAAAGGCTAACTGAACTTAAAGTAGATAAGTCACCTGGTCCAGATGGGATACACCCTAGGATGCTGAGGGAAGGGGGGAAAAATTGCAGAGGTACTGGCCATAAACTTCCAGACATTCTTCGATACGGGAGTGGTGCCGGAGGATTGGAGAATTACAAATGTTACACCTTTGTTCAAAGAAGGTGTAAAGATAAACCCAGCAACTATAGACCAGTCAGTTTAACCTCAGTGGTGGGGAAACTTTTGGAAACGATAATCCGGGACAGAATTAATAGTCACTTGAACGAGTGTGGATTGATCAGAGAAAGCCAGCATGGATTTGTTAAAGGCAAATTGTATTTAACCAACTTGACAGTGTCTTGAGGTAATAGAGGGCAATGCAGTTGATGTGGTGTATATGGATTTTCAAAAAGCATTTGACAAAGTGCCACAGGGCAATAGCAACATGGATACAGAATTGGCTAAATGACAGGAAACAGTAGTAGTGAACGGTTGTTTTTCAGACTGGAGAGGTGTGCAGTGGTGTTCCCCAGGGTCAGTGCTGGGACCAATGCTTTTCTTGATATATTAATGACTTGGACGTACGGGGTATAATTTCAAAATATGCAGATGAGAAAACTTGGAAGGGTTGTGAACAGTGAGGAGGACAATGATAGACTTCAAGAGGATATAGACACTCTGATGGCATTGGCAGAGACGTGGCAGATGAAGTTTATTGCGGAAAAAAGCAAGGTGATGCATTTTGGTAGGAAAAATGAGGATAGGCAATATAAACTAGAGGGCACAATTCTAAAAGGGGTGGAGGAACAGACGGATCTGGGGGTGTATGTGCACAAATCTTTGAAGGTGACAGGGCAGGTTGAGAAAGCGGTTAAAAAAGCATACAGGGTCCTGAGCTTTATAAAAGCAAGGAAGTCATGATTAACATTTATAAAACACTGGTTTGGCCACAACTGGAGTATTGTGTCCAGTTCTGGGCACCACACTTTAGGAAGGATGTGAAGGCCTTAGAGAGGCTGCAGAGGAGATTTACTGGAATGATTCCAGGGATGAGGGACTTAAATTACATGGATAGACTGGAGAAGCTGGGGTTGTTCTCCTTGGAACAGAGAAGGTTGAGGAGATTTGATAGAGGTATTCAAAATCATGAAGCGTCTAGACAGAGAAACTGTTCTCATTGGTGGAAGGGTCAAGATTTAAGGTGATTGGCAAAAGAACCAAAAGGTGGCATGAGGAAACACTTTTTTAAAAAAAAAACACAGCAAGTGGTTAGGATCTGGAATGCACTGCCTGAGGGAGTGGTGGAGGCAGATTCAATCATGGCCTTCAATAGGGAACTGGATAAGTACTTGAAAGGAAAAAATGTGCAGGGCTATGGGGATAGGTTGGGGCAGTGGGACTAGCTGGATTGCTCATGCAGAGAGCCGGCATGGACTCAATGGGCCGAATGGCCTCCTTTTGTGTGTAACCTTTCTATGATTCTATGTGCCACACAAAAGGGCTCATGGGGTTGAGGGTGATATTAGCATGGATACATGGTTGGTTAACAGAGAAAACAGAGCTGGAATAAACTTGTCATTTTCAGGTAGGCAGGTTGTTAATAGTGGGGTGCCACAAGGATCAGTGCTGGGGCCTCAGTTATTTACAATCTATATTAATGACTTGGGTGAAGGGACCGCGTGTAATGTATCAGTTTGCTGACGATACAAAGCTAGGTGGGAAAGTAAGCTGTGAGGAGGACACAGAGGCTGCAAAGGGTTAAGAGTGAACAGGAAGGCAGCAGATGGAATAATATGGGAAAATGTGAGGTTATTCACTTTGGTAGGACGAATTTTTTAAAATCCTCTTTTTCTAATGGTGAGGAACTATTAAATATTGGTGTTCAGAGGAATTTGGGTGGCCTTGTTAACTTTGTTTTGCGTACATGCAGGTACAGCAAGTAATTAGGAAGGCAAATAGTATGTTGGCCTTTATTGCAAGGGGGTTGGAGTGTGAAAAACCGTAAAGAAATGCCTGACCAAATTAACTTTCTAATACACCTAAACCATAAAGCTAACCATATTAATGTAGAAATACTGAACAGGCAGTTCACCACCACCTTCTCGAGGGCAATTAGGGATGGGCAATAAATGCTGGCCTCACCAGCGACGCCCACATCCCGTGAACGAATATAAAAAAAGTTACTTGACCATAAAAGAAGCAAAGCATGATGGATAAGTTGACCATGTTAGCTGACCAGCTGAATATAATAGAAAGCTTATGATATTAGTTCTCACCAAAGACACACAAGAGCTATTGTCTGCTTATGAGATAACTCTGACTTAACAGAAATGAATGACCATATAGCCTTGAGACTAGGTACAGACCCACTGATAAGAAAAACTGTTTATTAAGGAAAAATATTTTCCCAGGACAGTGTTCAACATCACGAGCTCGAGGGTGGGTTCCCTATTTTTGATTGACTAACCACTTGAACCAATAAGAAAGAATACATGCACAATGATGGACAGACATTACTAATTGAACTGTATAAAAGTTAACTGTTTCCTCTGTTCAGTGAAGAGGTGGTTCTAACCATTGCTTAGAACACAGCTGCCACTTGAGCTCAAGTTTCTTTTAATTAAAATTCTTACTTGTCTGAAAATAAGTGTTAATGCATTGTGTATAATAGGTAGTTAAGTTTTTGACATGATCACAACCAATGCATCCACTATCTCTGCAGCCACCTCTTAGAACCCTGGGATGTAGGCCATCAGGTCCACGGGATTTGTCGGCTTTTTGTCCCATTGATTTCTCCAATACTTTTTCTTTACTAATAATATTAGTTACTTTAAGTTCCTCACTCTCATTAGACTCTTGGTTCCCCACTCTTGAATGTTTTTGTGTCTTCTACTGTGAAGACAGATACAATATTTGTTTAAAGTCTCTGCCATTTCCTTATTCCCCATTATAATTTCTCCTGTCTCAGCATCTAAGGGACCCATGTTTAGTTTTGCTACTCTTCCTTTTTACATACTTATAGAAGCTCTTACAATCTGTTTTTCTATTTCTTGCTAGTATACCCTCATTCTATTTTCTCCCTCCATCAATTTTTTGGTTATCCTTTGCTGGTTTCTAAAACTCTCCCTGTCCTCAGGCTTACTACTCTTTTTGTCAACATTGTAAGCTTTTAATCTAATACTATCCTTAACTTCTTTAGTTAACCATGGGTGGATCACTTTTCCCATGGAGTTTTATTCCTCAATGGAATGTATAGTCACTGCGAATTATGAAATGTTTGTTTAAATGTTTGCCATTGCTTATTTACTGTCATATCTTCTAATCTAATTTCCCAATCTACCTTAGCCAACTTGCCCCTCATACCTATGTAATTGGCTTTGTTTGTTTAAGACTCTAGTTTTGGACTTAAGTACGTCACTCTCGAACTCAATGTGAAATTCATCATATGATCACTCTCCCCTAGAGTCCCTTACTATGAGATTACCAATTAACCCTGTCTCATTACACAAGACAATCTAAAATAGCCTATTTCCTGGCTGGTTCCATGACTTCTTGTTCTAGGAAACTGCCATAAATGCATTCTGTGAACTCATTCTCCAGGCGACTTTTGTCAATTTGATTTGCCCAGTCTATATGACTATTAAAGTGCCCCACGATTATTGCATTACCTTTGTTGCAACCTCTTATTTCTTGATTAATACTCTGTCCAACAATATAACTACTGTTATGGGGCCTGTAAACTACTGCCACCAGTGTTTTCTGCCCCTTGTTAATTCTTATCTCCACCCACACTGATTCTACTTCCTGATCTTCTGAACCAAGATCCTTTCTCACCACTCTGTCATCCTTTATTATCAGGGCTACTGCACTGCCCCCCCACCCCCCCCTTTCCATTAAAGAAATGGAAAAGCTAAAAGCTAGCTTTCATGGAATAACTAGTATCGAGTCGCAAAGCATCCTATGATCACTTTTATTTGTTGCTCTACAGCTTTTGAGTAAAGCTTGGTTTTACCTGTAGTGTTTCTTGGAGACACTTCAATAATTGTGTTATAAAAGATTCTTTAAATCTAGTGAATCTTAATTTTGGATGGATCACTATGTTCTGTTGCATCAAAAAAAACTACAAAATAAATTGTCAAAAGTGAGTATATTGAATCCTATTAACTACTGTTTGGGATTTTTCATGTTCTGTATGAATAAGCAGATGTAAGAACAAATTCAAAACCACCAGAGTAGAGACTAGATATATTAGTACACTGGTCTAACACTTCAGCATCAGACTTTAATTCCTTCCTACAAAGAGTAGGGATCTTTTGTGAAAGGCACGAATGCCTTTTATTTTCTTGGTATATTTACCTATCTCCCAAATTAATGAGCCTAATTTTATGCCACATTCAAGCCAACAGTTTCAAGTATAAACAGTTGGAAAATATACACAAGCTTCATAATAGCCTTTTCAGTTGCTGCAGAAAAAAAGCCACCAGTCCATAAATACACATTTTAATATCCAGCAGACCATTTAACAGGTGAGTTTCTTCTGTCTGTCTTTAGTATAGGAAAATGTTTTACAGTTTTCCATAAACAGTTTCAACAGCACCTGATGAATACTACAAATTGGATTTGGACAGCCTCTTATGCTCTGTTTCCAGTGGCTGAATCTGCAACCCAGAGCTAAATTCCTGATTAGTGCCTCATGATAGTATAGAAGTGTTTTTTGTAGCACACTCTCCTGAATTGGAAAGTTGAGTTCAAACTGCACTCCATACTTGAGCACGTAACGTAGGTTGACATGTCATTGCAGCACCAAGGAAGTGCTGCATTGTTGGAGGTGCTTTCTTTTAGATAAAATGTCAAAGATTGAAGTCCTTGAAGAGTGGAGTTCTCCTTGGTGTCATAGCCATCAACCCCAAAAACAGTAATTGGTCATTCATCCTGCTTGCTGTTTGTGGTATCTTGCTGTGGGCATCAGTTGCCATGTTTGATTACATAATACTAAATACACTTCAAAAATAATTCACCTGGATGTAGGCAGAATATAAATGCAAATTATTTCATTGAATCAAATTATTTATATTCAACCTTAACATAGTACAGCTGGAATATATTGGTCTGACTTCATAATCAGCCAGTTTATTTTTCATACACATGCTTTGGAAAGCTTTTTTAAATAACTTTTATCCATTGTTCATATAGTGATGCTGTTACCACTTTTTAGTGTTTTTAAATATAAATGCTAAAAACTATAAGCTGCTGTGGTTAATACTTTGAATGCATATCACAAATTTGATGTTTTCTTTTACAGCCTGACTTCCCTTATAAGGATGATCTTCTTGCTATGGACTCTAGCTGTCTTCTGCTGATAGTTTTGCTTTCCTTCACCATTATTATTACTGTTAAGGTAAGGCAGTAGAAGCAGAGCTGTAGTAAAGTTTTTTTAACAAGAAATATGGCATGCATGTTTAAGAGTAAAAGATGCTAGTGATTTTAAAAATTTCCACTGTTGATCAGAGAACAAATAGAAAGCTTTAAGCACAAACATTAAATATAGAAAGATGCCTACTGAAATACTCTTCTATTAAAAAGAAATATGGTGGCCTATAATTTCCCATGTATTTCACCAAAATAGCCATTTTATAGATTATTGCAGCCTTAATCATTACAATTATGGACCTCATTCTATAAATGTACAGTTTACCCTGTAATATTCAATGAAAAAAAATCATTGCAGTATGACTCATGGTATAATATCACACCAATTAAGGACGGCATCATATCTGCTTCAATGGAAACATTTTCAAATTAGACCTGTTTTTAGCACACATCTCGTTAAAACTTAAACATCTGAGTCCCTCTACATTGTGGCTGAGTCTAGATTATGCTGTATTAAATAAAATTGCAGCTAATGAGTAAGTACACATTGTTCTGTTTTACAGGCTTACTTCATTAACTGCGTTTGGAACTGTTACAAGTACATCAACAATAGGAACACACCTGAGATAGCTGTGTATCCAGCATTTGAAACACCTATACAGGTATGACAAAATACTGTAAATTGCACAAAAATCCAACATAGATGGGGTTGTGGGAGTAACATTTTCACTATTTTCCCCTTTTTCTCCAATTTTACTCACTTCCGTCCCCTTCTCTCCTGATGGTGGTGACTGGCTTCTTGCTAGCATGTGGTTTTATTCAGGGAGCGAGGAGGCGGACAACCTCGTACATCACACATGTAGCAATTCACAAGCCTTGTGCGTTAGCAGGCTGTTTCACTATGGAATGTACTGGAGCCTGTTCCACACCTGTGTCTACATGTGCATTTTCAGCAAAAGTTTCTGGATAGTGTTCCAAAGCTATTTTTCTCTCCCCTCCTTTCCCTAGGGACATTGAAGGCAATTACAGTGACACTACTGCTGTCCTGGCTCTGATCAGTTAACTTAACATAAACCGAGGAAAAATCTTGATCTTCCTGGTCTGTATGGATTAGCTAGCCAACTAACAATCATCAGATCAATCCTGTTTTTTTAATATTCTTTGGAACATGTCCCTTCCATGTTTGTGTTTTATACTTTGAAAACCTTTTTTGTTTTAAATCACCTTTTTTAATCAGATATTGCTCTGTGCTTGCTAAAATTTGTTATTTTATTGACTTTAAATGAATGGAGTGATATTTTGGAAACTACCAATTTTTGCACTGTAGATATATTTGCTGTGTTACTGAGCCACACATAGCTGAAAAGCCTCAGATTCAATCCCTGGGTTGTACTGATCTTGAACACCTCAGCTGAGGTGACAATGCAGATGAGACAATTGGCCTCAGTGTTTGGGTTGGGAAAGGGGGAAAAAATCAGTTTCCACTTCTGATCACTATTCAAGTACCTTTTTGCTTTGAAGTGTAGATGCTGGGTTAGGGATTTATTGGGCTTGTCTTTAATAGTTCTTGAGGTTGATTATACTAGGTTTTGACATTAAGGATGACCTGGAGGAATGCTACGACCTCGAACTGTACCTTTGCTTGAGACACTGCCTTCAGGATTAGAGAGTAAATGAAAAGGGCAAGCACTTGGGGATGCTTATTTTCAAATTAGAAAATAAAGTACAAAAACATCTACCAATTGATTTTATTTTTCATTCTTGGGACGTGGGCATCACAGGCAAGGCCAGCATTTATTGCCCATCCCTAATTGCCATTGAGGTGGTGGTGGGCTGCCTTCTTGAACTGCTGCACTCTGTGGTGCTTCCACAATGCTCTTGGGTAGGGAGATCAAGGATTTGACCCAGTGACAATGACTAAATGCTTGAACTGTAAAAGATTAGCATTGATGTTTTAAAACATCGATACAACAGTGACTTGTTAATGCAGAGTGGGATAACTGGTCCATAGTGGAGGTTTTTTTGGGGTTATTTAAAAATTATTTCAAATAAAACAGAAGAAAAAATTGTCATGCTATAATTTTTTTTGAGACGGTTGGTTTATAGGCTGAGAACCCTTGACTGTTGATGTACTGTTTCTCAGACATCAAGTCATGAATAAGTCAATTTTCTTCAGCTTAACGGTAGTAAAATAAGCATTCCTATTCAGCTCCTGATCAACCTCCACCAAAAAACGACACATTATGGGTGGTGATTCCATCCCCCTTCGCAACTTGCATAGGTTGGATCTGATGGTGTACATCCTCCAATGTCCTGCCTGATCCTGAGCTCAGCTTCAAATCCCACATTCAGTCTATCACCTGTTTCCATCCTTTTAACATGGCATGTCTACATCTCTACAGAACCCTCATTCACCCTTTCATGTTCTCCAGGCCTGAGTTCTTCAATGTTCTGCTTGCCGGTCTGAAATGTCACCTTGCATAAGCTCCAACTCATACAGAACTCCATTGCTTGAAACCTGGCCCACACTTTATTGGCTGACCTACATTGGCTCCCCCATAGTGTGGACTTTAAAATCCTTGTCCTGGTTTTCAAATCCTCAAATCTTGTTCTCCCTACCTCTACATCTCTTCCAGCTATTTCAGCTCTAGTCTACTGAGTCCTACCCTCCTCCTATACATCGATTTATGTCTTTCAGCCAAGACACCCCCTACACTCTAGAATTTGCTTCCTGAACCCTCCACCTTTTCTACCTCTCCTCATCTTCACAAGCCTCTTCAAACTCTACTTCATGTTACCATAGATGTCTAAAAACACGATAGTAAGTCTTTCTGCTTTGATATTTTTTGTTCTTTCCCACCCAATAATGTGCCTTGGAGAAGTTTCATTTCTATAACAGCTTGCATTTTTAATGTAATGAAAATTTTAGTTGGGAGAGTGTAAATGGAGACAATTGTAATGAGTAGATGTTTCTCAAATTTCATTCATCTAATTGAATCCCCATTGTGAAGCACCGTGTTCAGAGATCAGCAAATAATTGTTTCGATTTCTGCATATAAGGGACAGAGCACTAGGCAAAGTCGTCTTAAGTTCACAGGCACCAACTGTATCTAAATCTTTGTGCTGGTATTCTGTGCCGATTTATTTGGATCAATACCGAATGTGGGAGTGCTGCTCGTGAGATAATGCTATGGCATGACCTTGATCAGGACTTGACTCCTTGCAACATTTTTTTTTAAGAGGATGTGCTCTGATTGGGAAGTAGTTAAGTCCAGACTATTGATGTCTTTAGTACAGACTTCAGGTACAAGGGATGAGTTTGTCTGCAGCCTCCAAACAAGATTACAAAACAGCTTCATTTGGGTGGATATAGACTTTGTAGAGCACTGACTCTGAATATTGTATGATTTCTAGAAGATTCCCTCTTCCAGTTTTTCTGTTGTCTTCACTTTGAACCAACATAGATCAAATATGATTACCATGCCAAGGACCTGAATGTTCAACTAAGGTGCTACAATTCATAGTGGAAGTAGCTAGCTGGCATAATGGCTAATCTTGTTGACTGAGTTATTAACATAATCTGCTCAGTAGCAGATTACTGCCCCATCAGTCTACTGTCATCAGCAAAGTGATGGAAGGTGTCATCGACAGTGCTATCAAGCGGCACTTACCAATAACCTGCTCACCGATGCTCAATTTGGGTTCCGCCAGGACCACTCGGCTCCAGACCTCATTACAGCCTTGGTCCAAACATGGACAAAAGAGCTGAATTCCAGAGGTGAGGTGAGTGACTGCCCTTGACATCAAGGCAGCATTTAAGCGAGTGTGGCACCAAGGAGCCCTAAAAATTGAAGCCAGTGGGAATCGGGGAAAACTCTGGCTGGAGTCATACCTAGCACAAAGAAAGATGGTAGTGGTTGTTGGAGGACAATCATCTCAGCCCCAGGACATTACTGCAGGAGTTCCTCAGGGCATTGTCTAAAAGGCTGTTTTCCAGCTAACTGAAAACCCCAAGTCTTAATGAAATGTTCACTCTAGAAATATTGATGGGCAGCTCCAGGAGTACCACACTTGGACAAGTAAAGTTCTTTGTGACATAAAGGTTACATTTTCTATCCGGCAGAGTTGCTGCTAAATATGTTTTCTAGGGCAGTAGCATGACAACTGATGGCTTTTTACTTGTTTTTGAAAACACTATAATTAAAGAATAATTTGAACAGTAGTTGCAGTACTTTAATTGGCACTTCTGGAGGTGGACTATCATTCTTTTTCTTGGTACATCACAGCTTGTTTTGTCTGAAGTTTGCCATCTGGCTAATGAGTAAAACTTGTGAACATTTACCTATCTATGTACTGGCTGTCAGTGAGATGACTAAATGGCATTTATATTTTTAGATCTGTACTCCTTAAGATGGCACAGCTCCAGTATTTAATGTGCTTTTGACAATTATTTTTGTTTTTCAGTATGTGCTGCCAACTTACGAAATGGCTGTGAAGATGCCAGAGAAGGAGCCCCCACCTCCTTACATGCCTGCTTGAACACAATGTAAATCAATAACAAAATGAGCATTTTTCTCAACAAATTCAAGCCTGGTTACCTTGCATTTAAGCTTTGAGACTTTGTAAGAGGTATTCTGTATTTGTGTAAACTTTTGAGTATCTAGAAAATTATATTTTGTATGTAAACATATGATTGAAACTAAAAGCCTTGAAAATATGGAAATGTTTTTTAATCTATTTCTTGTTACTTATCTGGGTGAGTATTTTTGATCCTTCTGCACCAGGCCAAGAGATTTTTTTATTTGAATTGCCTTTCATTCAAAATTATCTGGGTGCATTTGTATTTTTATATTTTCCTTATAACATCAAATGGAGCATGGAATGGCTGTTGGAATAAATACAGGAGAAAACTGGTCACTAATTTGAAATTTGACCATTTAAAGTAGATGAGCAGTTAAAGCACATGTTGGAATGCAATGCAGAACTTGAAGCTGAAATATACAATACTTAGTTTCTACCACTAGAGGTTCCAAGTGATCTATCATTAAATGTTAATGCAACCTCCTGAGGCAGAAGTAATGTACAAAACAGTAGTTTTCCACTGGTCTATCCAACTTCGCACTTATTTTTCTGCAGACCGTAGACTTCAAACTGTTGGAACTTTCAATCCAGACTGGTGAATTATGTGTCCATTGGAGATATGGAAATGTACTGTTGGATGTATAGATCAAATGTATTTGTGCACTTTTCCTTGTGCTGTCAATTTGTTTTTAAGATTCCTTTCAGTATAATATGGTATCTTTTTTAGGTGAGGAGAGGAAATTGTAATGCTTAAACAAAATGTTGCTGTTTTCTGCATTGTATAACTGATACAAATGTAAACGGTTTCATTTTAAAGATTGTATGACTATGCTTTATTTGTCATTTTGATCTAAAAATATCATTAAATGTTTCTATTATAATGCAGTTAAGTTTCTCTTTTAAATTAATAGATAATCTGCTTGAATAAAAGAACTGTTGGCATTGCCTTTCCATATACCTATGTGCATGTTGATGTGGAATAAAACATCAGTGGTTAGTTTAAAAAATATATATTAAAAGCACTAGCCTTAAACTGATCCACCACCCCCCTGCCCCTGGCTCAGTAGTAGAAAAATATTAGGTCTGGAAGTAGATAGTCCCAAAAATGTATTTCCAAAACTGATGGAAGTTTATTTCTAGCTTTTCTTAAACCAATTCTGATGTTTTGTTAAATTATTTGAATTACATTTGTCAAAGTAGAATAATTTACCATCCTTATGGGAAGAAAATTCTTAATTTTTGTACCATCCTTCCCAGTTGATCATCCTCATTCAAAGCTACAATGACTTGCATTTATATAGTGCCTTTAATGTAATAAAATTTTGCAAGGTGCTTTACAGGAGCATAATCAGACAAAAATTGATACCAATCCAAAGGAAGAGGCATTAGGACAGGAGACCAAAAACTTGGTCAAAGAGGTAGGTTTTAAGCAGTGTCTTAAAGGAGAGAAGTGGAGCAGTTTGGGAAGGGAGTGCCAGAGCTTAGGGACTAGACAGCTGAAGGCATAGTAGCCAATGGTTGGGTGAAGGAAGTGGGGGGGATGCACTAGAGGCCAGAGTTTGAGGAATGCAGATTTCTTTGAAGGTAGTAGGCCTGGATGAGATTAGAGATAGGGAGGGGTGAGGCCATGGAGGGATTTGAACATGAGGGTAAGAATTTCTAAATTGAAAAATTGGTGAACTGGGAGCCAATGTAGGTCAGTGAGCACAGGGATGATGGGTGAACGGGACTTGGTGCAAGTTCAAATACGTGCAGCAGTTTTGGCTGAGCTCCACTTTATGGATATGTAATGTGTTCTGACCACATCCTCCGTTCTTTCTCTTGCCACTTGGCAGCAGTCGTAGCTGTTTTAGTACACTAGAAAAAGTTAACTTTCTGAGAATCCATTGATTTTCACGTTAGTCCTTCACCAAGTTCAAAGCTCTGTATATTTTCTCCCTCCTTGTCCTGCCCCTTCCATATGCCTCTTCCCCTCCACCACTGAATTTTGCGATGAAAATCTCCTTTGTGCTGGCTCTGAGAACTGTAGAAGTATGTGACAAAAGAATTGTGTGAAATGAGATCTGGATACTTAATAGATGAATGAGCCCACAGTGCAGAATTGGCCCCAATTTGCTCAAGGCGTTAAGAACTGCTAGTGTTGAAAGTGGAAAATAGCATCTGTAATTACGTGTGTTCTGTGCTTGGTCAAGGCTTGCCCTGAGGTGGGAACTAATTCAATATGCTGATCTACAGGATGCTCTGGAATGATAGGACAGAGTGGAGGAATAGCTTTATACATTAAGGAGAATTAGGAAATTAAGCAAGGTGAATTGATATCTCAGGGGAAGACCTAATACAAATTTCCTGTTGACAAATCAGCAATAGAGGATAAATGAAGTTTGCTACAGACTATCTGAATAGGATGAGGATAACCTATATAATGAAAGGAGAATGTAAAGACCATGTAATGGGTGACATCAGTCAATGTGATTTAAGATGAAACACTTTAAATGGAACAGAACTAGTGAATATGGTGCTAGATGACTTCTGGATCCAATATGTCTGACACCACTAGGGATAATTCAAATCTAAACCTGGTTATTGCAAGTGATTAGGATAGCATCCATTATTAACCTCAAGGGACCAGTAACCACAGTAGAATCATAGAAAATTTATAGCACAGAAGGAGGCCATTCGGCCCATTGTGTCTGCACCGGCCAAAAATGAGCCCCCACCCTAATCCCACTTTCCAGCACTTGGTCTGTAGCCTTGTAGGTCATGGCACTTCAGGTGCACATCCAGGTACTTTTTAAATGAGTTGAGGGTTTCTGCCTCTACCACCTTTTCAGGCAGTGAGTTCCAGACCCCTACCACCCTCTGAGAATTTTTCCTCGGCTCCCCTCTAATACTTCTAATCACTTTAAATCCATGCCTCCTGGTTATTGACCCCTCTCCTGAGGAAATGGGTCCTTACTATCTGCTCTATCCAGGCCCCTCATAGTTTTGTACATCTCAATTAAATCACCCCTCAGCCTGCTCTGTTCCAAAGAGAACAACCCCAGCCTTATCCAATCTTTCCTCATAGCTAAAATTCTCCAGTCCTGTCGACATCCTCTTAAATCTGCTCTGTACCCGCTCTAAAGCAATTACATCCTTCCTGTAATGTGGTGACCAGAACTGTACACAGTATTCAAGCTGTGGCCTAACTAGTTTTATAAAGTTCCCAGCATAACCTCCGTTATATTCTATGCCTTGTCTAATAAAGGATTCCATATGCCTTCTTAACCACCTTACCTACCTGATCTACCTTCAGTGATCTGTGGACATGCACTCCAAGGTCCCTCACTTCCTCTACACCTTTCAGTATCCTCCAATTTATTGTGTACACTCTTGCCTTGTTTGCCCTCCCCAACTGCATTAACTCACACTTCTCTGGGTTGAATTCCATTTGCCACTTTTCTGCCCACCTATATCTTCCTCCGATCTACAGCTTTCCTCCTCACTATCAACCACACAGCCAATTTTTGTGTCATCTGCAAACTTCTTAATCATGCCCCCTATATTTAAGTCCAAATAATTATCATAAAAAGCAAGGGACCTAGTACCGAGCCTTGCAGCACCCCACTGGAAACAGCCTTCCAGTCACAAAAAAAAAACCCGTCGACCATTACCCTTTGCTTCCTGCTACTGAGCCAATTTTGGCTCCGACTAGCCACTTTCCCTTTGGTCAAAAAAGTACAAACCCATGGGATCAGTCTGCCATGTGAGACCTTCACAAAAGCCTGGCTAAAATCCATGTAGACTACATCAAATGCACTACCCTCATCAACCCTCCTTGTTACCACCTCAAAAAATTCAATCAAGTTAGTTAGACACAACCTTCCTTTAACAAATCCATGCTGACTGTCCTTGATTACTCTGTGCTTTACTAAGTGATGGGTTATCCTGTCCCTCAGAATTTGCCTACCACTGCGGTTAGTCTGACTGGCCTGTAATTACTGTCTATCCCTTGCTCCCTTTTTAAACAATGGTACAACCTTAGCAGTCCTCCAATCCTCCGGCATCACGCATGCATCCAGTGAGGATTGGAAAATGATGGTCAGAGCCTCCACACTTTCCTTGCTTTTAACAGCCTGGGATACATTTCATCTGGCCCTGGTGATTTACCTACTTTCTAAGATGCTAATCCTCTTACTAAGTTTATCTCATCCAATATTTCATACTCCTGTGGTTAAATTTAACAATTGGGCAATCAGTACCAGTAAGGGAAAGAGACTACAAATTTAAAAGCCAAACTTCAAAGGAATGAGGGGAAAATATAATTAACTGGAAAATATTGCTGAACATTGAGGGAAAATAGAAATCCATTTAGGCAAGATGCAAGCATCTCCAAACAGGTGAATAGGTTAATAAAAATGGAAATTTTTAAAATGTAAAACCACCTTAGTTTGGTGGGGGGGGGGAGGAGAAGAAAGAGAGAATTTGAATTATCTAAAACAAGTTGCAGTATAAAAATGTGAAGAACACCGGAAATAAATAGTTGATGTTGAGCACAATACTAAAGTTCTAGTTTTTTATTCGTTCATGGGATGTGGACGTCGCTGCCCAGGCCAGCATTTATTGCCCATCCCTAATTGCCCTGGAGAAGGTGGTGGTCCAGTTAAGTTTCTGGTCAATGGTGACCCCCAAGATGTTGATGGTGGGGGATTTGGCGATGGTAATGCCATTGAATGTCATAGGGAGGTGGTTAGACTCTCGTTGGAGATGGTCATTGCCTGGCACTTGTCTGGCTCGAATGTTACTTGCCACGTATGAGCCCAAGCCTGGATGTTGTCCAGGTCTTGCTGCGTGCGGGCTCGGACTGCTTCATTAGCTGAGAGGTTGCGAATGGAACTGAACACTGTGCAATCATCTGCGAACATCCCCATTTCTGACCTTATGATGGAGGGAAGGTTATTGATGAAGCAGCTGAAGATGGTTGGGCCTAGGACACTGCCTTGAGGAACTCTTGTAGCAATGTCCTGGGGTTGAGATGATTGGCCTCCAACAACTGCTACCATCTTCCTTTGTGCTAGGTATGACTCCAGCCACTGGAGAGTTTTCCCCGATTCCCATTGACTTCAATTTTACTAGGGCTCCTTGGTGCCACACTTGGTCAAATGCTGCCTTGATGTCAAGGGCAGTCACTCTCACCTCACCTCTGGAATTCAGCTCTTTTGTCCATGTTTGGACCACGGTCTGGAGCCGAGTGGTCCTGGCGGAACCCAAACTGAGCATCGGTGAGCAGGTTATTGGTGAGTAAGTGCCGCTTGATAGCACTGTCGACGACACCTTCCATCACTTTGCTGATGATTGAGAGTAAACTGATGGGGCGATAATTGACCAGATTGGATTTGTCCTGCTTTTTGTGGACAGGTCACACCTGGGCAATTTTCCACATTGTCGGGTTGATACCAGTGTTGTAGCTGTACTGGAACAGTTTGGCTAGAGGCGCAGCTAGTTCTGGAGCACAAGTCTTCAGCACTACAGCCAGGATGTTGTCGGGGCCCATAGCCTTTGTTGTATCCAGTGCACTCAGCCGTTTCTTGATATCACGTGGAGTGAACCGAATTGGCTGAAGACTGGCTTCTGTGATGGTGAGGATATCGGGAGGAGGCCGAGATAAATCATCCACTCGGTACTTCTGGCTGAAGATGGTTGGAAACGCTTCAGCCTTGTCTTTTGCACTCACTTGCTGGACTCCGCCATCATTGAGGATGGGGATGATTGCAGAGCCTCCTCCTCCCGTTAGCTGTTTAATTGTCCACCACCATTCACGACTGGATGTGGCAGGACTGCAGAGCTTTGATCTGATCTGTTGGTTGTGGAATCGCTTAGCCCTGTCTATAGCATATTGCTTCTGCTGTTTAGCATGCATGTAGTCCTGAGTTGTAGCTTCACCAGGTTGGCACCTCATTTTTAGGTACGCCTGGTGCTGCTCCTGGCATGCTCTTCTACACTCCTCATTGAACCAGGGTTGATCCCCTGGCTTGATGGTAATGGTAGAGTGAGGAATATGCCAGGCCATGAGGTTACAGATTGTGCTGGAATACAATTCTGCTGCTGCAGATGGAAAGCGCCTCATGGATGGCCAGTTTTGAGCTGCTAGATCTGTTCTGAATCTATCCCATTTAGCACGGTGGTAGTGCCACACAACACGTTGGATAGTGTCCTCAGTGCGAAGACGAGACTTCATCTCCACGAGAACTGTGCGGTGGTCACTCCTTCCAATACTGTCATGGACAGATGCATTTGCGACAGATAGATAGTATAACAGTAATAAGAATAGAGAGGATGTTAGACCTTTAAAAGTGAAATGATAGTGAAATTAAAGATGAAATAATTGATAGAAATATTCATTTGAGAGGATACGAATGCAATCTAATTTTTATAATATACCATGTATCCTAAGAGTATTTTGAAAGCAACATTGCTGAGGTTCTCCATTGTGTTAGGGAGACTAACAAATCCCCTATGCTAGGTAGTATATATCTTTTGGGATA
Organism: Heptranchias perlo; assembly: GCF_035084215.1. Taxonomy (NCBI): domain Eukaryota; kingdom Metazoa; phylum Chordata; class Chondrichthyes; order Hexanchiformes; family Hexanchidae; genus Heptranchias; species Heptranchias perlo. The sequence goes on from NC_090329.1 coordinate 51,078,461, forward strand.
GATATGTACTGTGCTGTATACCATTGATTGGGTTAGTTATGTACTGTGCTATATACTTTAGATATATATTGAAGTGAATAAAATTCACAGGAGACAATGGTTCATGTTGTGTGGGAGACACAATGGGGGTGAATTTCCTCAATGGTTTTCCTATCCATTTATGTTATTTTTCTGCGATTTGCACACTACTTCTGCCACAGTTTACCCCCCCCCCTCCCCCCCCCCCCCCCCCCCCACCAGCCAGAAATTCATTTCCAACATTTTCTGTGGCTGGGAGTAGATCAGGGTTGAATAATGAAGATAAGTGTTTGGGTGATCTGGAATTTTAGTTGATTACCTTTGGATGTCATGGAATATTTATTTTCCATTTTTTTTCTGCTGAAGGCATTGACTTCTGCTGAATACGGGTCCATGGGAATGACACCCTTGGTATCGTGCCCAAGCAGCAATTCTTCATGTGTGATCTGTCAGTAAGTGTTGGTGGGCTATTCAACATTGAGGGGCATCTTGGCTGTGCCCAATCTCTACTTGTATGTACTTTCCAGCGGATGTCACTAGATAGCAATAGGGAGCAGGAGCCCTGGGTTAATTTCCCCCTGTCCAGCTCACAATCATCGTATCCCAACTACCACCCTGCTGAAAGCAGCCAATGCAACACAGATTGGGAATCAAACCTGGAAGCTTCTGGTCTGTGTGGCTCAGTCACACATTACTATACCAACTGAGCCAATGGAAATACCTGGAGTAACTTTATATATCTTTCCTCTCGGGCGATTAAATGGATGAAGTAAAGCCCATGATAAAGTAGATTGTACATGGTTTTGGAGGGAGCAGGCTTGGTGGGCAAATTGCCTTTTGGTGTTTTATGTTAACTGTTCTTGGAATTTGTCAAGACAATGCTAAGTTTGTACACTTCTTACTGTGATTTGCTAGCCTCCATTTTGGATTTTTCTTTCCCTGTTGAAAGGAATTAATTGCTTTATTACAATAAATCTCAAACTTGCCATTTATTAAAAACTGTTCTCATTTCACAGGAAAACAAAGCCCAGTTTTCTTCCCATGGGGCCAATGAGTGGTGGAATCTCCTGAGCAGTTTATAAACTTTTCATTGGACGTTGAGGTGGTCTTGGATTTAGATCTTCAGAGTACTATCTCCAGTCTCTTTGATGTAATACTTGTTTCAGGTGATTGAAGAGGAAGAATACATTAAATGCCCGCTGTTTTCCTGATTTGATTTGTCAGATTCTAATCTTTTAAATCATTTCACCCCACAAATCTTTTTTTTCCAATGCGAGCAAACTGAGAGCCAAATCTTCCATAAAGGTTTGGTTATTTAAAATCTGGCTCCATCTTTACTTTGTATTTAATAATCCACCTTAGATTTTTCTCTAATTAGTTTTTTGCTCCATAATTCTGAGTTTCTGTTTGCCGTAAGGGGGGTGTACATAAATGACCTGTCACTGGGTCTCCATTAGTGCTACTCTGTAGCTGGCTACAGGCAATCTGTGAGTAGTGTGGTATGACTACCTGATTACTTTCTCTCTTCTTCCACTGAGGAAGTGGCTGACCTCTGCTCATCGGCTCTCCTTAGGTCAGGGCTTCACAGTGTGAGGAACCTAGGGTGCAAACCAGTGTGTTTGTATTCCAATATGCACTACCACCTTTTTTCCTGAGTTTTTTTTCATAAATACAATCACCAGCTGGGCACCTGTGGTTTCAGCAATGCAATTATATTATTGGGGCTCTTTTCTCTAGAAAAGAGAAGGCTGAGGGGTGACCTAATAGAGGTTTTTAAAGTTATGATGGGTTTAATGGGGCAGATGTAGAGAAAATGTTTCCATTTGTGGGGGAAACCATAACTAGGGGCCATAAATATAAGATAGTCACTAATAAATCCAGTAAGGAATTCAGGAGAAACTTCTTTACCCAGAGAGTGGTTAGAATGTGGTGAACAGCATAGATAAATTTTAGGGGAAGCTAGATAAGTACATGAGGAAGAAAAGAATAGAAGGTTATACTGATAGGGTCAGATGAAGAAGGGTGGGAGGAGGCTTGTGTGGAGCATAAACGCCAGCATAGACCAGTTGGGCTGAATGGCTTGTTGCTGTGCTGTAAATTCTATGTAATTGGAATAATATTCTATGGATCTGTTTGTGCAACTGCTGTCCTATACAGTGAAAATATTTTCTATGTTTGGTCACACATTTCTGACCCACCTTATACGTGCATTTTATAATCATGTTTGCTACTTTTGCACCAATATGATATAACTTATATTTGTCAATATTAAATGACACCTGTCATTCATCTGCCCTAGTGTCTAAGAAATAGATTTTCCATTTGGCAGATTTTGGGAGACAGAGACATTGTGCAATTTCCTGGGAGCCTTTCATATGGGCGAATCGCGCAAGAGCTGCATTTCTATGTGTAATTTGAACTCAGTTAATTTCATAATACTGATGCTGGATTTATGTATTGAGATTATCCTGCTCATCCATGGGTGTTAAATGCCAGTCCTGCTGCTTTTTAAGGAAACAGTTTCTTAAAAATGAACTATTCAAATTGATTGCTAAACAGTCAATTGCCTAAATAGGTATAGTATTCAGTTCTCCCCTATCCCTGAGTTTTGTTTTAAAAGGAAAGAATCTAGGGCTGCCAGGGAGAAAATGGGTCACTCACTCCTGCCAGTATCCATAAGGAATAAGAGCAGGAGTAGGCCATACGCCCCCGCGAGTTTGCTCCGCCATTCAATGAGATCATGGCTGATCTATCTTAACTCCACTTTCCCGCCCTATCCCCATATTCCTTTATTCCCTTAGTGTCCAAATATCCATCGATCTCAGTCTTGAATATACTCAACGACTCAGAATCCATAGTCCCCTGGGGTAGTGAATTACAAAGATTCACAACCCTCTGAGTGAAGAATTTTTTCCTCATCTCGGTCCACTGTTCCTTGCAGCCACCATTCTTTTCCTTTAATGCGATCCTCTGCCGAAAGGAGAAGGCAGACTTTAATGATGGTTCCTAGGTGACAAGCAAATTTGAAAAGATGGTTCCACTGCAGCCCAGGATAATTCAAAAAGTGAATGCTGATACAGTAACACCCGTGCATCCACCCAAAGGATCATACAGAAGACTACTGACTTCAGTCCATTGTCCATCAGATGCCTGGACTGGTCAGATGACATCTTGTAGTACAGCCCTGTCAATGCACCATTCATTGCCTGTTGCATGCTCCACAATTTGACCATCTAGATAGGCCTAACTGTGGCGGCAGTAGAGCAGAAAGCCAATCTGAGGTCAATGGAAGGTAAAATTGGGCAGGGTGCATAATGGGCCACCAATTTGATATTGGCTGTTTCACACCATCGTCCAAAGTTAAAACTCCCCCACCCCCAGCCCCTTATATGCTGGCTTGTCCTGCAAGTAGTGAAGTATTATTGAGATGTCGGGAATTCCATGAGCACAAAAATGACACTAAGGTTTGCCAGAAGAAATTTTGGACTGTAGCCTCTTAAGATATGTGTGCCAACAGTTTCAGTAATAAGATGCACCAGAATTTGCCCCTGCTGCAGCAAGGACATCAATCATAAGCATTTCAATGGCTGTAAATAAGGTTAAATGGTTTGCATGGGCCCACAGTGAATGTGTAAGTGTGAGGAAACATTTTGTGATATGCATACTTTACCTATCTACTTGGTATAAGATACTGATGGATCACTATACCTTAGATATTTTCTTTAGGTGTGAAAATATTTTGAGGATTTGATGCCAGTGTTTGCAAGTGATGCAAACTGAATTGATGCATTCTGCCACCTCCTGCCAAGCACTGTTGACCACTCTCCTGTATTTGCTAAATAGGAGCCATTTCTAGCAACAGCTGTTCTAATCCTGCATGTGAAAATCTGGGGCCCCTGGCTTGCCAGAGCACCATTATCAGTTTGCAGCCTTTAAACAAAAGTAGTCTTTTCCGAATATTTGCCTGCAAAACTGGACCTGCCTTTTAAAAGGATGTTGCAACTGTTTCAATGAATATTCTATTGCCAAATCAACCAATGGTGAATGACATGTTTGGAGCTTGTTTGGAATATGTAATTATGTTCAAGAAGATTTGTCTGGATCAGATATACATTGCTCAGGTAGGTGTGAGACCCACAATGCAACATTCCCCCAACTTCCACACTCATGGTAGAAAATTGACCACTAGTTATTTTTGAATTTCATTCTAGAGCATCTTGTTACATTTTTGGGTGTTTTCTGCCTCTCTTACAGACTTTGGCTGCTGTATTTTTAGATTACCCTGTTAGACGAATCTTAGCTCCCTATGGTCTCGAAGGTATCGACTCTCACTGACATCTAGGTAAGTTTCAGACAGCTTGCTCAGGACATTTAAAGGAAAACCTTTCTGTTCATTATTTTAGCTCCAGGATCAAACTTGTACCTCCACGGGTATTCTGCCTTCAAAAAGCAGTACAGCATCGGTACATCACATCGTTTAGGTTTTTAAACTGTCAAGCAAATGTATTGGACAAAAGATGAACTAGCAAATATGACTATATATATATATATATATATATGTATGTATATATATATACTTATAGTAGATATACTAACTAATTCTGAATCAAAAAGCAATAAAAAGTTGCAATCTGTATACTAAGCTATTCTTTTATACTTAACTTTTATTTGCACCATTTTCTATTCTGGTCTTTTCTAACTGTGGAACCTTGCTAATCTAACCCATCTTTCTCTGAAGGTTCAAACCCAATCAACTTGATTCCATTTAACTCACCTCTGCTTAACTCAGCTTGTTGAACAGTATCATCTCATGAGATACCCCTGAAAACAATTGTCAGAGCTTCTTGAACGAGAATAACTGTCAGCCAGATTCAAAGATAACTGGTGATCATACACAAAACTGAGCAAATCACATAGTATATGTTTGTTTCAATGCAGTTTGGCTCATTTAAACTTTGTACACAACCAACAAAACTTTGCAACATTTGCATTGATTAAGGCTAGCAAATGGATTTTAACTGCAGCTGGCTTTCCTGGCATGAGAATTGTTTTTCTTTTCTAGTAGATTCAGAGTAAGTTACTTCTAATGCTGACACCAAGTAAGGGGAGGTGGTTAGACTCTCTCTTGTTGGAGATGGTCATTGCCTGGCACTTGTCTGGCACGAATGTTACTTGCCACTTATGAGCCCAAGCCTGGATGTTGTCCAGGTCCTGCTGCATGCGGGCTCGGACTGCTTCATTATCTGGCTGTTTTTTTGACAAGTAGAGCTCTTGCGCCTTAGGAGTGTAAACTGGTTCTGTATCACTTTAAATTCTTTTTTGTACACCTCCCACTGATCTTCAGTCATTTTAGCCATAAATGCAATACAACTCCCAATCTCAGCACATGTGATGCCAAGCTTCCTTAGAATCATAGAATCATAGAATCTTACAGCACAGAAAGAGGCCTTTCAGCCCATCAGCCTGTGAAAGAGTTGTCCAATTTATCCCCATACCCCTGCAAATTAGTCCTCGTCAAGTACATGTCCAATTGCCTTTTGAAAGTTCCAGTGGAATCTGCTTCCAAGGCCATTTCAGATAGTGCGTTCCAAATCTTAACAACCCTCTGTATGAAAAATGTCTCCTCATTTCCACTCTAGTTCTTTTGCTAACTATTTTAAATCCATGACCTCTGGTTACTGACCCACTTGCCAGAGGAATCAGTTTCTCCCTATTTTCTCTATCAAAACCCCTCATTATTTTGAATACCTTAATCAGGTCTCTCCTTAACCTCCTCTGCTCTAAGGAGGACCATCCCAGCTTCTCCAATTTCTCCACATAACTGAAGTCCCTCAACTTTGGTATCATCTTGGTAAACCTCCTCTATACTCTCTCCAAGGCCTTGACATCCTTCCTAAAGTGTGGTGCCCAGAATTGTACACAATACTCCAGCTGAGGCCCAATTAGTGATTTGTAAAGGTTTAGCATGACTTCCTTGTTTTTGTATTCAATGCCCCTATTTACAAAGCCAAGTATCCCATACACTTTCTTAACCACCTTATCAACTTGCCCTGCCACCTTCAAAGATTTGTGAATATGCACCCCCAGGTCCCTCTGCTCTTGCACCCCCCTCAAAATAGTACCATTTAGATTATACTGCCTCTCCATGTTGTTCCCCCCAAAGTGCATTACTTCACACTTATCTGCATTAAATTGCACCTGCCATGTGTCTGCCATTTCACCAGTCTGTGTCCTCCTAAAGTCTGCTTCTATCCTCACTATTTACCATGTTGGCAATTTTTTTTTATCATCCACAAACTTTGATATTGTCCTCCCTATACCCAAGTCCAGGTCATTTATACATAACAAGAAAAGCAATGGTCCTAATACCGATCCCTGGGGGATCCCACTGCAAACTTCTTTCCAGTCATAAAAACATCCGTTCACCGCTACTCTCTGCCCCCTATCCCTTAGCCAATTATGTAACCAAGTTACCACCATCCCTTTAATCCCATATGCTTCCATTTTCCGAATAAGGCTGTTATGTGGTACTTCATCAAATGCCTTTTCCAAGTCCATATATACAACATCTACTGCACGATCTTCATCAACCCTTTCTGATACTTCATCAAAGAACTCAGTCAGGTTAGTCAGACACGATTTGTCTTTAACAAATCTGTGCTGGCTGTCCCATGCTTTTCCAAGTGAGAATTAATTTGGTTCTTGACGATGGTCTCTAGTAGTTTTCCCACCACTGATGTTAGACTGATTGACCTATAGTTACCAGGTTTATTCCTCTCCCCTTTTTTGAATAGGGATGTAACATTTGCAATCCTCCAGTCCTCTAGCACCACTCCCATATCCATGGAGGATTGAAAGGTTGTGGTCAAAGCTTCTGCTATCTCCACCCTTGCTTCATTCAGCAACCTAGGATGCATCCCATCTTGACCGGTTGACTTATTAACTTTGAGTGATACCAATCTAATTAGCACCTTATTGTCAATTGCAATTTGTTGTTGCTATGTTTTTCCTTCCATCATGATCTTTTTAACAGGCCTTATTCAAACTGTTACAGGGTGCAGTTGCCATTCAATTTATCAGCAGTAGGAGCAAATGGAAAAAAAACACCTTAAAACTAATTTTGTTCCAAGAAAATATTGCAGTTTCAATACTTATTGCAACATTTTTGAAACATATTTGCTAAAAATTCAATTTTCCAACCTCTGCAGATTGAAATTTGCCTCCCATATATGGACTGGTTAATTAGCCAGAAAGGTAGTGACAGTTAAAATGTAACTATTTTGATAAGTTTTGTGAACTTAGCTTAGCAACAGGACACAATTACATAGGTTGCATTGCTGACTGGAACATAAAACCATCAGTTCTTTTTTCCAGTTCCTCTCCTCTCTTTAATGTGCTGTCTCATGCTGGGGTATAGCTCCTTGGGTGCTGGTAGCCCTCTAGTACCTTGCCCAAGCAAAAATTGTTATGTGTTTACCTAGACAATGAGTGGCAGCAGGTTATTCAACTGTGCCCTGAGCCCAATCCTTGCCCTCATCTGATGCACACAGATACACAGATGTGAACATAGCTACTGCATAGCAATCAGGAACTTTTCCCCTAGTCCAGTGGGTGCTTAGGCAACTGTTGCACACCTACTGGAACCTCAACTGAGATCAATTAACTTTAAAATGAGAAGATCTCAGTTAAAGAATGTAACTGCATTGTGGCAGATTCTTCTCCAGTAATCTAGCCATACTGACCTCATGGTGGACTTATATTGGGTTCCATTAAACGGTGCCTTATAAAGAAAACAATTTTATAATGAAATTACTTGCTATAAATATTAATAGCATACTTTCCATCAAAACTGCAAATGCTTTGTGAACTTTTATGTGTCACAATTTGTGAGTTTTCTTCAATGATTTCTAATTTTTGTGCATTCTTTAAATCAGGGGTTTGCAATCTTTTGTCTTGAGTCACATTGGTGGCTGCATATCCATAGAACAATTTTCTAAGTTTGTGTTGCTGGTGAGAAGCCTCCTCACTGTCTGTGCTTATTAGAAATCAAGGACATCTCACTCACGACTTCCTGATACGGGCACCAGGTAGGCAAGGCTCCCTGCCAAAAGCATGAACTCGGAAAATTGACCATAAAGTTTAAATGCATGTTTCCATTAATCTGCATGTACCCCAAGTTGCTGTTACTAACAGATCTTAGCATTCTAGGGCTGCAAGTTAGTCATCCCTGCTCTAAATCTTTGTTTCTCTATTAGTCTTTCCCCTTTGTCTTATTCCATGCTCTCTGCTTCTCCCCATTTCCCCTTTATGCTTCCCTTATACTGTGCATACTAGTGTTGTCCTGCATTGTGTCCTGGTGTAAACAGGGAGCTCATAAGCATAGGAACAGATGTAGCCCATTTAGCCCCTCGAGCCTGTTCCGCCATTCAATGAGCTCATGGCTGACCCGTGACCTAATTCCATATACCCGCCTTAGCCCCATATCCCTTAATACCTTGGTTAACAAAAATCTTTCATTCTCTGATTTAAAATTAACAACTGCTGTTTGTGGAAGAGAGTTCCAAACTTCTACCACCCTTTGCATGTAGAAATGTTTCCTAACTTCACTCCTGAAAGTCCTGGCTTTAATTTTTAGGCTATGTCCCCTAGTCTTAGATTCCCCAACCAGAGGAAATAGTTTATATCTACCCTATCAGTTCTCCTTAATATCTTGAAAAATTAGTTCAAATCACCCCTTAATTTTCTAAATTCCAGGGAATACAACCCTAGTTTGTGTAATCTCTCCTCATAATTTAACTCTCAGAGTTCAGGTATCATTCTAGTAAATCTACGCTGCACTCCCTCCAAGGTCAATATATCCTTCCTAATTTGTGGTGACCAGAACTGAACACAGTACTCGAGGTGTGCTTTAACCAGGGCTTTGAATTCCTGTAGCATAACTTCTACCCCCTGGTATTCTAGTCCTGCAGATATAAAGGCCAGCATTCCATTAGCCTTTTTGATTATTTTCTGCACCTGTCCATGACATTTTAATGATCTCTGTACTTGAACCCCTAAGTCTCTTTGGATCTCCACTGTTTTGAGCTTTTCACCATTTAGAAAGTACTCTGATCTATTTTTTTAGGTCCAAAGTGGGTGACCTCACACTTGCCTACTTTGAAATCCATTTGCCACAGTTTTGCCCATTCACTTAATTTATTAATATCTCTGTAATTTTATGCTTCCATCCACACTGCTTACAATGCTGCCTATCTTTGTGTCATTGGCAAACTTGAATATGTGGCTCTCTATCACGTCATCTAAGTTGTTACAAAATACAATGAATAGTTGAGACCCCAACACAGATCCCTATGGGACACCACTAGTCACATCCAGCCAAATTGAGTAGCTGCCCATTATCCCTACCCTCTGTCTCCTGCCACTCAGCAAATTTCCTAACCAGGTCAATAATTTGCCCTCAATTCCATGAGCTTCAACTTTAGTTAACAGATTATAGTTAGGGCATCTGCAAAGTTCTCATCTACTTCCTTTAAAACCCTGGGATGGAAACCATCTGGTCCTGGTGATTTGTCACTCTTTATTGCCATTATTTTTTTCATTACTGTTAATTTGCTTACGTTAATTATGGTGAGTCCACGTCCCTGATTCAAAATTAGTTTCCTTGGCATGTCCGACATGCTATCCTCATCCTCTACTGTTATTACTGATGCAAAGTAATTATTTAACATGTCCGCCATTTTCTTATTTTCATTTACAATATCACCATTATCAGTTTTTAAGGGGCCCACATTGCTGTTGACCACCCTCTTTTTCCTAATATAATTGTAAAATTGTAAAAAAAATTGTGTTGATTTGTAAGGTATCTTTGCATTGGTATGGGTAGAAAAGCAGTGGTGCTCTATGCTCTATGTATAAATTTCAGCCTTCTTATATTGTAGTTGTGTTTCCCACCAGTTGAAAAAAAAATTGAAGGAACACATATACAGCAGCATACTGCACTTTTCACACAAGCACATTAAAAATCTGTCTGACACTGGCCCTGAAAGTGCAGCATAACAACAACATAGTTTAAGTCGCATTCTTCATGAAAAAGGCTTCAGCAAACCATTTTTGATTGCAAACCCAAAATGCAATGAGGTAATTTCTGTAGAAATGCATCACTGTCACTTGCCTGGCGTGTGACCCCGATGAAAGAGACATTTGTCTGTTCCCCCGCCCAAGAAAAAAAACGGATGTAGCAGTTTTTTGTGAAGATGGAGCCCCTCTAATACTTTCACAGAATGCCTTCATTGCAACCAACTTCTAAAACTCTACACCTGTGCTATCCAGTATTTGTTGCATAAGGAAAGCTTGATGGGAAAAATCCAGATATCAGAATTCCAGAATTGATGAACTGTGTATAAATCTGACGCCACTTGTTTTAAACAGATTTTGATGTGTAAAAATGCCAATTAAGAGCGCAATTGGTCGGTATACTTAATCACCAGATAATTATCATACTGCTGCAACTATTTTAATGAAACAAGCCGTAAGGGTGTTAGTTGTTTTTTTTAATATATATATATATATATATTGGTTTTTTTATCGCGGCTTCTTTTGAAAACTAGTCAGATCATTCAGTTGAATACTTCATTCAAAAAAGCAGCTCATCAACTGGAGAGTCGGAATTAAATTCCATTTGTACTAGCAAGAATAGTATGGAGCTATTTGAAAGATCATTTCAAACTAAAATAAACTTAAAACCCTCCTATATTTCTACATGGCAAGTATGTGCATATTTTGCGCTCAAACAATTTTGCAACTGGATTTCAACACACGCATAGTCACAAAAACACGTATGTAGCTGCACAGACCCACAGTCGCTCACACACATAGATAGACATTCACATGGACAGCCACATACACACACATATAGTCACATACTTAATTCGATTCGGAAATATCCAACAGATCTTCCTTATTTATTTGAAAATTGAAAGTTAAGAAATATGACATGAGTCTGCCTCTTTCTGATTTTTATGTTTTTTTTGTCCCCGAAGCTATATATACCCCATATAATGACATTCAACGTTGAAAAGCGTTAAATTGATACGGGATGATAATATTTGTATTAGTTTCACCGTTGTATTGAAAGTTATCTTTATTTTGGCTCTTTGTATTAAAACAATGAACAGAACTGAACAGTTTTAAACCAAATGTGCACTTTTAAATTCCAAACCCCACTCACCGTCTTCCCCACTGTCACACAAAAAGCCCTTGGTTCTGGTCGAGTGCTTGGCAATGGTTCGTGGGGGTGGGATTATAAACCCAGTTTCAAGAATCGTCAACTGGATCGTGCTCAGAATTCACTCCTCTCGTCTTTAAAATATTTATTGGTGATTGGTTCAGTATTTCACACGTGGCCCATCCTGAGCGATTTAAAGTTTACTCAGACTGGCTGCAATCTCCAAGTGAGCTGCAAAACTCTCGGATACTCGTCAGAAAGAGAAGGACGGTGAGAAAAAAAAGAGAAATACATCATGAAGCTGTTGTGGAGCGGCGTTCTCTGCTGTGTCCTTGTGGTCATCGTCCAAGTTCGTGGACTTAATTACCGTTATCAGAGGGTCCCAACCCAGAGGGTCTCAACCCAGAGGATTGAACGCCCGCCGACCGTCGGATACACCAAACCAGCTCTCCCACAGCGCAGTAACGTTGTGCAAGGTACATTGGAAAATAAGAGGAAGCTTCCCTCTATCATCTGTAGGATAGGAATAATAGCCATTCTATTCATTCAAAGAAGTCATCTATGATTTTACACAGATGGTTTCTTGTTTGAATTCCTATCGTTTGAACATGATTATTTTAAATTGTTTCCATTTGACTAGTTAGTGATGGCAACTCTTGTCGAAATGTTTTATTTTTTAAAAGTCGGTAATTGCTTGTTTGGCAAGTAGATCCCCGAAAAACAGATATTACGACGTAATATATTCGACAAATAAATTTAAATAAATAACTTTATCATGTTTAATTCTATCAAATAGACCTACTTCTTTAGTTAATAGCAGCACTTTCCGCACTTCGCCAAATACAGAACATTTCTCGATACTACAAATAGCTTTTGTGAGAAATAAATGTTTTCAATTCGACACTCAAACAAATTTATAATTATTGTGAATTTCATTTATTTCCATCTATATTTCAGATTGGGCAGCTTTGTAACTGCCACTGCTGGCTGTAACACATTTGGCTTCAATTGCATATTTTTAATAATTTATCATCAATCAAATTTACGTCTATCAGGTCAAACAATATGATTTGTTGAGTACGCATAATCTATTTAACCAACGTCCAATGACATGTCAGAACACAACAGAATAAAAAGAATCAGACGGTAAAGTGTTTGACTGCAAGGGATTTGTTGGGAATTTGGGTTAGAACTTGGAGGCAAATAGCTCAGTACCACTTCATGCGTGTCTAAGCACACTGTGTGTCACATCATTATGGTATTGTATTCTCTTTCACTTGATATTCATTTCCATTTCCACTTGAGAAGCCCTGCTCTCCAAGTCTGAATTTTGGATCCTATAATTATTGGCGTCGATCAATGTTATGTGTCCGTAAGTAAACTGTAATCATTCTTTCAAATAAGCGCAAATAAAATAGGCCATGTCGCTTCTGGGCATCATAATACAGTTCTCGAGATTATACACATTCTTTCTTTATACGTTTAACTTAAATTTTTCTTGATCAGATTGATCAAAGCAGAATCCATATTTTTGAATGGAAATCTTATTCATACTAAATTATTTCTAACACTGCTAGATAATCGAAAAACTAGGGTAATCCTTGCAATACTCTGTAAAGTTGCCCTTGGGGTGATTGTCTCCTGCATCGTTTCTGAAATTCCTTTCTGATGTCATTCAGGGGTAAAGTACAGGACTTAAAATCCGCAGTTCCCAGCCACAACCTGTGATACGGTGTGTGAGAGTTACAGAGGAGCTGTTATTTTCCTAATAACCTATGTACTTATGCCAAGTTATGTGCGCGTTTTGGTATCTTTTGCACCGCGCCAGTACCAGATGTACGGTATAATGCTTCCAACCCTTCGTTTGGAAGAGGTAGCTCCTATTCTGCCAGCGAGTGCACATCGGCTGCGGCATAACTGCAGCTGCTGCACTGTCCACCTCTTGAATTTTAAACAAGATTTAGAAAGTTTTTTTTCCTAACTTTAAACCGCAGTCAGTGGTCAGATAGCAGAGTGATGTTCCAGTGGACCTGCTGTCACTGGCTCCAAAGTTTGACTGCGCCGTTTAATGATAGTTGCCCACCTTGTGCAATTCTCAGAAATGACACCGATACTGCTCGGCTTTGCGCTATGTAATAAATAACATATAGATTAAATTGAGCCTTTATTCTCTTAACCTCTTAATGGTGTGCTTTTCTAGGCCATGAAAATTCTGCTTACAATTCCTGTCAGATGAAGTTCGTTTTTTGAATTACCATTATTGTCCTGGTCATAATAGTTGGAGAGTTCTCTTCTAATATTGAATCGGGGACAGGGACTCAATTAATAAAATTAACATAAGTAAAGCAACAGTAATGAATAAAATAATAGCACTAAAGAATGACAAATCCCCAGGACTAGATGGTTTCCATCCCAGGGTTTTAAAGGAAGTAGGTGAGCACATTGCAGATGCCCTAACTATAATCTTTCAAGGTTTTCTAGATTCAGGAACTGTCCCTCTGGATTGGAAAATTGCACGTCACTCTGCTTTTTAAGAAAGGAGAGAGAGGGAAACCAGGGAATTATAGACCAGTTAGCCTAACATCTGTTGTGGGGAAAATGCTGGAGTCTATAATTAAGGATAGGATGACTGAACACCTGGAGAATTTTCAGTTAATCAGAGAGAGCCAGCATGGATTTGTGAAAGGTAGGTGGTGCCTGACAAACCTGATTGAATTTTTTGAAGAGGTCACTAAAGTAGTGGACAGGGGAATGTCAATGGATGTTATTTATATGGACTTCCAGAAGGCATTTGATAAGGTCCCACATAAGAGACCATTGGCTAAGATAGAAGCCCATGGAATCTAGTGAGAGGTACGGACTTGGTTAGGAAGTTGGCTGAGCGAAAGGCGACAGAGAGTAGGGATAATGGGAAGGTACTCACATTGCCAGGATGTGACCAGTGGAGTCCCGCAGGGACCTGTCTTGGGGCCTCAATTATTCACAATATTTATTAACGACTTAGATGAAGGCATAGAAAGTCTCATATCTAAGTTTGCTGATGACACAAAGATTGGTGGCATTGTAAGCAGTATAGATGAAAACATAAAATTACAAAGGGATATTGATAGATTAAGTGAATGGGCAAAACTGTGGCAAATGGAATTCAATGCAGACAAATGTGAGGTCATCCACTTTGGATCAAAAAAGGATAGAACAGGGTACTTTCTAAATGGTAAAAAGTTAAAAACAGTGGATGTCCAAAGGGACTTAGGGGTTCAGGTACATAGATCATTGAAGTATCATGAACAGGTGCAGAAAATAATCAAGAAGGCTAATGGAATGCTGGCCTTTATATCTAGAGGACTAGAGTACAAGGGGGCAGAAGTTATGCGGCAGTTATACAAAACCCTGGTTAGACCGCACCTGGAGTACTGTGAGCAGTTCTGGGCACCGCACCTCTGGAAGGACATATTGGCCTTGGAGGGAGTGCAGCGTAGGTTTACTAGAATGATACCCAGACTTCAAGGATTAAGTTACGAGGAGAGATTACACAAATTGGGGTTGTATTCTCTAGAGTTTAGAAGGTTAAGGGGTGATCTGATCGAAGTTTATAAGATATTAAGGGGAACAGATAGGGTGGATAGAGAGAAACTAGGAGTAGGGGATTCTAGGAGTAGGGGACACAGTCTAAAAATTAGAGCCAGACCTTTCAGGAGTGAGATTAGAAAAAATTTCTACACACAAAGGGTGGTAGAAGTTTGGAACTCTCTTCCGCAAACGGCAATTGTTACTAGCTAAATTGCTAAATTTAAATCTGAGATAGATAGATAGCTTTTTGGCAACCAAAGGTATTAAGGGATATGGGCCAAAGGCAGGTATGTGGAGTTAGATCACAGATCAGCCATGATCTTATCAAATGGCGGAGTAGGCACGAGGGGCTGAATGGCCTACTCCAGTTCCTATCTTCCTATGTTCTTGTGATGTGATGCAAATTTAGGCAGTAAAACTGGGTATCAATGACAGAAGAAAGCCAAAATTTGACCACCGTGTTGGCAGATGATATAAACTTGAATAGCAAACAACTGGTGCACCACAACACTCTAATATCATCATATCTTTCCCATAGACTAAATAGTTGCCTTGCATCTTCCTGTATTTCCTGGGTGGTTTATATATATATATATATATATTGCATGCAATGCAGCATATTGTGAAAATTAACCTGCTTTTCTGACTATTTACACGTCTCTCATTTTTGATTTCCTCTTGTTTTTCTCAGTTGATTTTCTTATTTGTTTGACTGCCATTCGCTCCCTCTCTTCCTCTCTTAGTATTTTTATTTGTCACTCTCCTCTCTACCAGACATTCGAATACTTTTTTTCTCTGCATTCTCTGTGATTTGTCTCTCTCTTCACCTTTCTGATTGCTCTTTTATTTCTACAACTCTTGTTTCTCCATGCTATCTCTTACCATAAGGCCATAAGAGATAGGAGCAGGAGTTGGCTATTCCGCCCCTCAAGCCTGCTCTGCCATTCAATGAGATCATGGCTGATCTGATTTTTTACCTCAACTCCACTTTCCCGCCTTTTCCCCATATCCTTTGACACCCTTGCTGATCAAAAATTTGTCTAACTCAGCCTTGAATGTATTCCAATGACTCAGCCTCCACAGCTTTTTGGGGTAAAGAATTCCAAAGATTCACCACCCTCTGGGAGAAGAAATTCCTCCTTCTGTCTTAAACGGGCGACCCCTTATTCTGAGACTATGCTCCCTAGTTTTAGATTCCCCCATGAGGGGGTAACATCCTCTCAGCATCTACCCTCCTCCCAATTCAAACCAGGATGTGGTCATGTGAAACGACGCGATTACCCAGCCAGGCTAAGAACCAAGGAAACCAATTCTGAAATTATCTCCTATTTTTCTCGCAAGCTTTTTAAAAAAAAAATTGGTCAGAGAAAATGCAATGTTAACCATATAAGATATCAGGGTTCGCGATATCCATGTGAGTAGGGGCAGAGAAACTACACTTTTGTTCCTAAAGAAATCTTAGTAACTATGGTCACGCTACTTCGAATTTGGCCAATGTCAGCAGTGGTGAAGGAAGACAGACAAACTTGATCATGTTCATGGAAGAAGCTATCGCATGTAGCGAAATTCATCAATGAAAGATTATTTACCATTAACAAAAACGGCCATGAGTGGCTGCACTAGAGTTTCTGACTTTTGACACAAATTTTGGTCTCCCTTTGATGTAAACAGAACCGTCCCATTGTGAATTTCCGTGGGGATTCTCCAGCTCGCCCGCGGAACTTCAGCGGCAGAGCCACGGGAACCCGGTAAAGTGGAAGAAACATTTCTTGAGCTGAAGTTACCGCGAACGAGCAGGAGAATGCCCGCGGAAATTTACCCCACAGCCTCAAAAAGTCCAGGTGTTTCTCTGCAGGACAGTAAAATACAATGACGTTTTATAAGCCCATATTTTCTATGTGCATACCGAAATCGAAATGAGACTGGGGTACGTCTTCACTTTTTAAAAATTCAACAAACTGAAAGGGAAGGTGAACATACTCGTTTTTTCCTCCTTTATACCAACCACTGACCATGTCATCACTTTGAAATTTGATGGTTACTATAGAGAAAGCAAGGATTGTTTTTCTGTACTTTTATACTTTCAATGCCAAACCTAACTGTGAACTCTACCTCACATCCTGCTCCATTACCCTGCCTTAACCAACTCCCACTGAAATGCACTGAGTTCAAAATCTTCACCCAAATCTCTTCACCGTCTCTGCCACATTTTGGGATTTTTTTTGACAATTCCTCCACAGAAAAGATTTGGGAATAAGTTCTGTTTAAGCACTGTGCTTTAAAATTAAGTGAGTTCACACAGGTTTAGAATCTTACTTACAAAGGGGAAATTGATGGGTTTTTTTATTCGTTCATGGGATGTGGGCATCGCTGGCGAGGCCAGCATTTATTGCCCATCCCTAATTGCCCTTGAGAAGGTGGTGGTGAGCCGCCTTCTTGAACCGCTGCAGTCCGTGTGGTGAAGGTTCTCCCACAGTGCTGTTAGGAAGGGAGTTCCAGGATTTTGACCCAGCGACGATGAAGGAACGGCGATTTATTTCCAAGTCAGGATGGTGTGTGACTTGGAGGGGAACGTGCAGGTGGTGTTGTTCCCATGTGCCTGCTGCCCTTGTCCTTCTAGGTGGTAGAGGTCACGGGTTTGGGAGGTGCTGTCGAAGAAGCCTTGGCCGAACTATCCTTACTGTTTTCCACAATGACAAGGGACAATAAATAATTTGTCTTAAGTTCAGAGCTGGTCAGAACCAGAAGTTAGCCTGTTAATGTGGGATAGTGTGACGTGGTTTTATTGTTTTCTCCTTATTCACGTGGAGGGGTTTGAAGTTAAGTAAAATGAGTGAGTTTTGATTATAACTTTTATATTGTACTTTCATTTGCTGTTTATAAAATAAAGCAGATTAACGATTTGTATCTGGCCTCGTCTCACTAAAGTGCTTTCAGTCTGCCTACTGAAAGATTGGAGAAGTGCACATGAGTACACATGTGAAAGACCTGATGACCAATTTTTATCATAAGGGGATTCATTGTTACACTCTGCCCACCCTTCCACTGGTTATATTATCGTATGATTAAATATTGGGCAGTACATGCAACTCCTGAACGTAAGATATGGGGACCACTCAGAGTGACCAGCATTGCTGAACCCAAGGCAATATTTAAGGCGGGCTTAAAATTTGTAACAGTCTCACCCCTCCCTTCCTCTGTAACCTGCAGTAGCCTTACATCCCAGCCTGCATCTTTAGCCATCACTAAATGGTTACTTCTTGATTTACTTCATCTCTCTTACTGTGGCCTCCTGTACATCTCATTCTCCCTTTGCTACAACAATGGTCGTAGACTCCTCAGCCAAATGGATCCTTCTTTCTGGAATTCTTTCCCTAAACATCTGGACCTTTCAAAAGTCTCCTCAAAACCTATCTATTTGTCTATGCTATTGGTCATCTCTCCTAACTTTTCTACCGCTGCTCATCATCCATTTATCCTCTGTGAAGTGCTTTGGACAATTACCGTATAAATGTAATTTGTTGTTGTGATGTCTCGCTACAATTGCTACATGATCATTGTTATTTATTAGCAAAAGCTAGTCAGGTTGAATACCACTGGCTGTAAAACTAAACTGATAGTCTAGAACTTCACTCGATTACTTTAAGGATCAGGAATACACTTTAAAGACCTTTCCCTCAGAAGATTAAATAAATTATGTGTGATCAATGATACAGTGAGTTAGCCTGTCAAAGGCATGGCCTTGATAAGCTGAATATTTTTATGTGCTTGAGTTTATCATAATGACCTCCATGAATATACAATCTACTCATGTTAATGGGGGGCTGGTCATTGTTCATGACAAGAAACAAAAAATGTTGAATTTCAGATATGTTCTTGGACATACCCAAGACAACCTTTCAACATTTTAAAGCATCAAATAGAGACTCACTTCTGCAGGATGGGCTATCCTTTTTTGCATAATTGCACTGCTATTCACAGTACAGGAAGTAAAACTCACTAGATAAAGTCTCCTGTTAGGTGTCATTTCTGTAAGGAGTCTCAAGAATTCCAGCAGCAAAAATGTTACCTACTTTTCATGTGACTGCTAGAACCATGTGCAAGATGACAGGTTCAGGTATGCTTTTAGTGATGGATTTACAATTCATTTATAGATTTGCAAATTGATTATTTTGTTACGAGGAACCCCATAGTGCAGGACATCATCATGGTTGAAAAAAGTAGGAAAGAAGGTGAAGTAGATCAAGATGTAGCCATTTGGTGATAGCACGTTTGGATTTTTAAAGCCTATAGATTGTAGGAGGAAGGGAAGATTGAGGAAGGTAAGCAGTCCACAATTTTAAGGTCCTGGGAAAGAATGAGTTATATTATGAGACAGTGCGATGAGTCTTGATTTCAACACTGTGAGCATCGGGGAGGAGGAACAAACGAGGGAATATATCTAAATGTTTTTTTTAAATTTGCATTGTATATACACTGTCCACAAATCTTACTTCCTGTTGTTACGATTTTGGTCACATTTTTCTGTCAACATTTACCATTACAAATTGCTATGTTAATATTTTGCTACATTCAATTTTGCTAGGTCAAATGTCACAATGTAGTTACAGGCTCTGGCCAGTAGGTGGCTCTGTGGAACTAGGTTCTGGAGTCTCTCTCCCAACTCTTTTGCCATGTTATACATAAAAATCTTATATTCATCAACAGGATGTAGACAATGTCACATGCAATTTACTAGTGTCATATAAAATATATAAATATATTATGTTTTCATGAATGTGTAAAATATGTATTTTGATTGGTTACATACACTGTATTTTAGATGTTCTTATTTGTTCATTTCACAGAATCACAATGTAAAAGTCGACCCCATGATCTGGTTTTTATCATCGATAGCTCCCGTAGTGTCCGACCCCAGGAGTTTGAGAAGGTGAGAATCTTCCTAGCCAATATGATAGACACATTGGATGTCGGACCTGACAGTACCCGAGTGGCAATTATCAACTACGCAAGCACTGTGAAGATAGAGTTCATGCTCAACACCTACACTACCAAGAAAGACATGAAGCAGGCAGTTTCTCAAATTGAAACCCTTTCCACTGGTACTATGACAGGTTTGGCCATTGAGAGTGCTATGACCAAGGCTTTCACAGAGGCTGCGGGCGCAAGATCTAAGGACCTTGGAATCTCCAAAGTAGCCATCATCGTGACAGATGGGCGGCCCCAGGACCAGGTGGCTGAAATAGCTGAAAGGGCTCGGGCAGCTGGTATTGAGATCTATGCTGTTGGGGTGGACAGGGCTGACATGCAGTCCCTCAAACTAATGGCTAGTGAACCATTGGATGATCATGTCTTTTATGTGGAGACATATGGTGTGATCGAGAAGCTGACCTCTAGGTTCATGGAGACACTTTGCGGTAAGTTATCCCTGGAGTCACTAAAATATGGAGATGCATATTAAGTGAATAAAATAGTGGTCAAATACTGTACTGTACTTTTCCAGGATCCTTTATTGCCTACTGTAATTTGCAAGTTTTGCTATCCAGCATTTGTAGTTTATATTGGTTCAATGAAAGGAAGAGTTGAGGCCTAGCTTCAAAGAAAATGAGAGCTCTTCAGAAAAATAACAAATCATTCTAAAGCCGCAAAATCCAAGAAAGCATTCAACAAATGGAAAACAAATACATAATTGACTAATAAATCCATCTCAATATAAATAGAAATGATAACACATGGGGGGTAAATTTCTGTGGATGTTCTCCTGCTCATCCACTGTAACTTTGGCAGAAGAGTCACAGAAACCACAGAAAAATGAAGTAAATGGCCGGAGGTCGATTGGACAAGTGGGAGAACCCCCATGGAAATTCATCCCCATTGTCTCTTTCACAAATACACACACCCAGTTCACACTTTGAATAGATTCCTTTATGAACACAAAACTCAACAGTTACAATGAAAAAAGACAATGAATTGCATAAACAATACTATTACTAAGCTTAGCAAGTAGCACATTTCAAGCATGGTCAACTCATTAAATATTAAAATAGTCATTTATTTTTCAGTTTGAAAATATAAATATAAATGACTAATTTATGCTTTTCTTTTTAAACGTACGCCCAAATTTCCTTGGAGCTGTTCCCGCTCTGTCACCATAACTTCACTGGAAATGCGGCAGAAACCCTGTTTATGCACATAATGGGGTTTCCATTGCACTTCTAATGAAGCTACAGCAGTGGAGTGCGAACAGCTCCAAGGAAATTCTGGGCCATAATTTTTAAAATAAATTTTAATTGGGACTATTTGGTGGAAATGGTACTTTAATGCTAAATATTATGTAATTTAAGTTTAGAGCTATGTGAAGTAGTTTCAGCTTTGCACCGATGCTAAAGTAATGGAATGTAAATTGTGTGTCAAGGCCCGAATCGACTCTGAAGTGAAAGGGAGTAAGACCTCCTCCAGTGTATTTCACTTCTTTTTGTTCTGATTGAGCCCTGACTCCAGATCCAGATCCAAATGTGCTTCAAATTATATTTGTAAATAAGTACTCAAAAGTAAAGGGAATTTATCCTGTGTCAACATCGAATCAATGTCATATGACCAGCTCTAAACATTCTATGTACAAATGATATAATGTCAAAACAAAATAATTCGTAAAGACATTGGCCTAGAAATTGAATCTTGTAGTGTTTGTTTTACAGGCGTAAAAATGGGCACCTAAGTGTCCAATATAGCGGATGGCGTGCGCGCCCTCATTTTGAGCCAGAAGTGTGCTGCCTGCCATCTTGGATAAGGCTTCTCTGTAAACATCTAGGGCGCACACTGGAAGTATTAAAATGTCTCATTATAATATTTAAATTAGGGTCCTATGCTTGTTGTAAACTTCTGGGTTTTTTTTAAACCTATTTTCTGTCTTCTACAACAGATTTATGAATACTGCTAATGCTTTTTTACTGCTGCTGGAATGCTTTGTATGCCTTCAAAACCATTTTATTTGAATCATGGGTGGGCAGGTAGGGCTGCCTTTGGGGCTGGAGGATGAGAGGGAGCAGCCAAGAAGACAGAAGAGAGCAGGAGCAGCTGGTAGAAAAGGGAGGAGGATGGGAATTGTGCAGGAGACCATATCCACAGCAGGTCTTCACGGAGTACTTCTCTTATCTTAACTTCACTGAAGAGTAATGTGTCAAGCGCCTTTGCTTCATAAAGGAGGCTGTCACCAAGCTATGTCACCTGCTGAAGCCACAACTCACGCAGGGCAGTACAGCACTCCGGTGGCATCAAGGCCACTGTAGCTCTTAACTTTTATGCCATGGGGTTGTTCCAGGCAGCAGCAGATGACATCAGCGACATCTCCCAGTTTGCTGTTCACCGTTGTATCAGGAAGGTGACTGAGGCTCTCTATGCCAGGAGGAACAGCTAAATTACTTTCCCAATGGACAGAGCAAAGCAGGATGAGAAAGCACTGGGCTTTACCCATATTGCAGGCTTCCCCAGGGTCCAAGCTGCCATAGACTGCACCTGCCTTGCATGCTCTCCAATACCATCCTGGCGTCTTTTGGAATAGAAAATGATTCCACTCCCTCAACGTCCAGCTTGTTTGTGACCACAGGAAGTGTATCATGCAGATCTGCACCTGGTTTCCTGAGGCAGTCATAATTCATTTATTTTGCACCATCTATGCCACCTTTAGTCCAACCAGGCCATAAGGTCACATGCTGACTACTGGGCAACAAGGGGTATCCCCTTCAGACATGGCTCATGACTCCTGTCAGGAACCCGGGCACAGGGGTAGAGTTGGAATACAACGTCACCACCAGAAACTTTATCGAGCAGACCATCAGCGTGCTCAAGCAACGCTTCCGCTGCCTACACCCCCCTAAAGGAGTTTTACAGTACAACCCTGACCACGTTTCCAGGCTTGTGGTCGTGTGCTGTATTCTATGCTGCTTACTTAGCGATAATGAAGGTCCGGCCCTTACCACCAACTGGGAAGCAAGGAGTGTAGGAGGAGGAGGAGGAGCAGCATCAACCGCAGTGGCCCTAGATGCTAGACCTCTCAGAGAGGAGCTCATCCAAGAGAGCCTTACGTGAACCACCAAACCCCCAATCCCTAATACACCAACTTTCCCACAATCCTTGTCACCACAGTCCTTACTACCACTATCCGATTGCCTTTCTTCAGTCCAACCTTATGTGACTTGCTCTCACTTCACTGTAAATATTAACACCAACACCAAATTCCAAAAAAAAACCAACAACTCAATTCTATCTGTGTATAATATTTAACAGGAATAATTAAGAATTACCCTTGTGCAACCCCTTAGTACCTGCCTTGTGTGCTTGTTTGCCTATCCTTGTTCTTCTATAAAATGTTCCCCAGTGTCTACAGCTTGGGAGGTGGAAGGCTGCTGAACTTCCATTGAGGACACTTCAGATGGCTGTGGTGGGTGACATCAAGTAGCTCTGGGCCTCAAGGGCCTGGCTGCAGACTGCAGCATCTCGGCATGGGTCAGGACAGTCTGGGTGGTGAGGGAGCAGTCATGCTGTCATCTTGAATGACGACCGCAAGTCCCTCTCCCATGGAGCCAAGGTGTTGTGGAAGTCCTTGTGAACACTAGTTCCCAGAGCCAAGATGGCAGCCGATTTAACTGACCACTTGCTCCATGTTGGACAGAATGGGCTCCCTGCTCTGCATGAAGCCCTGATACAACTTGGAGCTGGACTCTTCCATGGTGTGTCATTGCATGCAAGCTCGCTGGCAGGCTGCCCAGTACATCTAGCATTTCTTATGTGTGTCCAAACCGTTCTTCCATAGCCTGGCCCTCAAAGTCTGCATCTGAGTCCGCTGAAGGAGAACTAGTGAGCGATCTCGCCCTCCAGCGAGCTGGCACCTGCGGCATCCTATCCCCCTACCCTAAATTCTGCACTCTTGTGATTCACCATGTGAAGACCTCTCCTCTAGCCTACCCTATACAGTACACATGGTGCCAATCTCTGAGCTAGTAATTGCTAGGGTCAGATCGAGTGACGCTGCATTTTTAGGAAGGCTGGCCTCCTCTTTCTGAAGTGCACAGGGGGCATCAACATTTTCAGCATCTAAAATGAAAGAAAGGGGCAAGGTTTAGCTTTTAGTGTGAAGGGTAAGCAGAGTGAGAGCAGAGAGAGATGAGTGGCTGCTGAAAGCAGCTGCAGTATGTCATGCAGAGTGTGTAGGGTGAGATAGAAGTAAGAAGGCAAAAGAGGATAAGGTATGAAGAAACGCTACATGACGTCTCCTCCAGCATTGCCATATGACTCTTCCCCTGCCCGTGATGGCCAGCATGTTTTCTTCCAGAGGGAAAAGGGTGAGCACGTGTGCTCAGCTTCCTCTGGTGATGGCCTCCTGCTGCATGTTGTGTGTGACATTCTCCTGCAAGAAAGAAGGGAATGTGTTAGTGACATCCTTGAGAGGTGTTTTGAGAATGTGACTGTCATAGTTGAATAGTTCGTATGTTGTGTGGAAGATGTACGGTGTAGGAAGTGAGTGTTGCAATAGTGATGAGAGTAGGAGGTGCAGAGTATGTGAGTATGAGGAGAAGGAGGTGCAGTGAAGTGTGGTGCAGTGATTGTAGGAGAGTGAAGGGAAGCGGGGGAGGGGAGTGTTGTGAGCAGTGAGTTTGCAAGTGGTGGAGGTGTGAGGAGAGATAAGATTCCTCACAACTCTGATGAGATTATTTCACTTTTTCTTGCTTTGCAACCAAGTCCTGGGAGCTAAGTTCCTGGCATTATCCTCCTCTGCAACCTCTTTTCACTGGTAGTGGAGGTATTGCCTGGATGGCTTTCTGCCCCCCCCACCCCCGGAGAAACAGGTTCTACCTCCTCCTGTCCACCGCATGGACCAGGGCCTCCAAAGCGCCATCAGGGAATCTTTGGGCCCAATCTGCTGTTCTTACAGCCATTTGTCTCCTTACAAATTTTCCCTATAGTCTGCAGCCAGAGTGCCCCTCCCCTTTAAGGGGTGCTGGCTGCCTTTTAAGGGTGTCAGTGAAGCCCGATTTCCTGCCCCCCACCTCCACCCCCCCAAAACAGGCGTGCTGCGAATGAATAATGCAGGTAGAACTGTACCATTACTCATGAAGTAAAGCTTGCACATATCATCTATTAGAATAATTTTGGACAGTTGAATGCATGATAACAGGCAGATTAGGAACTTTAATTATGTGGAGAAACTAGAGAAGATGGGATTGTTCTCTTCAGAGTTGAGAAGGCTAAGGAAAGATTTTATTGAGGTGTTCAAAATTATGAAGGGTTTTGATAGAGTAAATAAGGAGAAACTGTTTCCAGTGGCAGAAGAGTCGGTAACCAGAGGACACAGATTTAAGGTAATTGGCAGAAGAACCAGAGGTCAGATGAGGAGACATTTTTTATGCAGCAAGTTGTTGAAAGGGTAGTGGAAGCAGATTCAATAGTAACTTTTAAAAGGCAATTGGATATATACTTGAAAAGGAAAAATTTGCAGGGCTATGGGAAAAGAATAAGGGAGTGGGCCTAATTGGATAGCTCTTTCAAAGAGCCAGCACAGGCACGATGGGCCGAATGACCTCCTTCTGTGCTGTATCATTCTATGATTCTATGTTTACTTAATGTCTGAAAGCAGATGTACCAATTCAGAATTGCTGGCTGAAAATTAAATGATAAATGAATACTGTGCAGTTTATTGATGTTAACTGGTAAGCACTGGGTCAATAAATGTATTATTACCATACCTCATGAATAAACATGCATACAAAACATTCCAATTAATATATATAGTCAACACATGTCTCAATGAACATTATAACGATAATATAGAAAATACTCTTCAAAGACAACAAAAAACGAGAAAGAATGAAGATCATCAAAATAAAGATCATTAAAATGTAGCCTCAGAATAATCTTGCAAAGATTGAATGGAGAGAAAATAAATAAATGAAAACTCACATTTACCACAATAGCATTGAAATTTGGATTTTGTTGTGCCTACTAAGTATCTGTAAAAACAAGAAAAGCCTTTTGCTAGACATATGTTGAATGGATTGCCCTAACAAGGAAAATGTGGTGACGACCGTTGATTGCTTATTTTTCAACAGCTTATTTATTTATGCTTTTCAATTAAAATGGTGCTTACAGGTACCATAGTTCAAATACTCAATGATAGATCATAGAATTGTATCAAACAGCCAAGGTTAAAATACTTGCTACATAAGATCCAGGTTCACTAAAACATGTAATTTAATACTGGAGAGTAAAGAATGGTTCGGTAGGCTACTTTTATTGTTGTTGTACAAAGAAGGAGTTAAGCTTTTGTTGTAGAATTTGCTGGAGTGGGGCATCTTGTGGCGTGCACCGTT
Source organism: Heptranchias perlo (assembly GCF_035084215.1). Lineage (NCBI taxonomy): Eukaryota > Metazoa > Chordata > Chondrichthyes > Hexanchiformes > Hexanchidae > Heptranchias > Heptranchias perlo. Next base: position 51,104,639 of record NC_090329.1, read on the forward strand.
CAGCTCAAAGTTTTTTTGCTCCGTAAGTTGCTGGAAATGCGAGCTGATAACGGCGTGGTGAGGGCAATGGGGCATCTGAGATCTTGGTGAACGACAAGACCAATAGTCTATCACCTCAATCAAAGAGATTTAAGGATTGAGAAGGAAACAGAGAAATGATTGAGAAGGAGGGTGAATTAGAGTGGGTGAATTCAATGTCAAATCAGGTACAGAAAGAGAAATAAAGAGAGGGAAAGAAAGATTGGATTAAGAGAGAGAGAGAAAAAAAAAGAGACAGGAAGGAAAAGAAAGAAAAACAAATTAAAAATTAAAAATTTGACATTTTTAAAATCTCCAACAAGTCACTACCTGAAGGAATGAGATTCCACACTTTTAATTGTTCATTTTCTGGCCCAGAGAGGTTGATTAGCAGTCATTAACAATTATCATGTCAAAAGGGTACTTACGCTGTTAATTACTAGAATTAACTTTCTGTGGCGAGTTTAATGGGCAATTAATGTGCAAATGCAGCAACTTCATGAAACTCATGGGGAGATTAAGCATGAGATGCCGTTTTTGTGATGCTAACGGCATAGCAGCGCAAATTGGCCAGCAACTTGTGGCGATTCGCACGGTGTATCTCTTCCTCGCTACAAGTTACTGGACAATTTGCACATTAATAATGACGTGTATCATTCACAAACCATTATTTTTTCAGCAAATTCCGGCCCAAGATGTGTCATTTGTGTTCTTAATATTTCTTTTATTTCCATCTAATGTTGCTGCAAATGCAATTTTAAAAATACTTGTTTCAGGTGTGGATATCTGCGCCATTGGAAATCATGACTGTGAGCAAATATGCGTGAGCACTACAACATCCTATTACTGCAGGTGCCGTACAGGTTTTAACTTGAACGAGGACCAGAAAACCTGCTCAAGTAAGCCACTTACCGCTAGGGGTCTTCCATGTCATGATGGACACGAGTTGTTCTGGGAGGTCGTAGTTGGTTGCAGGTGGTTTGAGCCTGAAAATTGCCTTTGTCCTTATGATATGAAAATAATCATCATACTGTATATTCTTTCCTTCTTATACAGTTCTTGGGAAGATTTTGTCTCCTTTTTGTTCTCGCACTGTGAGTGTAGATACTGATAATTGTTCCATTTGTTGATAGGTTGTACACTAAAAAAATGTTGAACAGATTGCCCAAACAAGGAAATGTTTTTTTAAATACTTCCTTTAAGCTATTTCATGTTCCAACATAGGAAAAATCAAGAAATATGAAGTATTAGGTTTGCTTTCACACCAATACAGAAAATACAGCAGACTCCATTCTACCATTCAGGCCGTTAGAATGGTTTGTTTGCTGCTTTATGGATCTGGAGCCAATGGGAAGATAAAAATGGTTTGATTGTGTCCTTTATGTGGACCGAAAGAACAGGGTGAGTGAGATGATTTAAATGTTTCTTTGTCTTATTGTTGATAATTCATGAGACTCTGGCAGTATAGGTATAGATTTTTTTTGTTGTCTTCCTTTTTATGCAACTTCTATTTTGCTAACGTGTTCTCTATCCAAACTTCCACAGGCCACTCCACTTAACAGCCCTACTAAATACTAACAAAGTCATCAAATCCATGTTTTCTGAATTAGCCCATCAGTCCTGATATTGAAATCTACAGATTCAGGGATTGGAAGTAAATACAGGAACTGCTGGTCGGATTTCAAATAAAATTAGTTGGTTCAGTTTATAAATCAATACATCAATCCTGATCAATGAGGATGGCTATCCACAAGTTTCAGAACACATTCTCTACACCTTTCCAGGCAGCTCTCACTATCGTCTGCAGCCGCTCACTTCTGTTTTTGAATTGACTTTTGCTGCTCCACTCATTACTAGTGTTTAAAAGCAATTAAATTGATTTATAAAAATGTTAATAAATCACTCATAGGTACTGAATTCCATATTTAGAGTATTTTCCTTCACTAGAACATCTCAGTGAAAGGCTCCTAATTTTACTTTAGTGCATGGGAGGAAATAGTGAAAACAGTACTTCAAAATGGAAGTAAGCACCTCTGAGTGACATTATGAAGCTCACACATCCAGCACAATGCCCGTATTCAGTAAGATTGCCTATCAGACTGGACCAAATAATTTGGTGTTCTGCTTGTTCACTTCCACAGACTTGCAGGAAGGAGAGCTGGATTAAACACTGTCTCTTCACCTTTGGAACCTGGATTCAAATCTAGCCCAGACTAAAGGGGTGAAAATGTCTTTTGTCTACCGGCTATAAGGATCCTATGTGAATGGATTTCCCAGTGGGTTTAGGTACACACTACAAAACTGCCCCTAATTTGGCACTAATTCGCATTCTTACTTAGACAGGGCACAGGATCTCTGGTGCGGCTAATGTAAAAATGTCACATAGGTCCAGTAAGAGTACTCTCATGAGCCTGGACAGTCTCAAAACTGACACGACCGACCAAAATGGAGGGTGTTCTATTTCCCAATACTAACATCCTTCACATTGATGAGCACAAAATTGATAAAAACAGAAGTTAAGAAACCTTAGTTTACTAGATATCTGAAGCAAGATTTTACTTACAGTCTGTGTTGGTGCTACCTTAAAAGCTAAGAATGATTCAGAAAAACAGACCACTAGAATGAAACTTCACCAAGTAGGTTAATATTGGTTAAATGCATTTGAGACCTGCTTCCATGTTGCTATGCCACTAGTGATGAGCATGGGGGAATGACTACAAACAGTGCTGAAGACTAAGGCCCCGATATTAGGAGGGAGGCGGGTTGGCAGAGGGGATGTCGACTGGGCGCGTGGGTAACGCGCCCAGTGAAATCGGTGTGCTCTGCACATGATCTCAGCCTAATTGAAGGTACTTATGCGTGCTTCTGGGTTTCCCGTTGCAGACCTGCGCAGCGGGCACACTGTGCGCCCGCACCACAGGCTGTCAGCAGGAGGAGCCCTATTTAAAGGGGCAGTCCTCCAATGCTCTTCCTGCAGCAAACAACCAAATTGGCAGCATGGAGCAGCCCAGAGGCAAGGCTGCTCCAAGGTTCTCAGACTCCTCACTCCAGGTGCTGCTCGATGGGGTCAGGAGGAGGAGGGAATCGTTTTTCCCAGTCGACGGGAGGAAGTGCCCTGCCTCTGCCACCAAGAAGGCCTGGCTCGAGGTGGCAGAGGAGGTCGCCAGCAGCAGTAACATCTCCCGAACCTAGGTCCAGTGCAGGAAGCGTTTTAATGACCTAACCCAGTCAGCCAAAGCGAGTATACTTACGCATTCTCCCACACTCCGTCTTCCACATCACCTCCACCACCACACAACTCCTTCTGCACTGCCACCACAACGCCCTCGCATCACCCCTCACGTCCACTCAACCATCATCTTCACCTTGCCTGCACTTACTCACCGCACCAGTTCCCAATCCTCATACAATCTCATGGCTATGTCTCACACGCACCCTCCCATGCATTTCCCTCATGGTCACCCCCACCCACACCAATGTATGCAGTGGGTCACTATGCAACCATCACTCAATCATGCCTCTCTGTGTTTTGCCTTGAAAGGAGAAGAGATGCCAGAATGCCCAGGAGAGGGCAAGGACCGGAGGGCGCCCTCCACACCAGGTGGTCCTCACCGACGCAGAGCAGCAGGCACTGGAATTAAGCCATACGCTGGAGTGCCTGTCCGTGGCGGATGCCGAGACTGGGAGCGCACAAGCGGCTGGTGACAGAAATCTAACACTCAGCACTCATGATAGCGAATGATCTTAACATCACTTGGCATCTGCAGCACCTCAACATCTGTCCACATGCTTAATATTGCTTTCTGTTCTCTTGCAGGGCCATTGGCAACCGCCGTGATGGCGGAGGGCGATTCCTCAGAGGACCTGCTGGTCTCTGAGGGGGCATCGTCACATCTGAGCCAGCCATTCACCAGCGCAGATACACACACCTCGGTGGCTCCCTGTCCTCACTTAGTTGGGCTTGCACACGGTGAGTCACCACGCACATGTGAGCACGAGCAGACCCTGGTGGAAGGGGCAGTTGTGGAGAGTCCGCGTCGGTGGGAGCACTCTTCTCCAGGCTGTGCTCAGCTGGACCCAGATGCTGAACCCTGGGGGCCAGCCATGAAAAGGAGAGTCATCGGGGGCAGCAGCACATTGCCGAGGTACTGGAACAGTTGCCACGCGCACTCTCCACAATCGCACAGAGAATGGAGGAGTCCAACTCCTGCATGAGTGGAATACTGTCACAGGGATGTGAAGGCATCTCTGAGATAGTGTCGCGGGTAAGTGCGGGAATGTCTGCGATGGAGGGAAGGTTAGCCTCCATCGAGCTTCAAGCACGGCTCAACAATGAGTCCATTCAGGCCCTGACAACGGCCATTCGGATTCAGGATGAGCAACATTCTGCCACCTTAAACAGGCTGACAGATACGTTACAACTGGCCTTCCAAGTCTTCACACAAGTCCTCCAAACTGTCATCCAGCAGGGTGGAAGGAGTGATGTGGGCCTGGCCACGGAGAGGGATGATAGCGAAAGGGGACATGGAAGTGGGGACGCCACTCAAAGTGCTCCCACGTCTCACCCGTTGCCCCCCTCTCAAACAGTACCCGCAATGCTGCCTCCTCTCCAGGTGGTCGTCTGCCCCTGCACAGGTGCAGGTGGAGCAGTCTTTGTAGGGGCCCCTCACGGGCACCGAAATCCAGAGGGCGTCCGTGCAAAGCATCTCATCGGTCAGGGCATGGACAAGAGCAACCTGCCACTACCTCTGCTGATGCCACAGGGGTAGCACCATGTCGGGGTTCCCAGAAACGTAAGGCTAAGGTTTTGTGAGGGCAAAGGGAATGCACAAGGGTATATGTTGGAATGTCATGTTTTTCATTTAAGTTTGTTTCTTTTGCCACTCACATTAAATATTGTTATCACCACTACTGCCACGTCTTTGCAAATCTTGTCTGGCTTGTGCGATAATTCCCTTTCCTGAGGATCACCATGAAGACCCACACCTGATGCCACCCATTAGGTCATTGCAGAGTGGGTGTAGGTGTATTTGCAGGGCTCTTTTGTGTAGACGACTGAGAGACGCCGGCGATGTCCCCGGTGGCACCCTGGAAGGATCCGGAGGAGAAGAAGTTGAGGGCAGTGGTGACTTTGACAGCGACAGGTAAGAAGACGGTGCTCGGGCCAGCCGGGAGCAGCTTGTCATCAAGGAGGCTGCAGATGTCCACGACTACATGTCGAGTGACTCTGAGCCTCCGTGTGCACTGCTCCTCAGAGAGTTCCAGGAAGGTGAGCCTCAGTCTGTAGACGCTGTGCCTTCTGCGACGCATCTCTCTCTGTAGTTGCCCTCCCTCCTGCTGTGCAGGTGGATGTGTCACAGCACTGTGTTGTGGAGCTCCACATGTCTGAGGTGGATGGCGTGGCCGGCGAGGCTGGTGATGCTGTTCGTCCTCCGATGAGGTCATGACTGCAGCTATGGCGGCCCCCATCTGGAAGATGTACGTTTGAGGGGGTCCGCAAGGTAGATAAATGTGTCTGCACACTGGGGTTGAGCTTCCAAGTTGGTGAATTTGATTGTTAGGAGGAGGGTGGTGCAGGCCAAACTTTGTCCAAAGTGACAGAGTGGCCTCCTGCAATGAGTGAGGGTCTCCCCCCTACCTGTCAAATGGACCTTTGCAGCTCGCACTGGCTGGTGGCTGCAACACATCTGTTTTAACTGGGAGTGTTTCCCCCAGCACGGGAAACACGCTCTGTTGAGATGAAAATCCCACCCCTCCTAAAATATCATGTCAATCAGGTCTGCAAATGACCTGAACTATTTAAATAATTGCTTTAAGTGGGATAAAGCCGGCGGGAGTCCTGCATGCGGGGGCTGTGCGCGGATCTAACCGCGTCATTGGGGAACCTGGAAATGGGCGGGTTGGAGCCGGGCTCCGAACCCACTCCGGGATTCCACGATTTTAGCAACCCCCCGCCACGAACTCACCCGCTCGGCCATCCTAAAATTGACCCCTAACTCATTCGGATTGATCATTTAAAATACATATTTATTTTGCTGGAAGATGGTTGAAAGATCATTTGAATTCTTTTCCTGTCATAACATTATTTTTTGATGGCTTGTTCCCTTCTAATTGCCCCCAGTTGGCCCACAGCAGCCATATACCTTCTATGGCCAAGAGGGTGGGCAGACTTTTTACATGTTTCTGTCTAAGCCACAGAAGCTAACCACCAGGAGATCTATGGGGTGATTCATTGGCAGTTCTTCCTCTGATATATCTCCCTCTATAGGAAAAACTGTGTCCAGTGCAATGCAACTCAATGGAGTGGGAGGATAAAATCCATACCCCATTACTCCTTTGCTTCACTTTGTAACTTTTAAAAGCTTGGCAGCATAATACCATTATTATGTCCTCTTTGAAATAACATTATTGGAGGTGCTGAGGTGAGGTCAATGGATCAGAGAAAAAGTTTTAAAGATTCTGTTGGCAGCACTTGCATCATTGCAATTTCCCTGTTCCTGTTCTTTCCAATAATGGGAGGAAGGATAAAGGAATAAATTGCTGTTACTTTGGTGGACTGCAAAAGAGCATCAACACTAACTATGAAACTAATGACATTATGTTATGAGGAATAAATATTACCTACTTTCTTTTTGTGGTTAAAAATAATAGCTTATTCCATAATTGATATCCTGCTTTCAGTATTTAATTAAAGGGGCACTATTTTCGTGAAATAAAGTGTTGGGCAAACCTTTTCTCATTTGGGAAGAGGGAAAAGCCAGAAGAGTTGTGTGTCATGATGTAGTCACAAAAGTGAAGCAATGTGTGTTTTGACAGAATTTACATCATTGCATTGTATATGAAAGCAAACAAACAAAGGTTAGCTGAACACTCTTTTCATGATAATGGTGTAAGTAAATGAAATGACTACATTTACTATCACAGTGCAGCAATTGAGAAAAAAATAGTTACTTTGCAGCTGTATTTAGCTCAATGGATCTAAAGAGGGAATAAATCGTTATTATGATCTTGCTACACCAATTCAGTTTGTGTAAGAATTTGGGCCAGCAAACAGAACATACCCTGTACTCATGGTTTACCAAACTGATGTAAGACATTGCGCTGAGGGTGAATTGTTGAGGAATCTGATTTCAATATGGTTCAATGGAATTAGAGTACTTGATTATCTTTTGTGTGCGTAGTACCTGACAATAGGTGTAGGCAATAGGCATAACCCTTGTTGGGTTTATTTAGCACTCCAGTGGTGTCAGGACCAAATTCGCAACACTTGGGTACAACTGAGGACAAACAAACTGAGTTGCCTAAAATACCTGGGCAAAAGGATAATGGCTGGATAAGCTCCAACTGGGGTGGAAAATAGTTTCAGTGAACCTCAAGACACAAAATCCTCATTGTTCAATGCTTGCAAAGTAGCTATAGTATTTACAGATGGTTGTTCTCAAATGATGTATCAGAGCATGCAAAGGAAGCCAGAGCACAAGGTATGTATGAAATATTGTACTTACCTTTCGAGATGAAATGTAGAACTTATGCAACTGCAGAGATTATTTGGTAAACATTGTATCTTGTGTCGGCCCCTGCCACATACCCCGTTCCCTAGTCACCATTTCCATCCCTCTCCCTGGCCACTGTTTGAGGCTGAGCTGGACTGTTCGCAACCTCGACGTCCTATTTGACCGTGAGCTGAGCTTCCGACCCCGAAACCTCTCCATCACCAAGATCGACCACTTCCACCTTCGTAACATCACCCCTCTCCTCCCCTGCTGCAGCTCATCTGCTGCTGAAACCCTCATCTATGCTTTTGTTACCTCCCGACTTGACTATTCCAATGCTGTCCTGGCTGTCCTCCTATCTTGAACCCTCTGTAAACTTCAGCTCATCCAAAATTCTGTTGCCCGTATCCTAACTTGCACCAAGCCCCGTTCACCTATCACCCCTGTGCTCACTGATCTACGTTGACTCCTGGTCCAGCAACGCCACAAATTTAAAATTCTCATCCTTGTTTTCAAATCCCTCCATGGTGTCGTCCCTCTCTATCTCTGTAACCTCCTCCAACCTTATAACCCTCCGAGAACTTTGCATTCTTCCAATTCTGGCCTCTTGCACATCCCCGATTTCCATTGCTCCTCCATTGGCGGTTGTGCCTTCAGCTGTCTAGGCCCTAAGCTCTGGTATTTCCTCCCAAAACCTCATTGCCTCTTTACCTCTGACTCCTCCTTTAAGACACTCTTTAAAATCTATCTCCTATATGGTTTGGTGTCAAATTTTGTCTGATAATGCTTCTGCGTATGGTCTACTCAGTTTTTCAGGGTCTACAGCGGCCTAACCACTGGTCCTGAAAGGGACTGTTGGAGGCCGTAGAAGAAGAGGTAAGTTTCGTTTTTTTTAAAACTTACCTTATTGAATGCAATTTCACAATTTACCATCGTGAAATTTGAACTCAAGACCTCTGGTTTGCTAGTCCAGTACCATAACGTATACATGACTGTACCTAGTAGTTATGAACTTATGTTAAACCAGTGGCTTTTCTTTAAATTGGTGCTAAGTGTTTCCTTATTTAAATACCTTTTAATCACTGCAAGATCAAACTATTTTATCTTTGTTATAAATCAACACAGACAGACAATTGAAAGACTACCAGTCTAGTGGCATCAAATTAGTGCTCCTCCTGGCTCCACAGCAATTCTGTGGGCCGCTGGCAGCCCTCGCTCTTTCTCCTCCCATTCGCCTCCCACCTCTCCCAGAACTCACCAGTGGGCCAGCTCCGAGTCAAAGCCGGACAAATTATCCAGAGCCCCAACCGGTGTGCTGCATTGGAACAAGTTCAAATCTCACCATGTAACTTGCGAAAGTGATTTCACTAAATCTAGTAATGTGTGGGCTGGCACCAGAAAATAATTTCCATGAAAGCTACCAGATTGTTGTAAAAACCCACTGGTTCATTAATGTCTTTCAGGGAAGGAGATCTGCTACATATAACTCTAGTCAAACACTACATGGTTGACTCTTAATGCCCTCTGATGTGGCCTTGCGAGAAACTCAGTTGTACAAATAATCTCTAACGAGGTCCACCACCACCTTCTCAGGGCACTAATTGCAGCTTTGCTAACATTACCCACATAATATGTATTTTAAAAATTCACGTGGGCGATGTTAACATTTTTAATAGATTAGCTTGTGTTATTGCAGCCATTTAAAATACAGCAATGAATGTTGGTTTTTTTCAATTTTTATGGGTAAGATACATTCAATTTAGTGAAATGTGCATATAATTAAGATTATTGTTGTTTTCTCAGGAATAAAAATACATGTTATGGGTGTGGAAAAGTCAATGTTGTTGAAATGCAAGAAATAGCTTCTAACCTGGATGAGAATCATATATTTCACAGTACTCATTTTAACACAATCAAAATATTTACAGACAAATTAAAGATTAAAATCTGCAGTGGTAAGAACAGAAAACAGCTTACTGAGCCACATTTATTGTTGTATTTTTCAATGTATTGTTCAAGTAAAGTAAAGGGGTAAGATTTTAAAAATTATGCTGTGATCTATCTGGTCTTACTCCACTAATTGTCTGTTTCTTTAGTTAATGCATGAAATGGATGCTTTTGTGACATTGCATGTTATTTCAAATATAATACTTGTTTTTAGTTTTCTTTTAGAACACTTTTCCACAATATTACTCTTGCTATTTTTTACAAGATGATGAGAAATTGTTTCTTCTATCCTTAGTCCTATTTGGGTTAAAGTTGGTGACAGATTTGCATTGTTATGTTAATTTGATGGAAGAATTTATACCTGCCATGGTGTGTCAATTAACTCTAATCTTGAGGATTCTTTAATGAATGGAAACTATATCACTTTCATTTTCCTGCCACTTGCCTGTCTCACTTTTAAAATATTCTTGTCATGCAGCATTTTACTGACCATTTATGTATGCGTGAATCGAGATTTTAATGAACTCCATTTCCTCTGACATTCCTGCATGGATAATTTTAACTTTAAAAATACTGAACTATTTGCTATTCCATTTAACAAAAGCAATTAAATTATTAGTCATTTGCTGAAAATAAGATTGAATCTTAACCATGCATATAATCACAAAATAGAATTTTACTTTGCAGAAGAAGCTCAGAGAAAAATCACTGTTCAAGATCCATGCAAGTGTGAAGCTCTTCTTGATTTCCAAAGGAATGTCCAATCTAATTTTCAAACACTGACTAGCAAACATATCCTTTTAGTGCTTAATTTGTTATCTTCATCCAGATTATTCACTGTTGATTGCTTAATGGACTTTGTAACTAGTTTTTATTGGCTTGGTAAATCTAACAGAAGCTAAAAACAGCTGTTGAAGAAATAGTACCATATAATAAGGTCATATTACCTTTGTTATACTACACAAACTTTAGCTTTTTAGCAGACTGATAGATGTAGCAGAACACTGGAATCTCAGAAGGAGGGTATTGTTAAAATTTGGCTGTTCTCAATGGATAAGTTTAGCTGGTATTCATTCACATGGAGTGTTTTATGGAAGTGGAAAAATCAGCACTGATTCGTATCCTTCCGTATGAAGAATCATGCTAAACTAGGGGATGATACAGAGGGGTATAGATGGATGACACCTACTATCACACTGTCATGCCTGTAGGAAAGAATTAGAAAGATAGTAAAAATTGGAATATTTAGAAAGAAAAAAATTAAATAAAAATGAAATGTAATCTTTATAGTATATTTCTGTAGACACTTCATAATAGTATATTTTTCATAACTATTATAAAGTAATTCTGAGCAACCTAATGGAATTATCCTTAACTATTTTATACTAGATCAAGTAACAAAAAGAGTGCAAGCATTTGAATACCATCTGGGTCGATACTGAACATTGTGTGAGCACTCTGTTTAAAGAGTGCACCTTATTTTCTCACCGCTATTAGGCTAACTGTCCATTCTGTTGAGCAAAGCTCTTTCCAAACTTTTATTATAATCGTGATCTGATTAGTTATTTTTATTTCCATGCTACAACTATAGGTTTTAACAGCTGTAATAAGGCATAGAATATTAACATATGCCATGAAACAAACTGAAGCCAGTGTACTACTCAAATCTCTCTAACTGGTGTTACTACATAGTGGCTCAACTGCTGAAAATATTGATTTTACTACTGTGACATATTACATAAGTGCTATATATCAATATTAATCTTGACTGTATACACTTAACAAATAACTAAGTTGGTAGACAACAGAATAAACTAGGAATAAAAGAATGCTGAGATATATTATGTATGAAAATCACTAGCTGAATGATCTATTTTATTTGTCATAAATGCAATGTTCTGGGCTTAACTGAATATAATTTCTTATCACTGATCAAAAGTGATGCTATTGACGAGAATATGCATAATGTATATTTGAATTAAATTTTTAAGTATTTTATTTTCAATATGAGTAAAATGTATATTTGACATTAAAGGAGTTAAAATAAATAAATTGTGTGCTGTGTTTTATTCTCTAATGTTAGTGCTTCCAGTCCAACTATAATTTGTAGCTTATACAAGAGCCTTGAGAAGGTTCTTATTCAGTAAGAATATGAAGATGCACCAAACAGTTAGTTTTCTGTTCATTCACTTCCACAAACATGCATTAACACCTGTCTTTAATTTTATTATACCTTGTCTTTATTTAATCATTGTTTGTACATTGTTTTCTTTTTTTTGATCTCTTAATCTAATCTGATCTGATCCTGACATTTATTTGGCGATGTTCACCAAAATATTATCCCATCTCCCATCAAAATCTAGGTTCCAAAATTAAACTCCCAATTATTTAAGGCATTTCTGAAAAAACTCCCGTAAAACCTAGCAAAACTTGTCTCTCTCCCAAACTGATTCTTACTGCCGCATATATCTCAGTGTAGCACTTAATATATAAACCAGTTACAAATCATTTATTCCCCCACATTGTTGCAGGAAAGAAATCCATCCATCCATCTATTTAAAAAAAAAAGGTACTGAAAAGCCATTGTATAACCAGAATATGACAGGAATGCATAACATAATGTGTTTATTAGGTGTATCAGGTACCATGCTGAGCCTGGTCAAGTATCCTTCATTTATGCCGATGCCGTGATATTTATTAGACTCCAACATGACATTAAATTTATCCCCAAACACTTCTTTCATACATGTGTCACTCTCCTAGCCCTAACTTGTCACTTATTTTCTTGCCAATTTTGTCCCCCTCCGTCTCTGTTCTGAAAGCTTTGACTTCTTGCAGAGGTATGGTGCTGGGCACCTTCTGGCACGAGGGTGTAGGCAGGTTATTCAATTGAGGGGGAATCACAGCTGTTCCCAAACCTGTCCTCACCTGATGTTCAAACACGCACACTTCCAGCAGGAATTACTGGAGTACGAATCAGGAGTATGAATCCTAGCCGATTTTCCTTTCCTTGACCTAGAGATGACGAGGCCAATTGCAGCTCTCCTACCGTCACCCCGGATAAGATTAACTAGTGCAACATAGATTAGAAACTAGTTACTTTTCATCCTGCATGCCTAAATGCCATGCAAAAGAGAGAAGTTTCTTACTTAATTTAGAAATAAAAGATAAGCTTCTATTTGGCCTGTTGCTTCCTCTCCTTTCTCTCCACAAGGACACCAACCAGCTAAGTTTTCTTTCTCTCTCCTAGACCACATTCAGTTGCAGTAGGCCTCTCACAATCAGTGACTGTTAAATAGTTCTCCTCTCACTTCTGCAACTTCATTTAACAATACCTACACAAATACTATTCTAATTTATCACTGAGGCTGCACATGATTGCCTCCTTCCAGGTAATGTTTCAACACTGTTGCAACACTGTTTACATTTTGCATGTATTTTTCTTAATATTACTCATCTCAAATTTATGTTAAGAACAAAAAAGGTAAGATGATGGGGGAGGCTAATAGTGTGAACTTCACCACGGTTGTCACTATGGAAAACATCAGCAGTATTCCCGAGCACGAGTGATGGGAGAGAGGGAAATGTCCATTTTTCAAAAATGGAGTACTTCGTAGTTGATAAATCTTTTGGCCTAGATGGAGTGTAACAGACAGTACTAAAATAAATCAAGATGGAGAGGAGGTGATGTGACAGAAAGTTTGTTAACTTAAATGTGAACAAGGACTGTACAGGATTAGAAGTCTTTAGTGTGAAGACAATTTTTTTAAAGTGTGGTCTTGGAAATTATAGGTCTCTTAACTTGATATTTGCAGTGGCAAAAACATTGGAGTCTATTATGAAGGAAGTTGTCCACCATCACCCAGGGAAACCAAAGACAATAAATCCAAGTCAATATGAGTTATAAAAAGCAGATATTATCTATTTGAATTTTACAAGGAATTCCAGATACCACATCTTAAGATGTCACTCCAGGCAGTGTGCCATTGAAGTAAGTACCAAATAGAAAGTTCAATTCAAAGCATTGTCAACATAACTTTTGCAACAATCAGAATTTTTTTCTATTGTTTATGTATTCCTGACCACGTTGGTCTGAAATGAGATGAGGAGGAATTTCTTCACGCAGAGGGTTGTAAATCTTTGGAATTCTCTACCCCCAAAGGGCTGTGGATGCTGAGTCATTGAATATATTCAAGGCTGAGAGGGATAGATTTTTGGACTCTAGGGGAATCAAAGGATATGGGGATCAGGCGGGAAAGTGGAATTGAGGTCGAAGATCAGCCATGATTTGATTGAATGGTGGAACAGGCTCAAGGGGCCGTAAGGCCTACTCCTGCTCCTATTATGTTCTTATGTGATGTGCTTTTTATTACACTTGTGCGGACACTGACTGTAACTCACGTAATAAACATATCAATTCTATTTCAAACAAATGGATTTAAAATGGACCACGGACTGATTGCCTTAGCTGGGCAGTGAATCTATATTCCCTGGTGATTGAGTAGGTTGTATATGGGAATTTCTGAGAATGATGCACCTTTCCAGTTTACAAGAGGAAGACGTTGTTAAATGATGTTCCAGACATTGTTCTGTCTCCTCTCTTTAATTTTTAAAATATTTTCCCTATCATCTTCTTGGTTCCTCATGGGACAAGAAATAAGGTTGAAAATTGGGATAAAAAATCAGGAGAGATTAGGACTGAAGGTGAGCTGAGATTTTAGTACAGAAAATGAGCTGAGAGATTAGGGAAAGATGAATGAACGGATGTTATTAATGTGCAAATTGTCAAAGAGGAGATTACACAAAAAAGAAAGGAGGTAATAAATTAAATTAAAGGCTACAAAATAAAAAACAGTGGCCATAGAATGGATAACTACTGAATAGACAAAAGAAGAAAAATGAAAAAAGAAATCAAAATTAAAACAGTGGGAAAAACTCAAAGAAAAGTTAAGTTTAATTAGTGAAATGGAGGAAAAGCCAATTAATAAAATATAAAAAATCGGTACAATACATGTAATAGTAAAATAAATGTAGAGATGTTAACATCAGAGTGGATGCTGCATACATAACATATACAACTTTACTTTGGTCTAAGTGCTTTTTGTAAATTCCTCAAAGACTCCCTTTCTGAAGCAGAGTAAGATGAACAAAATGAATGAATCAAAGAGCATTACTACCTACACTCTTGCAGTTAGGGAAGTCTTATGTATGAGATCATGATTTCCCACTTCCAAATACTGTAAATTACGATCTCACTTCTTCCTGCACTATGCCAATAAATTCTGGCTTTGCAGTTTATCTTCTTTCGCTGGAGAATTCAAGAGAATAAAATGGAATGATAGGCCCTGTAATTGTAATAGAAGGCTTTCAGTAGTGCTATGAATGCCAATGTAGTTCAAACTCCATAGCGATCTCTTGTTGACTCTCGCTGGAAAGTGCTAAAAAGAAACCATGATAATGGTAACCACACCTGTGCTACGATGGGTGTGAAGTGAGAAAAAGAAGAAAAAACACAATGAAAAAAAAGACGAGAAAATATATTAATACCACATTTAAACTACACTGAAAGATACTGTTTTGGCTCTATTTTCATAACGAACCTGGATTAAAACACAGATAGACTTGTGACGAATGCAGTTTACTGCTTTTAATCATAGTTATTGTTGCCACAAATTGATGGCTCGGTTATGTGATTTTGATTTAACCAATATTGTCAGCTGTGAATGATAAATGGATTCAATAGGGTAGATACAGAGAAACTATTTCCTCTGGTGGGGGAATCCAGAACAAAAGGACATAATCTTAAAATTACAGGTGGGCCATTTAGGAAAGAAAGACCTGCATTTATATAACGCCTGTCACAACTTCATTGGTTGTAAAGCACTTTACAACCAATGAAGTACTTTTGAAGTGTAGTCACTGTTATAATGTAAGAAACGTGGCAGCCAATTTGCACACAGCAAGTTCTCACAAACAGCAATGAAATAAATGACTAGATCATCTGTTTTAGGTGTTGGTTGAGGGATAAATGTTGGCCAGGTCATCAGGAGAACTCCCTTGCTCTTCTTCAAATAGTGTCGTGGGACCTTTTGTGTCTACCCAAGAGGGCAGATGGGATTGATAGATTTTTGTTAGGTGTGGGTATCAAGGGCTATGGAACAAAGACGGATAAATGGAGTTGAGGTACAGGTGGAACAGTCTCGAGAGATTGAATGGCATAATCCTGTTCCTATGTGAATAAGACAGTTGGAGAAACCAAGTGAGAGAGACAGGATAATGTGAGAGAAAATGACAATGGCACATCACTTTGCAAAATAATTACTGTATAGGTTTTGTAAAATTCTGTGTGGATTTATGTCCTGCAAAAGGTGTATACTGTGCTTGAGACATGGCACTTTGGGTGTCAGCAGGGCACAGGAACCTTGTTCAGATTTCCAACTGAACTGAAAGTCCAACTCTTCTGCTTAAAAATCATGCTTGATTAAATAGCTAACCAATAATAATAGAATGTGACGCAAAGGTATACAATGGGTCAGAGGAGAAAATAATCTTTCTCTGTCAAGCTGCTGACTGATCTCTTATGCCAATCCAGCATTTCCATCATTCACGTTTTTAATCATTGACTATCAGTAAGTAACTATTGCTCAGAACAAGATGCACAATCTCCATACCGAGCTATTTCTATCGCTCCACCGTCGCCAGAGCGCTGCTGCTTTGCTGACTGGCTGAATCATAGAATCATAGAAAGTTACGGCATAGAAGGAGGCCATGCGGCCCATCGTGTCAGTGCAGGGTGAAAAAGAGCTATCCAGCTTAATCCTACTTTCCAGCACTTGGTCCGTCGGCCTGTCTGCCATGTGGGACCTTGTCAAAAGCCTTGCTAAAATCCATGTGGACTACATCAAACGCTTTACCCTCATCGACTCTTCTTGTTGCCTGCTCAAAAAATTCAATCAAGTTAGTCAGACACGACCTTCCCTTGGCAAATCCATGCTGATTGTCCTTGATTAACCTGTGACTTCCTAAATGATGATTTATGCTGTCCCTCAGAATCCATTCCAATAATTTGCCCACCACCGAGGTTAGACTGACTGGCCTATAATTACTCGATCTGTCCCTTTCTCCCTTTTTAAACAATGGTACAACGTTAGCAGTCCTCCAATCCTCCAGCATCATGTATGTAGCCAGGGAGGATTGGAAAATTATGGTCAGAGCCTCCACTATTTCCTCCCTTGCTTCTCCTGGCAGCCTGGGATACATTTCATCCAGGACTGGCTGAAGTCTTCCTTCATTCTCATACTTGATTGATTGAACCACTACACAGCTGATTGGTTGAATGCTGTGCAGTGCTTCTGGTCAGTGATTGGCTGAAAGCGCTTCTGGTCAATGATTGGCTGAGAGCGCTTGCGGTCATTGATTGGCTGAGAGCTCTTGCAGTCAGTGATTGGCTGAGAGCGCTTCTGGCCGTGGTTACCAGGAGACGCGGCTCGGTCGGTTACCGCGGCAAGTGACGCCAAGCGGCGAGAGCACCGGGAAGGAGCCGGGAGATAGAAGCACCGACGACCTGCCTCCTTTTGTGGCCGTGCGATCGAAGCTTTGAACCATGTTTATCTATTTGAGCAAGAAGGTGAGGCGCTCGGTGTCGCAGGAATCGCGCTCTCGGACTAGGCCGCGGGATGGTTTTAAACGGTAACGGTCGGAGCTCGAGCGGAGAATGTCCGGAGGGAATGGGAGCATGCGCACTGCGGTCAGTGACTGATCCTGACCTGATCTCTCCGAGGTTCCTGTTTTGCTCTTTCAAGGTCTTAAAATTTGTGCAAAAATAGATTTGCTTTCAGTTACTTTTAAATTTGATTTATGAAGTAATTATAGTTTTAGTTTATTTTTGTTAGTAATGGTCATTGTTCTGCTTTTAGAAATATGGTGGTTTTAATTGCACAGAATAGTTTTTTTTCCCCACACAAGAGCCTCCTCATCTGCTCCCACTCCCGCTCCTTTCCCCCAAACCCTCTTTTTAATATTCCACTTTATTCAAGCAGCTGTCAAATTCCCCTTTAAAAGTGTTTATGGATTCCACTTCTGCAACTGTGGGAGTGTTCCCCCCCCCCCCCCCCCCCAAGTGTGAATGTGCACGATCCTGCTGGACTGGGCAGATGTTTTGCTTTCACATGGCAACCAACGAAACTGCGTCAGAAATACGTGCAGAGGGTGTAGGAAGGGGTACAGGCTGGAAGGGCGATCAGTGGATTGAAGATCTGGAAACTGCTGGGGGTCGCGCCGGATCTTTTAAATCCATCCTGCCCATCATAGTTATTATCCGGAGAAGGAAGGTGTGATCAAGAGCTTGAAACTATGATTACAAATATTCCTAAACTTCTGTTTACAAATATTCCTACTTTGTGCTTGTTCTGTCACTTGCCGGTACCAGTTAGAATCGACAGCAGCTTGCATTTATATTCTATATATAGGGAAATGCAAACAAAGCAAATAGATGCCAAGCCATGGTGGGAGACATAGAAGAGGTGACCGATAGCTTTAGTTGAAAAGATAGCTTTTTAAACGTGCAGGGAGAAAATAGCGAGATGGAGGGGTTTTAGTGGGAATTAAAGGCAGTGAGGGCTGAGGTGGCTGATGATGGGGTGGGATTGGAGTACTAATGATTGCGGGACTGGAGAAAGTTGTAGAGGAAGGTTGAGGCAATTTGAACATGAGGATGACAGTTTTAAATTCAATGTATTGGAGGAACAAGGAGCCAAATAGGTCAGCAAGTGGAGTAATGAGTGAGTGGGACTTAATGCAGGACAGGATACGAGTGGCTGGGTAAGCTAAGGATTATGGAGATTGTCTTCGAACTCAGAATAAAATAATTTCACGAACTACTTAATGTTTATTCAACCATTAGATTGGACCTTGGAGTGAAGGAGGAAGAAGTTGAGATTAAGGTTGTTAAAAGCTAGGTGCTTGGCAGATTCTCAGCTCACTGGTAGGGTACTGTAATGGTAGCTTATGTGACTCACTGGTGTTGCTGCATGCTAGTGTAGCAAAAAGTACTTTTTGCTACACTTGTTTCCTGTGTGACACTTTTTCCACGTTCATCCATCCTCTGAGGAATGGACAAAGAAATAGAAGATGAAATAGAATGATTACCTTGTTACGCAAGGTAAGGGCTCATGGGGTTGGGGGTAATATATTAGCATGGATAGAGGATTGGTTAAAGGACGAGAAACAGACAATAGGGATAAACAGGTCATTCTCAGGTTGGCAGGCTGTAGCTAGAGGGGTGCTGCGCGGGCTGGTGCTTGGGCCTCAGCTATTTACAATCTATATTAAAGACTTGGATGAAGGGTCTGAGTGAAATGTATCCAAGTTTGCTGATGATACAAAGCTAGGTGGGAAAGCAAGCTGTGAGGAGGACACAAGGAGTCTGCAAAGGGTTATAGACAGGTTAAGTGAGTGGGCAAGAAGGTGGTTGATGGAGTATAATTTGGGAAATGTGAGGTTATTCATTTTGGTAGAAAGAATAGATCAACAGAATATTTTTTAAATGGTGAGAAACTATTAAATGTTGGTGTTCAGAGAGACTTGCGTGTCCTCGTACAAGAAATACAAAAAGATAGTATGCAGGTACAGCAAGCAAAGAGGAAGGCAAATGGCATGTTGACCTTTATTTCAATGGGTTTGGAGTACAAGAGTAGGGAAGTCTTACTAAAGTTCTACAGGGCATTGGTGAGACCTCACCTGGAGTACTGCGTACAGTTTTGGTCTTGTTACCTAAGGAAGGATATACTTGCCTTAGAGGTAGTGCAATGAAGGTTCACTAGATTAATTCCTTCGATGTGAGGGTTGTCCTATGAAGAGAGGTTGAGTAGGATGGGTCTATACTCCCTGGAGTTCAGAAGAATGAGAGCTGATCTCATTGAAACATAAGATTATGAGGGGGCTTGACAGGGTAGATGCTGAGAGATTGTTTCGGCTGGCTAGAGAGTCTAGAGCTAGGGGGCATAGTCGCAGGATAAGGGGTCGGCCATTCAAGACTGAGATGAGAAGGAATTTCTTCACTCAGGGTTGTGAATCTTTGGAATTCTCTACCCCAGAGGTCTGTGGATGCTGAGCCATTGAATATATTCAAGGCTGAGATGGATAGATTTTTGGACTCTAGGGCAATCAAGGGATATGGGGATCGGGTGGGAAAGTGGAGTTGAGATCGAAGATCAGCCAAGATCTGATTGAACGGCAGAGCAGGCTTGAGGGGCCGGATGGCCTACTCCTGCTCCTATTTCTTATGTTCTTATGAGTTTGAGACTGACTTCCTGTTGCTAGGAAGGTAAGGTCCAGAATAAGATGAAGTTTTTACGTGGCGAATATTTTGAGGAAACCATTGGCAACAGCAAATGCCTTCTGGGAATGGGGAGAAGGGCCTTCAATAAATCTGGAGTTTCAGTCTACTATTTAGTAGGGGAAGGTCCTTTTGTATGAAGTTGGCAATTCTGTCTTTAAGGTACATGGGATGTGTTTATTACTTATGCATTTAGAAATAGTAGAGCATGTTCCTTAATTCAGTTTTAGGTTATCCGTGCTAATGTACAATGTTCCCGTTTGTATTTCATTTCAGATTGCCATTCCTAATAACATTCAGTTGAGATGTGTTTCATGGAATAAAGACCAAGGATTTATTGCCTGTGGTGGGGAAGATGGCCTTTTAAAGGTGCTGAAACTTGAAACACAGACAGGTAGGGAAAAACTTAGAAAGCCACATATGGTATGTAGTACAATTTTAAAAATCTTTTTGCATATATTTTATGATAAATCCCCAAAATGCATGCAGAGGATATGCAATGCTCTGGTCAGGATGTACCTGGAGAACTGTGTATTGTTCTAGTTTCCATGATATTTAGAGTGATAAGCTGTAAAGAATGACTTGATTCTTCAGCCTTGAAGAGCAACATGTCAGGCCTTATGGAAGTACATAAGATACTTAATGGGATAGAGGAAGTAAACCTAGAATAGATATGTCAAGGAAATAGGACAGAGCACACAAGCAAAAGGTTGTGAAGGGCAAGTATAGGCCAGATTGGACAGATTTAAGAAAACTAGATGTTGTATTGGGAAGTTGGTAGAGCTGGATCTTCAGATTCAAATGGCTGAACCAATCTTGTGATTTTACGTGCTCTAGGTCTGTTTTTTTAAAAATATATTTGACAGTGACCTCCATCTTATTTCCATTATTTTAAAAGAAAGAACTTGCATTAATGGCCCGGAATTTGCTCTGGGTGGTGAATGAACGGCACTTGCCACGCATTAGATTTAAACTTACCCACAAATGATCCACAGGCTTTAGTGCGGGAATTTCCTCTAAAGGTAAGTTGCAAAAAGTGCAGTGTCCTCTCGTGGGCTCTGTGAGCTGTGTGAGCGGGGAAAGGATTGCTCTGTCCCCTTAACCAATCAGATTGAAGCATCCTTGACAAGTCATGCAGGCACAGAACCAGGAAGTGAAAGCTACAACAGTAAAGTCAACGTAAAATCAGTTAGAGAAAGCAAAATAAGGAAAGGGTAAGAAATACTGAATTAAAAGACAAATAAAAGAGACAGAAAGAAAAATTTAAAAAAGTAATTAAAAAAAAAAATGTCCTGCAACAATTAAAATTGGAAGGAATGAAACTCTGCACTTTTAAAAGTTAATTTTTAGTACCAGAGAGGTTGTTTGGCAGTCATTAAGACTTACCACCCCGTTAAAAGTTAGCTTAGACCTAAAAAACTGAGCGTACCTTTTTCTGTGTAGATTAGTTCGTTTCCAGCTGGGCAGGAGAGCAACTTTGCGCTGGTCCATTTTTTTCACCGGTGAGATGCCCTTCTTGCGCAGCTTTCGGACGAACAGGGCATCTGGTAGAGCAACTTCCGGATTTGCGCGTTTGTGCACGCGCTCTTTCATTTGCCCTTAAATAATGGCGAGTGTTGTTCGGCTCTCTGTTATTTTTGGAACAAATTCTGGGCCATTGTGTCGTTCATGTCTTTAGGATGTCCCAAAGTGATACACAGCCAATTAATTACTTTTGAAGTGCAGTCAATATTGATATGTAGGCAAATGTGGCAGCCGATTTGTGCACAGCAAGGTCCCACAAATAGCAGTGAGATAAATGACCAGATAATCTGTTTTGGTGTATTGTAAGTAGGGGTAGATGAAATATGGTAAGGTGACTCTGTAGGCAAGTGTGGCTAAAATGTCATAGAATCATACTTTGTAATATAATGAGGGCTGATGTAAGTAAAATGTTTTATTTGCACTTACTTAATGGAAGCTGATCAGTGTACAGTGTAATATAAGTTTAATGCAGGGTAATCCAGCTCTGGAGTGCTGGACTCAATATAATGAGTGGAGTGGGGCACAATCACATATCAAGATGTACTTTCCTGAAGTTCTGCTTGGCTTCAATACATGTAGGAGAGGAGACTTAAACCAAATGGAGAAAGGAGGAGAATTAAGAAAAAAATGAAAAACAAACCCTAAAGGTCAGATAAGCTGTAAATTAAACTGATCTTGGCAGTGGTGGAGGAACTACAATTGGCCATAGCATCTCTGGGTATTGGAGAAGGAGAAAAAAAGTAGCCAGGATCCCTAGTCTTATTTGCTGTCCAGAGACACCTGCAGATGAGTGCTTGTGTGTGGGTACTGGCAGGCATGTAGCTAACAATTTGAAGTTTGTACATGCATCAGCCAATCCATTGTCACAGCTTTTTAGCTCAGTTGATTGGTAGATTTGATCATGGGTTGCAGTGCATTATAAAGCTGAAATTAAAAACAGAAAATACTGGAAACACTCAGCAGATCAGGCAGCATCTGTGGAGGGAGAGACAAATTATAAAGCTGAATGTCGTGGCATACAGCTGCTAATGTGTATGGACACCAAATCATACGAGGATGGGATCAGGTTGTGCTATGATGCTTCCACCATTAAATAGTCTGTTAGCATTTGGCTCGTGAAGAATGTCCACATGGGTGAGGTACTTCAGGGCTGTCAATAGTTGTGCCTAGCATGAGGTGCTGGCCTGGAATTTCCTGCGTATTTGCACCCGGAGACGCACAATTGGGACACAAATCAAATACGTGGCCTAAAAGATCACCAAATTTTGGATGAAAGTGAGTTATGTGCGCAAGTACGATACGCACAAATCTCCTCAATCTTTTACACCTGAACGCATCTCCGCCCATAATAGTGGCCCTGCCCCAAATTACAGAGTCTTATACGTGAGTTTGCTGCATTTATGCTTGCTCAGATGACCCCTTACAATTATGACCAGATTTTCAGGCGTGGCAGGAAACAAAGTCATTTTTCTGGTGTTTCATTGCAATTTTTTAAGCGTTATAAAAACATTTATCCTCACTGAGACCTGCCCTATATTTACTGTTTCTTTAAATGCATTTATATGGCATCAGTATAAGTCACATTAAAAATTGAAAAGCTTCCCCAATTGCAGGTTTTTAAACATACTGTGCCTAATGTCATGAATGATAGTTAAATGTGTTGAACCTTCAATTTTCACATTTAAAGAAGAAATATATAGTGTGAGTACGCTGCTTTCCTTAGGCTGCGATTGTATATGCTGATTTCCGCCCTTTTTACCGTTGGGCGTATTCTAATGAGATTCACAGGAAATTTGAGCGTAACTTGACATGGGGAGAATGATCCCAGAAATGAGCACATTTTCAATTCTAACTTCCGGGCCACTGTCTTTGGGAGGGGACGAGAGAAAATTGTGTTAGGAAACTATACTGACACTTTTGATCCTTTTGGCCTCCTCTTAAATATTTTCGTAAGCATACCTGATACAGTATATTACTTCTAGTTTAACTCTCTTTTTCTATTTTATAACTGTATTTAAAGCAATAATGAACCATATCATGAAATGGCATTTAGGTACTAATTTGGCCATTGTGGATTTTTGTAGATGATACAAGATTAAAGGGACTGGCAGCACCCAGTAACCTTTCCATGAATCAGACACTAGAAGGACACAGTGGTAAGTTTTCTTTTTATTCTACAAATCAGGTCAAAGAGGAATGCTTGATGTGGCTACTTTAGTTTTTAGCTGTTGGCTGTTAAATAAAACAAAATCAGTTGCTGCTACTGTTATAGTGTAACTAAACTGTTTATATAGCAATTAGAATATATAACCAGAATTTATTGATTTGCCTGTACTGAAGCAAATTTTTTATCCTTTTTTTGTTATGCAATATACTCAACACCATTACAGTGATGGACACTATAGCTGTGTAAATGATGCAACATTTCATGATGACTGGGAACAAATGGCACTGTGAGGGGTCAAAAAATTCAAAGGGGCATCCCTCTAACCATGCTGCAAATCATGCATAATTTAGTTCTGGCTTAAAATAAAAATTTATATCTAACTGATCACATTAATTATTTACTACCTAATGTATGGTGTAAACAAATGATATGATGAAAGTTTGTGGGAGACAATCTATAGCCTACTTGAGGCACTGACCTTAATTTACTTGCAACTTTGTTGACTGAGTTATCAGGTGAGCTAATAGTGAGATATAAATCATGTCTCATAACTTTCTCATTTTGTATCCTCTACGTATTCAAAAACTTAGGAATTGGTTTCTGTAGAGGAGTGTTTGTTTTTAAACCCTTTTTACTTTTCTCCTATATTTTTATTCTTGTGTGTGTCAGTTATTGTCATCAGGGTGAGTAACGTTCTCTGGTTTCTACCAAAGCAATTATGAACCAACTGCTAGGAGATGTGCAACACTAGCCTGGGAAAAGTCCCCCCAACTTTTTCCTTTCTTTCACTAACTGTTTAATTCCCCTCCCCCCAATGAGGAAGTGGGGGGAGGGGAATTAAACAGTTTGTCACCTCGGTAAACACATGTGGTAATCAACCTCTTTGGATGCCTTCTGAATTTGTCTCTGTTATTGCAACCATACAGGTTGGCGCATGATACCATTTGACTACTATGGATAGTATAGTAGCTTATTCACTACCTTGTTGATCTTATTCACCTGTATGAGGGATGCAAAGCCTAGAGGCGACTCAACTTTTTTTTAGATTTTTTTTCCATGAATAAAACCTTTTTTTCCAAATTGGAGATGCAATCTAGAAAATAGAAACATTAAACAGTATAAACGTAGGGTGGTATGCTATCCTGTATGTATAGCTTCAGTGTACAAAGTTCCAATGAAATTCCAACGACACCCTGCATTTCTCTCCTCACAATTCCAAATAATCCAGTAAACGGGGAGAAGAAAAACAGGTGGTCTGCTCAATCCCTGATTAAATACATTATTCTCAGCATAGCTTCCCAATGTCAAAACTTTTACTTTTACTTTGTGTAGCATTCTTACGTTTATAACTCCTAACATTTCCTAACTATTTTTCCCATTACACTTTTTTAAAAATGAAAGCATTTCACTCTCCTCTAGCCTGTTTGTTTCTTTCATTTCTACATGTCTTGTCTGATTACTAATTGGAACAGTTTTTGAAAAAGTAAAATTTTATATGAATTAGAAATTACTTTGGTATGACTAATAAAGAATCTAGATTGAAAATTATCTTCAGTTGGACTGTTATATTAATTAAACTATGTTTGATCAGGTGCTGTACAGGTGGTGACTTGGAATGAACAGTACCAGAAGTTGACAACTAGTGACCAGAATGGTCTCATTATTGTGTGGATGCTGTATAAAGGTCAGTTAACCCTTCTAATGGTACACAGCAAAATTGACTTTGATTTGAATAAAATGCTTATTAAACAGCATTACAATTGGCTAAACTGATTTTTATACATGGTAATGAGTTAAAGCATAGTGTCAGAGATAAACCACAGAATGTAGTGTTTGTTTTCGAAAGTGAAATGACTTGGGAACTTGTATGTGGTATATATTGATAGGCTCAAGCTAAGTGTTGCTGAGTTGCCAAACTGAGCTGTGTATGTATGGAGGCATTGGGTAGCACGAGACACTCCCCCACAGTGACAGGGAAGTTGTTCTCAGGCAGGTCTTGCACATGTACTTGTAGCTACCTTAAATTATGGGAGCACACTGCGTACCCTTTTGGTAACTTGGTGAAAGTTTAATTTTCACCTCAAAGGAAGACAAGGAACTCTGGGGATTGCCTGATGCATGGAATTTCCACTGCCCAATAAAACATCAAACTCTTGTTAGTCTCTTGGCCCTCGGCACCAGAGACTTGGGGCCTGATTTTACCAGGGGTGCGGGTTTTCGGCGGGTGGGCCAGCGGGCGCGTTGAAAACGCGCCCGGTGAAATTAGTGGGTTGCCCGCGCGATCGTAGCAGGCAACACACTAATTGGATTCACTTACCTGCTCCTCTGGGTTCCCCGCTGCTGATCTGCGCATCGGGCGGGCTGCGCATGCGCAGTAAGATCTGTCAGCTGGAGGCGCTCTATTTAAAGGGGCAGTCCTCCACTGACAGATGCTGCCACAAACAGCAAAAATTACAGCATGGAGCAGCCTAGGGGGAAGGCTGCTCCCAGTTTAATGATGCCTCACCCCAGATATCATTAGATGGGGTGAGGAGGAGGGGGAGGACAGAGATCTTCCACCCGGCGGGCGGGAGGAAGCGGCCTGCCTCTGCCACCAAGAAGGCCTGGCTCGAGGTGGCAGAGGAGGTCACCAGCGCCACCAACATATCGCCCACCTGCATACAGTGCAGGAGGCGCTCCAATGACCCCAGTAGGTCAGCCACAGTGACAACACGTAGTCTTTCCCCTACACTCCGTCTGCCACAACACTGCCCCCACCCCACATCTCCTTCGGCACTGCCAACACTACTCTGTCACATCACCCCTCATACCCACTCAAACCTTATCCTCATCTTACCTGCACCTACTCACCCCGTTACTACCACGCAACCCAATCCTCATACAATCTCATGGCTCTATCCCATACTCACCCTCTCGTGCATCTCTCTCTCACGGCCAGCCTCACTCAACCTGCCACCACCTGTGCTGCAGCCACAGGGCATGCATCACATATGTGCAGTAGGCAGCGTAAGGCAAACGTGTCGTGAGCATGAAGGGGATGCACAAGGGTGTTTGAGGGTTTGTCATGGTTCTTACTTCTATTGAATTAAAGAACAACTCACATCACACATTATATTGGCACCACTACTGCCATGTCTTCGCGAATCCTGTCCGGTTTGTGCAATAATGCCTGCTCCTGGGTATCCCTATGAGGACCCACCACTGATGCCACCCAGTGTGTCACTGCAGAGTGGGTGTAGGTGTATTTGCAGGGCTCTTCTGCGCAGACGACTGGGAGACATCGGGGATGTCCCCGGTTGCAGCCTGGAAGGCTGTGGAGCAGAAGTTCGGGAGGGCAGTGGTGACTTTGACAGCGACAGGTAGGAAGATGGTGCACGGGCCAGCCAGGAGCAGCTCGGCATGAAAGAGGCTGCAGATGTCCACGGCTACATGTCGAGTGACTCTGAGCCTCCGTGTGCACTGCTGCTCAGAGAGGTCCAGGAGGCTGAGCCTCGGTCTGTGGAACGTGTGGCGAGGGTAGTGCCCTCTGCGATGCATCTCTCTCTGCGGTAGCTCTCCCTCCTGCTGTACAGGTGGATGTGTCACAGCACTCTGTTGTGGAGCTCCACGTGTCAGAGGTGGCCGGCGTGGATGGTGAGGCTGGTGATGCTGTTCGCCCTCCGAGGAGGTCATGACTGCAGCTACGGCGGCCCCCATCCGCAAGATGTACGTCTGAGGGGGTCCGCAAGGTAGGTACATGTCTCCGGACCCCGGGGTAAGTGTGCAGGTTGGTGACTTCGACCATCAGGAGGAGGGTGGTGGAGGCCAAACTTTGTCCCAAGTGACAGAGCGGCCTCCTGCAATGGCTGAGGGTCTCCCCCACCTGTCAAATGGACCTTTGCAGCTGCCACAGGCTGACAGCTGCAACACGTCCATTTCAACTGGGAGTGTTTCCCCCAGTGTGTGAAACAGTCCCATGTTTATCCAAAATCACACACAGTCCCTTAATCAGGTCGGTTAATGACCTGAACAAGCAAAGTATATACTCTCAAGTGGCATCCTGCTGGCTTTAATTGCCTGCGGGATTCCCACCAGCGGGGGCTGCGCCCGCACGCCGGCGCGTCATCAGGGATCGAGGCGCGATCCGGTCCCGCACCTGGATTTCGGGATTTTCGGGGGCCCCCCCCCGCCGAGAACGCACCCGGTAGCGGGTGCTAAAATCGGGCCCTTGGTGATTGTCCCCTCTTTCCACTCCTTTCCTATTGGCTGTAGGGCAGGTATAGTTTAAACTCTGTGCCAGACTTGCTCGTTAGGTTCATTTCATTGTGTCCTCCTAATTTCTAACTTGCATATGAAAGCAGAGTTATAAGAAAATAAGAAATAGGAGCAGGAGTAGGCCATATGGCCCCTCGAGCCTGCTCTGCCATTCAATAGGATCATGGCTGATCTCCTACCTCAACTCCACTTTCCTGCCCTATCCTCATATCCCTTGATTCCCTTTGTGTCCAAAAATATAAAAACGTAAGAAATAGGAGCAGGAGTAGGCCATACTAGTGTATTTGAGACTGGGAGCCAGAGCTTACCCAACCTACCTAATATCATGGAATGTCCTTTTTTATTCTGGATAGCACCATTTAAAAATAATAGAGGACTTTCTATATTGCAAGAGAGGCTGAGTAAGTCTCACCAGAGAGGACTATTAATACATATCAGCTTTATTTCCTCCCTGAACTAGAGGAATGGGACACAGAGGGAGCTGGAGGGAGGACATTAGAGCACCAATCAGGGAGAGGCTGTTGGAGGCATGTCCTTATTGCAGTTGTAACAGGAACATACATTAAAAAAAGTAACAAAAAGCCACTAGGTGAAAATCAGAAAAAAACAGCATGGGGAAGCAAAGTTAGAGTAAATGGTAAATTATAACACCACCAACAACTTGCATTTATATAGCATCTTTAACATAGTAAAACGTCCCAAGGCGCTTCACAGGAGTATTATCAAACAAAATTTGACACCGAGTCACATAAGGAGATAATAGGACAGGTGACTAAAAGCTTTGTCAAAGAGATAGGTTTTAAGGAGCGTCTTAAAGGAGGAGAGAGAGAGAGGTAGAGAGGCAGAAAGGCTTCGGGAGGGAATTCCAGAGCTTAGGGCTGAGGCAGCTGAAGACACTGCCACCAGTGGTGGAGCAATGAAAATCGAGGCTGTGCAAGAGGCCGGAATTGGAGGAGCGCAAAGATCTTGGAAGGTTGTAGGGTTGGAGGAGGCTACAGAGATAGGGAGATATGAGGCCATGGAGGCATTTGAACACAAGAATGAGAATTATTAAAATCAAGTCATTGCTGGACTAGGAGCCAATGTAGTAAGCGAGCACAGGGGTGATGGGTGAACGGGACTTGGTGTGAGTTGTGATACAGGTAGCAGAGTTTTTGATAAGCTGAAGTTTACGGAGGCTGCAAGATAGGAGTATATTAGGACAGGAAAGATGGATTTTAAAGTGTGACTTAAAGGAGGAGTGAGAGTTAGAGAGGCAGCGAGTTTTTGGGAGGGAATACCAGAGCTTAGGGCCTAGACAGCTGAAGGCACAACCGCCAATGGAGGAGCAATGGAAATCGGGGATGCACAAGAGGCCAGAATTGGAAGAATGCAAAGGCCTCGGAGGGTTATAAGGTTGAAGGAGGTTACAGAGATAGGGAGGGGCGACACCGTGGAGCGATTTGAAAACAACGATGAGAATTTTAAATTTGTGGCTGGACCTGGAGCAGATGTAGGTCAGCGAGCACAGGGGTGATAGGCGAACGGGACTTGGTGCGAGTTAGGATACGGGCAACAGAGTTTTGGATGAGCTGAAGTTTACAGAGGATTCAAGATAGGAGGACGGCCAGGACAGCATTGGAATAGTCAAGTCTGGAGGTAACAAAATCATGGATGAGGGTTTCAGCAGCAGATGAGCTGCAGTAGGGGTGGAGACAGGCGATGTTACGGAGGTGGAAGTGGTCGGTCTTGGTGATGGAGAGGATATGGGGTCGGAAGCTCAGCTCAGAGTAAAATAAGACGCTGAGGTTGCAAACAGTCTGGTTCAGCCTCAGACAGTGGCCAAGGCAAGGGATGGAGTCAGTGGCTAGGGAACAGAATTTGTGCCGTTATGTAAGGTAAGTTAAGCAAGTAATATACATTCATCTCGGTCCCTGTGTGTATAAGGAACACAAAATTAAAAGAGACACTGTGACCACTAGGAAAAGTCTAATTAGGATGTTAGAACTCTGCACTTGCGGGATTATTGTATCTATCCGTTAGAAAATTATGTTTAGAAGACAATTTGCCATGTACTATGGTTGAAGGTGCTCATTGCAGTGGTTTTTCATTTCTTCCCTAAGCAAGATTTAAAACTGTTGATTCTTAATTTTTTCATTTATCTTTTTCATTAGACTCAATGTTTGTGAATTGATTATAGGTTCTTGGTATGAGGAAATGATCAACAATAGGAACAAATCTGTTGTTCGCAGTATGAGCTGGAATGCAGATGGACAGAAAATCTGCATCGTGTATGAAGATGGTGCTGTCATTGTGGGTTCAGTGGACGGTAAAGTATTTCAGACTGAAGAATTGTAATGTGGATTAGGTCCTGACATTCATCTATCTTTAATGTTTTTTTCACAGATTATGTGATTTAAAGAAAAATGTCCCCCCCAATTCCAGTATAAATGTACTGTAAATACCTATACTGTCATTGTCTATTTAAATTAATTTACTAGTTAATGCATGTTGGCTTACATATAATAACCTATATTAAATAAATAAACACATAAAATGGAGACCTATATTCCAAACACAGAAATGTGGATCCTGTGTGATTCTGAAAGTGCCAAAAGGTTTTGTTTGTAAATAATGTATGGTGTTTTTGTATTTGAATGTGGATCCACATTTCTGGGTTTTGGAACATAGGTCTCCATCTTAATTAATTAATTTAATATAGGTTATTATATATAAATTAACATTTGCACAGCTACTGTGTTTCTGGTAGCCATAAAACTCGTAGTTAACTGCCATTCAAGACTCTTCTTGATGGTCTAGCTTTTTCTTAGTGATAGTCTCCTGTTTTCTATGTTTTGTCAGGTAACCGTATTTGGGGCAAGGAATTGAAAGGCCTCCAATTGAGTCAAGTGGCCTGGTCACCAGACAGCAAGATTCTTATATTTGGCATGGCTAACGGAGAAATACATATATATGACAGCCAAGGAAATTTTATTGTAGGATTACTGTTTTTTGTGACTGTTCTCAAATTATTGAATTTTCTTGTCATTTTATAGAATTTCTTAATCTACATGCATTTTCATCGAGACTGAATTCTAAGTTTGTTATATAAGAGCATCCAATTTTTAATTAATTGTGATGATTTGGGGCTATTCAAAGTTGACTAAGATTTACGGGTGTACAGAAAGTACTTTTAAGTAGGGTTAATACTCTTATGTGTACTTAGGGAGGGGTGAAGCAGAAGAGTACACTTCTGAAAATTAGCAATTACGATGGCCTCTTATGGAAGAATTTAAATTTTAAAATCAATTTCTTGTTCAGCTACTGAATGCATTATCTACACAAATTTAGTAAATTGGAAATAACATTTAAAAAAAATTGTATATAAAGTCTACAAAATATATTTCAATTTAATTTTCATACTGCAGTAAAGTTTAAGAGCTTTTTGATATTGTGATTAACTCCAGCCTTTCCTTATGCTCATCTGTAATCTGATTTTGTATATATGCAGTATATCTTTATTTATTTCCTTTTTAGGTGAAGCTGGTGCTGCAGTGTCTTGCTAATGTGACTGGTGCAGTCAGCATTGTTGGGATCCATTGGTATTCTGGAACAGAAGGCTATGTTGAACCAGACTGTCCCTGCCTAGCTATCTGCTTAGACAATGGTCGTTGTCAGATAATGCGTCATGAGCATGATGAAAGTGAGTATTGTTATTGTATAAATTTAGGATAGATTTAGGATTTTTCTTATCTTTTTGTTTCCTCACCATTACATACCCATATCTGAGACCAGAGCAATGTGTTATGAACCCTCATGAATACTGTCAATACCACTCTTCAATTGACCAGCAGGAGGCAGACTTTAAATACAACATACAATGACAGATTTTATACGAGAAGCTTGGAGAAAACTTATGTATGATAAATTATTTCTAACTTGTCTTGAGGATCAAGATAAGTGCGGGTGGTAAAGAGGGAGAGTACATTCTGAGAAGCTGAGTACACTAGTTTCCTGGGCTCTCCTTTGAGGACTATAATGCCCACATTAATGCACAATTAGGCTGGGCATCGCATTTCTTGAGAATGTTGTGGTCGAGTCAAATCCAGTAGACCTGCCAGCTCAGCACACTTTCTCTAGGTTCCAGCTCATCCCTTTTTAATGATCTGCCACAAAGGCAATTTGGGAGAATTTTATGCGGCAAGCAGAGTTTGGATACACTCTGTCAGTGGAGAAAGACCTATTTGTCTAACATAATGGGCTAGATTTTTCACCTGTTTGATTGCGAATAGATGCAAAGTCTAGCCATTGTGAGCTCTTCAATGGACCAATTTCAGGTAAAGTATGGAAAGTCTCCTATGTCCTTATGTAGGAACAGATGCTGGTACCTCTGGAAAAAACAATTGAAATGTTCAGACGCTGAGATCTTTGTATATATTTATGTGTGCCTAGAGAGTGCTTTTGATGCAAATACCATCCTATAATACAGATTACCAAGATAGGTATGTCTCTGGTATGCAGATACCTACCAGTGTTGCAGTCCAAGTTAGGATGTCGAACATTATGCAGACAAGAAGATCGCTGCTTCAGCCAGGTGTAAATGCTTTGGACAAAGAAGTTCAAGGCATTAAGTTATTTAGGTTTGCCTGAATCATGGGCCAGGTAATGAACTTTTCGCTACAGGGGTGGGAGAAAATGCAACTGTTTGGGAGCAATTCAAGGTTACCATTGATTATTATAAGTGTGACGTTTGGCTTTATGACTGTCCCTTTAAATCCAGCAGCAATACATATGTAGTTTAAAATCAACTTTAGTTTAAAAAAAACCCATGCCCAGCTGAATATATGTTGCAAGATTGGTTCGATCTGCAGGTTTGAGAGGATGAAGAAAGCTACTTTTGAACAAACAGACAATTATTTTTGAATCCAAGTATCTGTTCACAATTTGTAAAATAAATTTGCTTAATGATTTAAACTTAAAATGATGTTATATTGCCTAGCATTATTTTAAACATGTTACTGAAAGCTTACCTAGATATATGGGTCAGTGAAGGTTCTTTTGAAGGCATAGGGAGTTAGCACTCATCTATGGGAATGATCTGAGATACATGTGTCAAAATGTCTACTGTAAGAAGGGTAAAAAAAGATTCAAAAATGTAACAATTCCTGAGACAACATAAAAGAACCTGGCCAGGAGCATTGCTCCCTCAGAGGATCTGTCAAGCCAAGGCAATAGCCCTTTTGGGCAAATGGCAGATTTGTACCTATGATCATGCAGGCCACACAAAGTGAACAGCGGGAGTCTTTTGCATCATTTATTCCCCTTCACAATAGTAAATTTGAAAAAAGTCAGGATATTCTTTCTTGAGTCTTAAATTG
Source organism: Heptranchias perlo (assembly GCF_035084215.1). Taxonomy (NCBI): domain Eukaryota; kingdom Metazoa; phylum Chordata; class Chondrichthyes; order Hexanchiformes; family Hexanchidae; genus Heptranchias; species Heptranchias perlo. The sequence goes on from NC_090329.1 coordinate 51,137,735, forward strand.
AAAGAAAGGTATCTTCCTGCTCTTTCTTTACATTATGATGACATCATGTCACCAAAAGTACATCTCTAGTTTAACTGAAATATTTTGGTATACTACTAGTTGTACGTGTAGATTGACAATTAAAGAAGAATTTTAGATTACTTATCTAAGTGCTGTCTTCATTATGATATTAATTCAGTGCAATATCCACACAAAAAACTACTGCCCTGCTTTCTCGGACCTGTTATGATACAAATACTATAAGTTAAAATGTGAGCCTGTGTTGTGCTGCAGGTATGTGCACTACGAACCTTGTTGTAACCAACTCTAGATGGAAGGAACTGAGGATTTGTTCCACAACAAGGATAGATAATAAAGTTGAATCCACAAAAATGCTTATAAATGCATTAAGATTTTTTAAAGAACAGGACAGTGTTCTAATGACTTTCTCCAATATAGATGGCTGGAATATGTGATTTTGTATGTGGAGGTTGCGTTGCATTCAAATAATGAGGAAGACTATATCAAGAGTGAATAGTGTAACCACCTGGTATTTTTTCTGATAGATCCTGCCCTGATTGACACTGGTATAAATGTGGTTGGCATTCAGTGGAACTACTGTGGGAGTGTGTTGGCTGTTGCTGGTTCCCAGATGTCACCTGGTCAAGACAAGCAGGTCAACGTTGTGCAGTTCTACACTCCTTTTGGTGAGGTAAGAGAGTTTTTCCTCTTCATCATTCTTTTGATTGGTGTAATTTCAAGTCAGCTATATATCTTATTGCATAAGAAACTCAGTATTTCTAAAGAAAGAGTGAAAGGTTATGCCTGTTCAGCATTACACAGCCTGAATAACCAAGAAGATATTCTAAGCAGTTGAACTAAGTAAATCAATACTGTAGCATAAGCAAACTAAATTCTTGCTGTGCACAAATTGTCTGCCATGTTTACCTAAATAGCAATCGGTATACCTCAAAGTAATAGGCTGTGAAGTGCTTTAGAATGTTTTGAGGAAGTGAAACATGCTCTCTAAATGCATGTCTTTTCTTAATTCCTTTATCAGTAGAGTCTGGGGAATTATAATAATCTTTTCTATAAAGCTTTTAGGTCAGTCAGAAGTACTTAATCCAAAGTACATAAAATAATCAGGATCGAAATCGATTTCAGAAAGAAAATGCAACTGCTAAATTTGAAGAATGTTACAATATTGTATGATACATTCTTGATGTTTTCAGAGTTATAACCCATATATTTTCCTGACTTTTCCCATTTCTTTAAGCATTTGCGCACATTAAAAGTGCCTGGCAAGCAGATGTATGCAGCATCATGGGAAGGAGGAGGGCTGAGAATTGCCCTTGCTGTTGATTCTTTCATTTATTTTGCCAATATTAGACCGGATTACAAGGTAAAACAAATCTACCAGCATCCCAAAACTTTTTTGTATGTTCTGAGGTTAAATAGATGTTTATTTCTCATGTAAAATGTTTATATTTGGTGTAGTTAAGAATTGTGTCGATTGCACAGAACAAAGCAGTAATCCATATGTTGCTTATTATTTGTGAAGATGATTCCTAAAATCTGAGTAATGAAGGAATGTATCTGGTCACATTAACAACCATGACAATTATTTTCCTTTATATTGTGCTTTTTTTCCCCCTCATTGAAATGATTAAATGAAGATTAAATAATTGTTGAAAATAATACTTTTAATAAGCACCTGTATTAAATTCAAAAATATTGAGTGAAACAAATAACTGTATTTGAAAAAGATAGTATAAAGTGATAATATTTCTAGCTATAAAACAAATAAGCTCCATAATTTATTATTTCAAAGAACTTCATCCTTTTAAAAATGTGTCTTTGGAAATGCAAACCATAATACCAGGGGACAGAAAAGTGTTGGTAATTGAACTGCTGGTAACTGCCAAAAAGAATGTGGAGTAGAGGTATTTAAGGTACTTTTAGTGTTGTTAATGCCCCTCTGCCTTTTCCAAGGTAACATACTGCCAAAAGATTACTGTTGGGGAACTATAACTAGCAATTTTACTAGCTATTAAGAATTAGTTATAATCAATCTGTAACTCTGTATATTCTAAGAATTCAGAATCCTTTTGCCACCAATGTTCTAAATCCCTCATGGGCCAAATTTTATGGTTGCCAACAGGCTTACAGCAACATGTTTAATAAAAACAGGAAATACTGGAAATGCACAGAAGGTTGGTCAGCAACTGTAATGAAAAAAAGCAGTTTAACACTTCATGTGGGGGGCCCTTTCAATTAACTGATAGTTGAAACAAGAGAATCCCTTTTTAAGACAGACTAAAACAAAAACGTTGAGTAGGCTCTCTTCCCTTCCTTGTTCATTTCTGATAAAGGGCCTCACCTGTGACGTAGCCTGTTTTTTTTCTAATTTCAGATGTTAGTGGACCTGCTTGTTATTGCCAGCACTTTCTGCTTTTATTTCAGATATCTATCATTTGCAGTGTTCATTTTAATCTTTATGCCAATATGTTTTAAAATGTTATTTTCATACCTCACAATTTACAATATGAAATTAGAGTTTAGACTTGCTAATACATCGCAGCACATTGCTGAGGTCATCTTATGAGATGCGGAAAAAAATTAGAACCCTTTGAGAAAAAGACTATTGATATTGTGACTACTTTGAGCCAAAGTTAGTGAATGAGAATTATTTTCTTTTTTTTATTTTCACAAGGCAATTGATAAAATTCCATGTGTGAGGCTTTTAGAGAATGTTAAAACTCGAAGAATCAATGGCAAACTAGCCTACTGAATTGAAAATTGGCTTAGTATTGAGTAGCTGAAAGCAGTGATGAATGGAACAGACTTAGGGGGTAATTTGAAATTTGAAACAGGGTAAAAGAAAAATTCTAATGAGGTCCTGCCATTAAATTTGGCAGGAGCTCCACCATCCCGGGATTACCGAGTTTCTCGGTCGCTGATAGGCTCCCTCCCTGCCTCCCCGTAAATATCGGGGCCTTAATCTATGGTCAGTGACTAGCAGTATGCTACAAGGGTTTTCTTGTCTCCTGGGGGTAGAATTTCATGAGGATTCCCCGATCTTGATTAAACATTATAATGGAATTTTGGGGATAATCACACGTCCCCATATAATTAGCCTGACAGACTGAGGTTTTAAGCTTCTGATGGGTGTATTTAGATTATGGCATTAAGTCCTCAGCAATTTAAAAATGAGGTAATCTTTTTAAAAAAATGTTGGCATCTTGACCTGATCTGAAGCTAAATATCAGAGCTGCATGATAACAAATTCTACTAGATATTGGAGATATTATGATAGAAGTGTTTAAAATTATGGAAAGATGAGACAGGATAGATAGAAATAGACTGTTTCCAATGGTTGAGGTGTCTAGAATGAGCAGTCATAGATACAAAATTAAGTATAAGAGATTTAGAACAGAAAGCAGGCAAAACTTCTTTACACAGTTGTCAGGCTGTGAAATTGAGTTCTAAGGGTAGTTGTTGAGATGCAAACTAAGATTAGATTGGATAGGTGGATGAAGGAAAAGGGGATGAAGAGATATGGGAATAATAGTGGGTAAATGTGTTAAGATAATTTGCTCACATGGAGGGTAGATGCTGGTTGGGCCGAATGGCCTGTGTCCGTGTTGTAACTTCTATGTATGTATAAACTGTATAAGGGAGACTGATCAGAATTCAGTGATCTGGACCAACTAATTGAATGGGCTAATGAATGGTAGAATAAAATTATTAAATGTAAGGTAATAAGTATTGGAGGGGGAAATATAAAAATGTTTCCCTTTTTAGCTTTTTCTTTTGCTTTAAAAAAGAATCTCTACTGTTCTGTAAATGCTGACTCACGCTGGGGTGCTCTTTCATTGTTGCTGTTTTCTTTGAAATAGAGTGGTAAAATGTTTAATAAGTTGAGGCACGGTGGACTAAAATAAACTGAAGCTAAACATTAGTGCTGCGTGATTATCAAATTTTACCAGTTACTTATGAAAAGCCTATGAAAATCAATTAAAAATGTTTCAATTTCATGTTAGCTGGTTTATGTCAAACTAACACCTGGTCATATAGCTCAATGTTATCGACAAGTAATACTCTCCATAGCATCATAGACACAGTGGAACCTCGATAAGCTGCATTCCCATTATCAGAGTTAACAGTTTGGCAACCGATATCGGTGGTGATTGTCAGAAAACTGCATTTACACTGGACATTAAGGCTGGGATTTTCTGCTTTTGTGGTATCCCAGTATATCTTAGTCATGGTGGGATTTCTATTCGCTCCTGACCCCAGCATATTTTCTCGGATCAGGGAGCTTTGCGTATTTGTGGTGGACTTCAGGATGCAGATTGGCCGTAGGACTCCGTGCTTCCGGAAAATCTTTTAAAATTTTAAGTTTTTCTTTAAAAGCTCCTTAGCCCGTGCAGTCAATTACAGGGTAAGGCGTAGGCTAAGGCAAGTTTTTCAATTTCAATGTTTTTCAATTTTCCCCCGCATGCTGCCATAGCAACGCAGTATGTCAAGAATGCACAGGCGTTCTATGCACCCAGCATTACTAGAGCGCAAATTACTGGAGCTACTTTAAATTACGTAATTACATCATTTGTATAGTGTCATAATATACTCATCCAAATATGGATTGTACATCCCCTATCACTTCCAGCAGAAAAATCTACAATATGATGGGGAGAGCAGGAATTGCATTGGGAAGCCAGCATAACTCGCGTGGAAAATCTACACTTAAATGTCTGCCTCTAGAGAGTTGTAACTGGACACTAAAGGGACAATTTTTCTGCATGTGTAAGTTGAGTGCGGAGCCTTGCCTGCCAGATGTGCATATTGGGAAATCGTGTGGGCTCCCCATGGTTTTCTGTCCATTAAAATTAATGGATCAAAAATGGTGAGAATTGTGCCAGGATTTCCTATTGTATGTTGCCAGAGCAAGCATTCGGAAAATCGGGTCTTAACTGTCTGTCTCGAGGGTTCTTTTAGGCTGCAAACAGATACTTCTTTTGTTTTGAGTATGATTACAGTAATAAACTGAATAAAATTACAATGATTGAGTTTTGGCAAAACTGGAAACATTTTAGAGATTTAAGCAAACGCTTATGTGTACGCAGTGAATTGTAGGTGCTTTCACACCGTGTTCAGTAGCAACGTCTCAGTCAACATCTAAAATATAGGATCTGGTCATTTATTTCATTGCTGTTTGTGGGACCTTGGTGTGCGCAAATTGGCTGCTGCATTTCCTACATTGCTACAATGACTACACTTCAAAAGTACTTCTGTGGCTATAAAGCACTTTGGGACGCCCTGAGGCAAATTATCAACCAAAATTAATCTGGCTGCAACAAACTATTTTTAGGTGGTATTTTATGGGAACTTTATTACATTGCATTACATTGAGTCCACAGCACAGAAATAGGCCATTCGGCCAACTAGTCTACATGGGCGTTTATGCTCCACACGAGCCTCCTCCCTCTCTACTTCACCTACCTCCATCAGCATACCCTTCTATTCCTTTTTCCTTCTTGTGCTTATATAGCTTCCCCTTAAATGTATTTATGTTATTTGCCTCAACTACTCCCTGTGGTAGTGCTTTCCACATTCTTACACTCTTTGAGTAAAGAAGTTTCTCCTGAATTCCCTGTTGGATTTATTAGTGACTATCTTTATATTGATGACCTCAAGTTTTGGACTCCTCCACAAGTGGAAACATTTTCTCTACGGCTAAGTTATCAAACACTTTCATTATCTTAAAGACCTCTATCAGGTCACCCCTCAGCCTTCTCTTTTCTAGAGAAAAGAGCCCCAACCTGTTTAGTCTTTCCTGATAAGTATATCCTCTCAGTTCTGGTATCATCCATGTGAATCTTTATTGCACCTTCCCTAGTGCCACTATATCCTTTTTAAAATATGGAGACCAAAACTGTGCACGGAACTCCCAAGTGTGGTCTAACCAAGGTTCTATACAAGTTTAACATAACTTCTCTGCTTTTCAATTCTATCCTTTCAGGAATGAACCCCTGTACTTGGTTTGCCTTTCTATTGGCCTTATTAACCCGCGTCGCCACTCTTAGTGATTTGTGTATCTGTACCCCAAGATCCCTTTGCTCCTCAACCCCATTTAGACTCTTATTATCCAAGCAATATGTGGCCTCCTTATTTTTCCTACCAAAATGCACCAGCTCACCCTTGTCTATATTGAAATTCATTTGCCAATTACATGCCCATTCTGTAAGTTTATTAATGTCCTCTTGCATTTTAACGCATTCTTCCTTTGTATTAACTACACCCCGCAATTTCATGTGGTGTGCAAATTTTGAAATTGTATTTCCAATTCCCAAGTCCAAATCGTTGATGTAAATTGTGAACAACAGTGAACCCGGCACCGATCCCTGTGGAACACCACTTCCTACTTTTTGCCAGTCTGGGTAGCTACTCTTAACCCCTACTCCTCTGTTTTCTGTTTTGTAGTCAGCTTGCTATCCATTCTGCTACCTGTCCCCTGACTCCACACGCTCTGACCTTAGTCATGAGTCTACAATGCAGTACCTAATCGAAGGCCTTTTGAAAATCCAAATTTATATTTAAAAAAATTATAGACAAATGTTCTTGTTTGGTAAGATATGATGCAGATTTACAATTGTTCATTAGAGTTTTTCAATCAGATGTTGGGTTGTGTTTTCAATTGAGTTGATGTTTGCAATAGCAATTTTTTTCTAAGTTTGTTTTACAGTATGTGTTAGGAAAATGTGAAGAAAAATTATTTTTAGATGTTTCTTAGTGGCTATTATGAGTTATTTGCTCTTATAAGATAAACATATTTTCTAAAATATTTTACAAAATGAGCAGTGAGTGGTCTGGTTCAAACTGTCCTGCCAAATGCCTAGACTAGCAACATACACTGTAAATCGCGTTAGCATACTGTAGTTAATAATTATAGAATAAAACACAAAACTGTGGGGTAGATCAGCAGCCAGAGATTTATTACAGGGAGCCAGCCCTTCTACACATCAGGATCACGTTTCTACATAATGCAATACAAACAAGTCCAGGGAGAGCCTTAAACTGCACCATAACCTGCAAATGTTTTAAAAAGTGACAAAAATGGCTTGTCCAAAGTGATTTTAATTTAGTGGGAGTTTAACTCAAGATCCTTCTTACTTTAAAGTGAAGCTTTTTGTGCAAGAGTTAAGTAGCACCATGCATAATCTCACCATACTGCCTTTTTACCAAGCTTACTGAGCCCATCAGTCCCATTTGTTCACTGTTTAAGTGGCAGCGGTGATCAAAGTAGTGTTCATTCAGCAAAATTGTGACTGCCATTGATTTTAATGGGGAGCGAACTTAATTATAATTAACTGTTCACTGTCTCGGTGGGGGAAATGGCAGAGTGGCGCAAATAGCCCAGGAAATTTTGGCACGTATAAATAATGGCGTAACTCACATAAACCATAATTCCCTGGGACTATTATGGTGCAAGACGAACCCTACGCTGTTGATGTGCCACTCTAATGGTGCAAGTCTCCAGGAAATTCTAGGACACTAAAACAAATTGTGGACAGACTACGGATAATTTAAAGTTTTATTTGAATTGCTATCGGTGATGTAATTATTAAACCACTTCAATTTGAAGCTTTTTTTTAATAATGTTGTGTAAATGATTACAGTTTTGGAAGTACAGACAGCAAAATAAGGCCTAGTGACAAATTTATTAAACATTTAACAGCTACTGGAGCGATCAAAAGTTGATTAATGACTTTCACGTAACTTTTTGGTCTGTCACTTCAATGATTTATGAGCTCAAAAGAACACATTTTTATGAAACAATAACATTTTTTATATTCAACAGTCATACTGATCCAATTTTTGTCTTTTGACAGTGGGGTTATTGCTTCAATACAGTAGTATATGCATATACCAGACCAGATCGATTGGAGTACTGTGTAGTCTTTTGGGACACCAAGAACAATGAAAAGTATGTAAAGTACGTAAAGAGTCTGATTTCAATAACTACGTGTGGGGACTTTTGCATTTTAGCAACTAAGGCTGATGAGAGTTCTCCCCAGGTAAGAGATTGTTTCTTATATTCACTACATTTCATATGAATTTAACTGACCTCAAAGAGAGGAGAACGCTAATATTGTAGCTGAAATATTTAATCAACTGTTTGTTTAGCATTTATCCCAAAACTGACATTATTAAAATGCTTTCAAGACTGACACCGATAGATTTTTGTTGGTAAGGGTATCAAGGGATTATGGAGCAAAGGCAGGTAAATGAAGTTGAGGTACAGCTCAGCCATGATCTAATTGAATGGCAGAACAGACTTGAGGGGCTAAATGGCCTACTCTTGTGCCCAGCTTTGTTTATTCCTATGACACCAGGTCGGGGCAGCAAAATGTTGGGAAAGGCTATGACGCTACTATTTTAAAGCAAAGAGAAGAAGCCATTAGATGCCAGAAAATGACACAATGGGCACAAATAATAAAATATATACGCTCAAAGTGCACTTTGTCCGGCCCCCAGATCACCAGGATTTCCTGTGCCGAGCTATACCTGCAGCTGCATGTTTGGCCTCAGACATTGGTAACTTCTAGCTATTGATGGATATTGATAGCCAGCAAGTCTCGATTCCATCTAATGAACCTGGGGGGGTGGGGGGGTGGGGGGGTGGGCAGTGTTGAAATTTAATAAAAATGGCTTTACCTCCATTCTTTGGCCTTTCCCTGGGACTCCCATGGATCCTCTGCACTGCAGGGGTCCAAGGCTAGACCACAGTATCATGTTCTCTGGGCACCGCTGTCCTCGGGCACCCAGCCAGTGAATGATCCGGAAAATGAGGTTGGAGGTTGGCAACATCTTATTTACGTTTCTGCATTTGGGGCTCCAACCTTTTTATATGACCTTCATGTTTGGGGGCAAGGTCAAGAAAATTGGCCCTAATTCCTCCTTTGTGATTAGTTATTTTCTACTTTTGTAATTCACCAATCATATTAATTAAGAACTTTTCTCCCTAATTTCAGTATTTTCCCTAATCACACTCCACCAAAAATATTCTATCAAATCATAAAAACACAGAAAATAGGAGCAAGAGTAGGCCATTCGGCCCTTCGGGCCTGCTCCGCCATTCAAAATGATCATGGCTGATCGTCTAACTCAGTACCCTATTCCCGCTTTTTCCTCATATCCCTTGATCCCTTTAGCATTAAGAAATATCTCTATCTCCTTCTTGAATACATCTAATGAAGTGGCCTCCACTGCCTTCTGTGGTAGAGAATTCCACAGGCTCACCACCCCTCTGAGTGAATTTCTCCTCATGGTTCTAAATGGCATACCCTGTATCCTGAGACTGTGACCCCTGGTTCTGGACTCCCCAGCCATCGGGAACATCCTCCCTGCATCTAGTCTGTCTAGTCCTGTTAGAATTTTACATGTTTCGATGAGATCACCTCTCATTCTTCTAAACTCTAGTGAATATAGGCCTAGTCGACCCAATCTCTCCTCATATGTCAGTCCTGCCATCCCAGGAATCAGTCTGGTAAACCTTCACTGCACTCCCTCCATGGCAAGGACATCCTTCCTCAGATAAGGAGACCAAAACTGCACACAATACTCCAGATGTGGTCTCACCAAGGCACTATATAACTGTAGTAAGACATCCCTACTCCTGTACTCAAATCCTCTTGCAATGAAGGCCAACATATCATTCGCCTTCCTAGCTGCTTGCTGCACCTGAATGCTCACTTTCAGCGACTGGTATACAAGGACACCCAGGTCTCGTTGCACCTCCCCTTTTCCCAATCTATCACCATTCAGATAATAATCTGCCTTTCTGTTTTTACAACCAAAGTGGATAACCTCACATTTATCCACGTTATACAGCATCTGCCATGTTCTTGCCCACTCACCCAACTTGTCTAAACCACATTGGAGCCTCTTTGCATCCTCCTCACAGCTCACATTCCACCCCAGCTTTGTGTTGTCTGCAAACTTGGAAATGTTACATTTAGTTCCCTCATCCAAATCATTGATATATATTGTGAATAGCTGGGGCCCATGCACTGATCCCTACGGTACCCCACTAGTCACTGCCTGTCACCCGGAAAAAGGCCCGTTTATTCCTACTCTCTGTTTCCTGTCTGTCAGCCAATTCTCAATCCATGCCAGTATATTCCCCCCAATCCCATGTGCTTTAATTTTGCACACTAACCTCTTGTGTGGGACCTTATCAGAAGTCTTCTGAAAATCCAAATACACCACATCCACTGGTTCTCCCTTTTCTATTCTACTAGTTACATCCTCAAAAAACTCCAGTAGATTTGTTAAGCATGATTTCCCTTTCATAAACCCATGCTGACTTTGTTCAATCCTGTTAATGCCCTCCAAGTGTTCTGTTATCACATCTTTTATAATAGACTCTAGCATTTTCCCCACTACTGATGTTAGGCTAACTGGTCTGTAATTCCCTGTATTTTCTCTCCCTCCTTTTTTAAATAGTGGGGTTACATTTGCCACCCTCCAGTCTGTAGGAACTGTTCCAGAGTCTATAGAATTTTGGAAGATGATCACTATTTCCAGGGCCACTTCCTTTAGTACTCTGGGATGTAGATTATCAGGCCCTGGGGATTTGTCAGCCTTTAGCCCCATTAATTTCCCTAGCACTTTTTTTTTTACTAATAGTGGTTTCCTTCAGTTCCTCCCTCTCACTGGACCTTTGGTTCCCTAACATTTCTGGCAGGTTATTTATGTCCTCCTTTGTGAAGACAGAACCAAAGTATGTGTTTAATTGTTCTGCCATTGCTTTGTTCCCCATTATAATTTCCCCCATTTCTGACTGTATGGGATCATAATCCAGTGAAATAAAAATTCTGAGAGATACAGCCTCTAGTCCACTATAAACCCTAAAAATAAAAGTTACCGTAGAAATGCATTTTAAAAAAAAACAGAAAGTCAAATTTGTCCATAAATAGTCTTAATAACGTCTTCCCCTTTTCACAAGCAGCAAATGTACCTCTTAGGGTCTGTCAACATCCTGGACCCCCAAGTGCACCCTCCTTCAGCAAAATTGTATTAAATTTGTCTCTCCATGTACCCAGGACTGCATTTCCCAGAAATCATCTTGGCCTTTAGTAGAGTAATTCCCATGTGATTATTTCCACCTCCCCCCTAAATAAGCTTGCTCAGAAATCCGTCTGCTGGAATTTGTTTATCTACCATCTGACCCCAATATCCATGTGTACAATTACCAGCAGGATCCTCTAACAAGAATACTGTGATATACCCTCCACCCCCCGCGCCCCCCCGCTGCCGCTGCTTCCATCTCTTTGGGTTAAATTATGAGGACAGGTTTCAAAGAATAGGCTTGTATTCCCTTGAGTATAGAAGATTAAGGGGTGAGCTTACTTCAAGGTGACCTGATAGAGTTCACAGCTGGAAAAATGACTGAAGATTGAGAGATATGGTGGGAAGGTGGGACTGAGGTCAACCAAAAATGGGAAGCTTGTTGGTCAAATGACTTTGTCCTTTTTCTGAAATTTTATTTGTTGTCACCATGAGGTCCTGCGATGGAACATCATGGGCCCGATGTTAGCAGGGCTGCGGGTTCTCGGCGGGGGGGCTATCGGGCGCGTGGGTAACGCGCCCGGTGAAATTAGTCAGTTTCCCACGCGATCGTAGCAGACAATCCACTAATTGGATCCACTTACCTGCTCCTCCGGGTTCCCCACTGCTGATCTGTGCGTCGAGCGGGCCACGCATGCGCAGTAAGATCTGTCAGCTGGAGGCGCTCTAGTTAAAGGGGCAGTCCTCCACTGATTGATGCTGCAACAAATAGAAAAAATTACAGCAGGGAGTAGCCCAGGGGGAAGGCTGCTCCCAGTTTAATGATGCCTCACTCCAGGTATCAATACATGGGGTGAGGAGGATGGGGAGGACAGAGATCTTCCTCCCGGCGGGCGGGAGGAAGCGGCCTGCCTCTGCCACCAGGAAGGCCTGGCTCAGGTGGCAGAGGAGGTCACCAGCGCCACCAACATATTGCCCACCTGCATACAGTGCAGGAGGCACTCCAATGACCTCAGTAGGTCAGCCAAAGTGAGTACACATAGTCTTTCCCCTACACTCCGTCTGCCACATCACTGCCCCCACCCCACATCTCCTTCGGCACTGCCAACACTACTCTGTCACATCACCCCTCATACCCACTCAAACCTCATCCTCATCTTACCTGCACCTACTCACTTCGCCAGTACTCATCCCGCCACTACCGCTCAACCCAATCCTCATACAATCTCATGGCTCTATCTCATACTCACCCTCTCGTGCATCTCTTTAACGGCCAGCCTCACTCAACCTGCCACTACCTGTGCTGCAGCCACAGGGCATGCATCACATATGTGCAGTAGGCAGCGTAAGGCAAACGTGTCGTGAGCATGAAGGGGATGCACAAGGGTGTTTGAGGGTTTGTCATGGGTGTTACTTATATTGAATTTCTGAACAACTCACATTACTTATTATATTGGCACCACTACTGCCATGTCTTCGCGAATCCTGTCTGGTTTGTGCAATAATGCCCGCTCCTGAGGATCACTATGAGGAGCCACAACTGATGCCACCCATTGTGTCACTGCAGAGTGGGTGTAGGTGTATTTGCAGGGCTCTTCTGCGCAGACGACTGGGAGGATGTGGAGAAGTTGTTGAGGGCAGTGGTGACTTTGACTCCGTGTGCACTGTTGCTCAGAGAGGTCCAGGAGGCTGAGCCTCGGTCTGTGGACCCTGTGGCGAGGGTAGTGCCCTCTGCGACGCATCTCTCTCTGCGGTAGCCCTCCCTCCTGCCGTGCAGGTGGATGTGTCACAGCACTCTGTTGTGGAGCTCCACGTGTCAAAGGTGGATGGCAAGGCTGGTGATGCTGTTCGGCCTCCTAGGAGGTCATGACTGCAGCTACGGCGGCCCCCATCCGCAAGATGTACATCTGAGGGGGTCCGCAAGGTAGGTACATGTCTCTGGACCCCGGGGTAAGTGTGCAGGTTGGTGACTTTGACTGTCAGGAGGAGGGTGGTGGAGGCCAAACTTTGTCCCAAGTGACAGAGTGGCCTCCTGCAATGGGTGAGGGTCACCCCCCCCCCCCACCTGTCAAATGGACCTTTGCAGCTGCCACAGGCTGACAGCTGCAACACGTCCATTTGACCTGGGAGTGTTTCCCCCAGTGTGGGAAACAGTCCCACTTTGTTCTAAAATCCCACATAATCCCTTAATCAGGTCAGTTAATGACCTGAAATACCTAAATAAATACTGTCAAGTGGCATCCCGCTGGCTTTAATTGCCTGCGGGATTCCCACCAGCGGGGGCTGCGCGCGCACGCCGGTGCGTCTGTGGTGAACCCGGAAGTGGGCGGGATTGAGACGGGATCCGGTCCCGCTCCGGGATTCCCCAATTTTCGGGGCCCCCCCGCCGAGAACGCACCCGATAGCGGGTGGTAAAATTACCCCCCATATTTCTGTGCTCTAGCAATAGAATTGATAAAAATTTGACAGCTTTAATTAGCTGGCCAACTATCTTGTGAGTTAGGTATAAACTCATATGGATAATTATACACAGGCTTGTGTTTTACAAACAAATACTTGAGGACAAGACTATTGTGGCCTTATTATGAAGCTTATAATTAGTTAGAAACATTTCCATAATTTTGTCTTTATCTTACTACTTAATGTGTTATGTATTAACTTTCACCAACAGCTATAAAATACCGTCAATTTATTCTGTTTCGTCACTTGTTGCATCTCACAGGCTAATTTGTTTTTTTTGTTTATATGCTGCACTTGAAAGGATGAGAATGAGATGGAGTCTGTAGTTGCTATGGTAACTGTTTCCAAAATTTATTTCAATGCTAATGTGTCTGTAATATCATGATGTATGCATTTGTATTCATTTTCACAGCAGCAGGCAACTGATTTTGATTAAACACCTAATGATACATTTTAAGATGTACTTGATTATTTTTAATATCATTGTCATAACATCTGATCATTTTCTCCTATTTTAGTACGTTCTTGTGTTGTGTAATTCCATTGGAACTCCCTTGGATTCAAAATATATTGACATTGGTGAGTGTACAAATTTGATTTATGGATGAAATTATGGAAGATATTGTTTCAGATGATGATTTGTATTCAGATTGGTAAAATGAGTTGCAGTTTGTTGATCTTGGTCAGTTTCTTCACAAGTGACCTATTAAGATTTGCTTATATTTGGACCAAAGTAGTCGTTGTGACAAAATGCAATTTTTTGTCTGTTGAATTTTTAAAAAAAATTCAGTCTTGTTACTGGAAACGGTACACATGGGTTATTTGTGGTTTACAGTGAGCTTGGTGCTGAATTGCACAGAAAATGCATATTATGGCAGATGAAGCTCAATTAATATGGGATGGGGTCATGACCTCCTATGAAACAAAAATGTTTTCCGATATTAGTGCAAGCTGACTGCGAGACATTCCATTCCAGTTATTAGATAGATCATGTGGAGGAACAGTGTCAAAGACATTTTTAAAATTCCACTTAACATTGGTAAGGGAAATTCAGCCTTTTGTCTCAGTATAACTTTAGGTCCCATATCGTACAGATCGAAGAATCAGGCCAAGCCTGAGGTAGTGGGTTTGACTGACAGTTGTGTCTAAGACATTTGAAAAGGGGACAGTTTGACTGTCGCCCTCTTTGACAGACAGCTTGATGGTCAGAGGTTTATAGTTGGGGATTATATTGGGCTTCATATGTTCAGTAGATAGTCTACCGGCCTCCACTAGCCTAGTGGTTATGGTACTGGACTAGCAAATCCAAAGGTTGTGAGTTCAAACCCCACCAAAACATCCTTGAATTTATTGTGAGCTACCACCAGAAAATGAGCATGGAAGCTATTGAATTGTTGTAAAAACCCATCTGGTTCACTAATGTCCTTTGGGGAAGGGAATCTAACTGGTCTAGCCTACATGCGACTCCAGGCCCACACTCTGTGATTGACTTAATGCCCTCAGGGCAATTAGAGATGGGCAATAAGTACTGTCTTGCCAGTGTCGCTCACATCCTAAGAACTTTTTTGTGTTTGAGTTTTGCAGGCAACAGCTGTAGAGCTATGTATTTTTAAGTTAAGTTAGGTCAGATTGAGGTAACAGCAAGTAGACTTCTGTATAAAGCCTAGAAGCCCTGAATTCCTGGATGAAGGCTTCTGTGGGGAGCTGATGAGGTGCACCTCTTTGCTACTATTGTGAGGGATAGCAGCCTTGAAGTACACACATCAACTTCTCCACTGGTACTGAGAACAGGGGGGAAATTTTAACCCCAAAGAACAGGTGGGTTGGAGTCAAATTGAAGGTGGAACTACCAGTTTTTGTGATCGCGACCGCAACCTGGCTCCAACACCCCCACTTCCGGGTTTAACGTGGGCGCATTTGGATGTACGTGTGTAGCCGATTCGCGTATGTCGCGTCCCCAATTACTGCCGGCGGGCGGATCGTTAGCGGGGCAGTTTACCTAGTTGAGATACTTGAGGTAGGTTTTTTTTTAATTGATTCTGAAATTGATTCCAATTTAACGTTTCCAGCACCAGTTTCCCGGGCTTCTGAATCTCATCAGTGAAATGGAGGTGAGATTCAGCCGCAGTTAATTTGGGTTTTTAAACCTGTAATTGCCCCATCTGAATAAAAGATCAGTTATTGCAACTCGTCTCTCAGTTCTCTGAGGCAAACGTTTGGCTGAGAGTTCTTATGTTGAGACTGAGAGTTCTTGTGTTGAGGCAGCTTTAGCAAAACTTTGGATTCTTTCAAACTGACAAGGTCAGGATGGGAGGGCCCAATGGATGTTTTCGAGAGGACATCTGAGGAGGAGGAAAATGGCCATCCATGACAGGACGTCGTGCTGTGTTGGGATCTGCAAGTGCACAAGAGGGAGGAGCACAACAAAGATCTGGAGAACAGCAGAGAGGGAAGCAATAGAGGGGCCAAGGATGCAGGAGGCACTACCTACATGAGAGGGTCGACAGGCAGAGGCTGAACTTCCTGGACCTCTCTGAGGAGCAGTGCCTTCGCAGACTCAGATTGAGTCGGCAGGTGGTCGCAGATATCTGTAGCCTTCTTCAGGAAGAGCTGCTCCCAACTGGTTCTGGTGGCCACGCATTGCCAGTCACAGTAAAAGTCACCACCGTCCTCAATTTCTTTGCCTCTGAATCCTTCCAGGGCGCCAGCGGTGACAGCTATGTGGTGTGTAAGTCGTTTGCACATAAGTGTATAAGGCAAGCGACGGATGGGTTGTTTGCCAGGGCGACCAATTAGGTGAACTTCCCCCGTGATGATGATAGCCAGAGTGGGCGGGCAGTGGGTTTTGCCTCTCCGGCTGGCTTCCCATGGGTGCAGGGCGCAATCAATTGCACACACGTGGCAGTCCGAAGACCACCACATGAGCCAGGAGACATCATCAACCGAAGGGGCCATCACTCCATCAATGCACAGCTGGTGTGCGACCACAAGAAGCGATTTATGCAGATGTGCACCAGATTCCCTGGCAGCTCTCATGATGCGTTCATTCTATGCCAGTCCAACATTCCAGACCTCTTCCAAACAGGAGACAGACTTAATGGCTGGATCGATGGAGACAAGGGATAGCCCCAGCAAACTTGGCTCATGACACCTGTGAGGAATCACACCAATGAGGCACAAGAGCGATACAACCAGAGCCACATGACCACCAGATGTGTCGTTGAACAAGCCATAGGCATGTTGAAGATGTGCTTCATATGCGACGCGCTTCATATGCCTGGATAGATCTGGAGGCGCGCTTCAGTACTCGTCAGCGAGGGTCTCCAGAATAATCGTGATTTGCTGCGCCTTGCACAACAGAGAGGTTTAGAGGTGGAGGAGGATGAAGGCGCTCGTCAATCATCCACTGATGGTGACAACATTGAAGATGAGGAGGAGGAATATGAAGATGTGGCACCCATCGTCAGACCAGCCACACACATTGTTGCCAGGTCTGTCTTTATCTCTCACAGGTGCTCTTAATAACAATGGCAAAAGAGAGACATTGAGATACTCAGGCCGGCTGGCACAACCATCAACACCACCAACACCTCCCCCCACCCCGGCCTAGCACAAAACAGTCCTTCAAACAGACATACACCCAATGCACATCAGCCCAATGGGTACCGCCACTTATTGGCATTGATCATGGAACAAATGAAAGGGCGACCTAACACTCGGGACGCAATAATGGCCAAGACGTGGAAGTGGTGCAAATCAATACATTTAATGTGCCAATCTAAAAAATAAGCAAACTTAACCACATAACATTTCTTCAAACACCCTTGTGCATATCCTTGGTGAACTAAAATTGCTTGAACTTACCGTTCTTACCGCTTCTACATGGTGCATCTCCTGTGGCTTCAGCAGAGGTAGTGGCAGGCTGCTCAGATCCCTACCCTGACTGCTGAGATGCTTTTGGCTGACAACCTCTGGGTTTTGGAGCCTGTGAGGGCACCGCCAAAGAATGCTCCACCTGCACCTGTGCAGGGGCAGACTCGGCCATCGGGAGAGGAGGCAGCATTACAGGTACTGGTTGAGAGGGGGCAACGGGTGAGATGTGGGAGCGCTTTGAGTGGAGTTCCCACTTCCATGTCTCCTTTCGCCATCTTTCCTCTCCCGGGCCAATGCCACATCACTCCTGCCACTTTGCTGGACAGCAGCTTGGTGCATATTTGTGAAGCATTCTAAGACCAGGGATAAGGTATCTGTATTCATGTTTAAGGCGGCAGACATGCTGGCTTGCAAAGTATTCACGGCCATGGTTATGGCTTGCATAGACTCATTTGAGAGCCGTGCTTGAAGCTGCATGGAGGTGGCCACTCTCTCCATGACACACATTCTCGCAATTACCTGCAGCATCAATCCACTAATGTTGGAGTTGTCCTCCTCCATCCTCTCCGCTGTTGCGGAGAGTGTGCATGGCACATTTTCTAGTACCTCGCAAAGATGCAGCTGTACCTCAATCATTCTCAACTTCAACGATGGGGTTCAGCATCTCTGTCCAGCTGAGCTGAGCTTGGAGAGGAGTGCACCCTCCAACCCGGACTCTCCACAGCTACCCCTGCTACAGTGTCTGCTCGTGCTCACTTGTGGGTTGTGAATCACCAGGTGACAACCCAACTAACTGGCTAACAGGACCCACCGAAGTGCCAGTATCTGTGCTGGTGCATGGCTGTATATCCTGTGAGTGTGCACCCTCAGAAGTAATGAGGTCCTCTTAGGAATCAATGTCATCCATCTCCGCACATTGTTCTTCTATGCGTGAAGGCCCTGGGAGACAACAGAAAGGCATATGAATTAGTCATGGCAAAGTAACAATCTTTCCAATCACCATACTCAGGTTTGTCATAGTTCAGTCATTGATGAAATAAAGTCATCCTGTGTGTGAAAGATGCTTTAAGCTCTGTCACCGGGCATATGCGGGTTCCCAGTCTCTCCATCTCCAATGGATGGGGATGCTGATGACATACTTAGCTCCATAGCCTCCTCCTCGGCATCTGTCAGCTGGTCAATTTATGGAGGGCCACCTCCAGTCCTCGCCCTCTCCCTTACATTTTGCGCTCTCTTCTCCTACAAGGGGCGAAAGAACAGACCTGTGAGTCACTGAAGGAGACTTGTTTACCCGATGGATGCAGTGCATTGGGTGAGGGTGACTATGAGACATATGGATCACATTGCATAAGGATTGGGGTGAGTGGCAGTGGCGGGTGGATAAATGGGGAGGTGAGAAGTGAAGGATGGGTGCTGCTGAAACTTAAGTGGGTGTGAGGAGTAATGTGATGGAGTCGGCTTGGCAAGACATAATGAGAGGTGGGTGTTGTACTCCACAGGATGTAGGTGAATCAGCAACTGTACTCACTTTTCCTGAGCAGGTTAAGTCATTAAACCGCTTCCTGCACTGCAGCCAAGACCTGGGCACCATGCTCCTGCTGCTCACCTCTTCTACCACCCCTAGCCATACCTTCTTGGAGCCGAACCAGGTTTCTCCCTCCCATCACTTGAGTAATCTCCCTCCTGGTTCTCACTGCACCTGGCAGTACTTCAAGTGAAGCATCCATGAACCTGGATGCTGCTCTTGCTCTATTTCCTCCTTTCCCCTCCAAAATCCATTTTTGCATTGGCCCGTTAAATAGTGAACTTCAGATCATGTCCACCCGCTGCGCAGCTCAGTCACACAAAACCCGGAAGCAAAAATAATTGCCTTCACTTAAGTTTGCGATCGCAGATTCCGACACGCTCACTTCACTTCCGGGTTTCCCATGTGAAAATCTACCCCACCCCCTCCACCTGCTCTGTTCCTGGCCCCAGGTCAAAATCAATCCCCAGGATTCTGGTTACCAGTGATCAGTGGGAGAACAGATCTCATGAAATCAGAAAGATCCATGAATTGCTGAGCGAGAGTCAACCAAATATCCTTTAGTCCCTCCAAGATCCTCCCTGTATACTTTGCAATCCGATTGAAATTGATCTCTTCAGATAGTCCTCCAAGACCTGCAGTTCTTCTCTCAGTGCTACCACATTGAGTTGACTAACTTGCCTGGATCTCTCATGGTTTTCAAGGAAGGTTTGTAGGTGTTCCTGCAGCTGACTTTCTCCAGACTACAATGAATTGAGCCCCTCTCGGATATTGCCAGACAGCAGGACAGTGGACTCCACTGTTATTCCAGCCAATTGTTGCATATTTGGGAAAGGCCACACACAATCTCCATATGTATCTGATACTCTGTTAGCATCCTTCTCTTCATGACAGGACCCCCGAGATCATCATCCGCTTGCTCTGTAGCCAGGGGCTGATCTGTCTTGTGCGCCCACTCAACAACAGCAGGCTCCACTTCCACATCTGCATTCTCTGGCTTCATCTACACTATTTGTACCCCATCGAGTGAGTGTCTGGCCTGAGTGCAAGGCAGAGGGTGAATGAATTGGCGGGTGAGTGATCACTAGTGTTGCCGGGGGTAGAGGAGACTGCACATTTCTTACTCTTGAGCAATCCTCTCAGCAGTACCTTGTATTGTAGCCTCTGGAGGAAAAAAAGTGCTGTTAACTTTGGTGTTCTTGAACAACATTCTATCTTAACCAGCTACTTTCTGGATCTCTTATAAAAAGTGTGCCATAAAGATCTACTTGATGAATGTTTTTAGAGATGCAGTAATGTTCTGTCGCATTTGTTCATCTTTATGCTTTGCTGCTTGACCAGAAAACCACAAAATTCTCATTGCACTGTTAACATTATACTATTACTTTTCTGATATTTTATTTGGGTTCAAGTGACAGATTTAAAAACCCATGACAGGATAAGTAACAAAAGGGTTACCTGATCTGTTTGTACATACAAAACAAAAAGACTCTCGTAATTGCATGTGTCTTTCAATTGGGGATGAAGTCATTTGAGGGAGGTGGCTGTGCATTTCCATGTAAAAGTAGATGACTGGGGAAAAAAAAAATCAAGATATATCGTACTTTAAATGGTTCTAGGATGTTTCACATGCTGAATATGTGTCAGCAAATGCATTTATTCCCAGAATGTTTTATTTAAGGGTGGGAGGATGCTGAGGACACTGTAGTAGAAGTGTGTAGAGGAGTTTTTTTCCCCCTAATTTCTATAAAGTGAACAATTTGAATTATTATATATTTTTAATGTTGGTGAGGCAGCATTTGGGTTGACACTATTTTCTATTGTGAGTTATTTATCTGTTCTTTCCAATCATGTATGTTTGAGAAATTAAATGTCCAAACATTGGGGATTTGAACTTTTAGATTCAACCTAGAGAAACCATATAACAATATATGTTATTTATATATTAGTGCAGTCTCATTTGTTCTGTTGTAAACTCAATGGCATTATGTCATCTGCCTTGAAAGGTAACTGGGTTCTTCTGTGATGCTTATCGTTGCTGCTAGAGAACTATTCATCTAGACATTTCAGCAATAAATACTTTTAACTTGATTGAAAGGTAAATATGGTGGGTTGAGGTTGTTTTTAGCCTTGAGCGCTGAATGAGTTCTGTTGTCTCATTAGCCTATGTTTTAACAGTCAAACCTTTCATCAGTACGTTACAGATGCAGCCAAGTATTCTTCTCTTTTTCTGTCTCATTGACATCCTGCAAAATTCTTTTTCAGTGTGGTAAGCCTTCCGTACACAAGAGCACTAGGATGTTGAGAAAAATTGATGTGTTTAGCTGACATAATGCTGGAAATAAAATGGTGTAAGATTTTGGAGTTCTCAGCCACTATACTTTGAAGCCTAGCCAGCGTCTCCATTCAGACATACTTGGTGTCAGGCAAGCAGAAAACTATCTAACAGTAATTTTCTCAAGTTTTCTAGCATTCTATAATAATGGATGACACATACAAAATCTTCTATTTCCTCCAGACAGTAAACTTAATCGTACTTTGGCAGTTTTTAAATACCAGAATGTTAGCTTAAAAGTATTAGCATTTTGACTTTACTATTGATTCATCTTTTTCGCACAAAAAAAAGTTCTTTATAGTGTAATATACCAGTGTTGGTACCTTTTTATATGTGGGTTTATTATTTTGAATTATCTTTGGATTTGCCAGAAAAAGAAAATGTAGTTTTATCTATTATACTGTAATTTAGTCATTTCATATAAATTCATATTTTTTAAAACTGTAGATATACAAAAAGCGTAAAATAAAACCAGTCAACCCTTGAACAACAAAAATACCATTGAAATTTAAAACAGCTCCCAAAATACGCAGACATTAAATTCTCCCATCCTTGGATTTCCTAAAAAGCCTCTATAAAATCACTCAAACCTAGGGACCTTTCATTACCTGTACTTCCTCATAATTTTATCTCTCAAAATTACAACAGTTTTTAAAAATTTCACTTTTTTTACTGTATTTTTTGAAATTTGAAATTTGTAGCATTTCAGTAATCACTTATTTCTGTGGGTAATTCTAACATTTTTTCAGAATCCCATTGTGCATTTGTGGGCCAAGAGGAGCAGTCTGATTTTGTAGCCTTGCCTGTAAAGGTAGTGTAGTGACAGGATGAATCAGGATAGTGAGTATGGTTTTAAGTTTGTACAATATTGTAGCCATTGGAATGGCTAAGTAGATCTTTTCTTTAAAGTTAATTCGGCATGAAAACAAATTTGTAACAATTTTATATCAAATTTGTAGTAACAGTTACAAGATACCTTGACATAATAGGCTCCAGCCTATCTGAAAAAAAATCTACCACGCATTACATCATCCATTATATATGTAAAATTAGGCTTCTGATAAAATACGAATAATAAAAAGAAATTGCTTTATTGCGATGGGTATGCAATTGTGATGAATATCTGGTATCAAGTGTTCATAGAATCATAGAAAGGTTACAGCACAGAAGGAGGCCATCGAGTCCGCGTCGGCTCCTTGCAAGAGCAATCCAGCTAGTCCCACTCCCCCGTCCTATCCCCATAGCCCTTTCAAGTACTTATCCAGTTCCCTTTTGAAGGCCATGATTGAATCTGCCTCCGCCACTCCCTTGGGCAGTACATTCCAGATCCTAAACACTCGCTGTGTAAAAAAGTTCTTCCCTGTGTCACCTTTGGTTCTTTTGCCAATCACCTTAAATCTGTGTCCTCTGGTTCTTGACCCTTGCACCAATGGGAACAGTTTCTGTCTATCTACTCTGTCTAGACCCTTCATGATTTTGAATACCTCTATCAAATCTCCTCGCAATCTTCTCTGTTCAAAGAAGAACAACCCCAGCTTCTCCAGTCTATACACCTAACTAAAGCCCCTAATCCCTGGAATCATTTTAGTAAATCTCTTCTGCACCCTCTCTAAGGCCTTCAGATCTTTCCTAAAGTGTGATGCCCAGAAATGGACACAATACTCCAGTTGTGGTCAAACCAGTGTTTTATAAAGGTTCATCATGACTTCCAAACTTTTGTACTCTGTGCCTCTATTTATAAAGCCCAGGATCTTGTATTTTTTTAAACTGCTTTCTCAACCTACCCTGCCATCTTCAATGATTTGTGCACATATACCCCCACATCTCTCTGTTCCTGTACCCCTTTTAGAGTTGTGCCCTCTAGTTTATATTGCCTCTCCTTGTTCTTCCTACCGAAATGTATCCCTTTGCATTTTTCTGGGTTAAATTTCATCTGCCACGTGTCCGCCCATGCCACCAGCCTGTCAAAATTGTTCTATTCTTAAGATGGAAAGTGAAGTAGTCCAATCCGAAACTAGGTCCTAAATCTAAACAAAGGAAACTACGAAGTTATGAGGAGTGAGTTGGCTATGATAGATTGGGAAGCTTCATTAAAAGGCATGACGGTGGATAGGCAATGGCCAATATTTAAGGAACGAATGCATGAATTGCAACAATTATACATTCCTTTCTGGCGCAAAAACACAAAAGGAAAAGCGGCTCAACCATGGCTAACAAAAGAAATTAAGGATAGTATTAGATCCAAAGAGGAGTCATATAAAGTTGCCAGAAAAAGTAGCAAGCCTGAGGATTGGGAGCAGTTTAGAATTCAGCAAAAAAGAACCAAGAGATTGAATAAGAGGGGAAAAATAGAGTATGAGAGTAAACTTGCAAGGAACATAAAAGTGGACTGTAAAGGCTTCTACAAGTATGTAAAAAGAAAAAGATTAGTGAAGACAAATGTAGGTCCCTTTCAGTCAGAAACTGGAGAATTTATAATGGGGAACAAGGAAATGGCAGAGCAATTAAACAAATGCTTTGGTTCTGTCTTCATGAAAGAGGACACAAATAACTTCCCAGAAATGCTAGGGAACCAAGGGACTAGTGAGAAGGAGGAATTAAAAGAAATTAGTATTAGTAAAAAAAAATAGTGCTGGAGAAATTAATGGGACTGAAAGCCGATAAATCCCCAGGGCCTGATAATCTGCATCCCAGAGTAATAAAATGGAAATAGTGGATGCATTTAGTTGTCAGCTTTCAAAATTCTATAGATTATGGAACAGTTCCTGCAGATTGGAGGGTAGCAAATGTAACCCCACTATTTAAAAAAGGAGGGAGAGAGAAAACAGGGAACTACAGACTGGTTAGCCTAAAATCAGTAGTACGGAAAATGCTAGAGTCTAATTATAAAGGATGTGATAATAGGATACTTAGAAAATATCAGTGGGATTAGATAATGTCAACATGGATTTATGAAAGGGAAATCATGTTTGACAAACCTACAAGAATTTTTTGAGGATGTAACTGGTAGAATAGATAAGGGAGAACCAGTGGATGTAGTTTATTTGGATTTTCAGGAGGCCTTTGATAAAGTCCCACATAAGAGGTTAGTGTGCAAAATTAAAGCACATGGGATTGGTGGCAATATACTGGCATGGATTCAAAATTGGTTAACAGACAGGATACAGAGAGTAGGAATAAATTTGTCTTTTTCGGGGTGGCAGGCAGTGACAAGTGGGGTACCGCAGGGATCAGTGCTTGGGCCCCAGCTATTCACAATATATATCAATGATTTGGATGAGGGAACCAAATGTAATATTTCCAAGTTTGCTGACGACACAAAAATAGATGGGATTGTGAGTTGTGAGGAGGATGCAAAGAGGCTTCAAGGCAATTTAGACAAGTTGAGTGAGTGGGCAAATACATGGCAGATGCAGTATAATGTGGATAAATGTGAAGTTATCCACTTTGGAAGGAAAAACAGAAAGGCAGAGTATTATTTAAATGGTGGTAGATTGGGAAATATTGATGTACAAAGGGACCTGGGTGTCTTTGTACACCAGTCACTGAAAGCAAACATGCAGGTGCAGCAAGCAGTTAGGAAGGCAAATAGTATGTTGGCCTTCATTGTCAGAGGATTTGAGTACAGGAGCAAGGATGTCTTACTGGAGTTATACAGGGCCTTGGTGAGACCACAGCTGGAGTATTGTGTGCAGTTTTGGCCTCCTTACCTAAGAAAGAATATACTTGCCATAGAGGGAGTGCAGCGAAGGTTCACCAGACTGATTCCTGGGATGGCAGGACTGTCGTATGAGGAAAGATTGGGTCGACTCAGTCTGTATTCACTCGAGTTCAGAAGAATGAGAGGGGATCTCATTGAAACATATAAAATTCTGACAGGGCTAGACAGACTGGATGCAGGGAGGATGTTTCCCCTGGCTGGGGGGCCCAGAACAAGGGGTCACAGTCTCAGGATACAGGGTAGGACATTTAGGACTGAGATGAGGAGAAATTTCTTCACTCAGAGGGTGGTGAACCTATGGAATTCTCTACCACAGAAGGCTGTGGAGGCCAAGTCACTGAATATATTTAAGAAGGAGGTAGATGGATTTCTAGTCACAAAAGGGTATGGGGAGAGAGCGGGAATATGGTATTGAGATAGAGGATCAGCCATGATCATATTGAATGGCGGAGCAGACTCGAAGGGCCTAGTGGCCTACTCCTGCTCCTATTTTCTATGTTTCTATATCCTCTTGAAGTCTATCACTATCCTCCTTAATGTTCACTCCTTCCTTCCAAGTTTTGTGTCATCTGCAAATTTTGAAATTGTGCCCTGTACACCCAAGTCCAAGTCATTAATATATATCAAGAAAAGCAGTGGTCCCAGCACTGACCCCTGGGGAACACCACTGTACACCTCCCTCCAGTCTGAAAAACAACCGTTCACCACTACTATCTGTTTCCTGTCACTTAGCCAATTCTGTATCTGTGTTGCTACTGCCCCCTTTATTCCATGGGCTGCAATCTTGATGATAAGCCTACCATGCGGCACTTTATCAAACGTGTTTTGAAAGTCCATATGCACCACATCAACTGCATTGTCCTCATCTACCCTCTCTGTTACTTCATCAAAAAAGTCCATTAGGTTAGTTAAACACAATTTGCCTTTAACAAATCTGTGCTGGCTTTCCCTAATCAATCCACACTCGTCCAAGTGACTATTAATTCTGTCCCTGATTATCATTTCTAAAAGTCTCCCCACCACTGAAGTTAAACTGACTGGCCTATAGTTGCTGGGTTTATCCTTACACCCTTTTTTGAACAAGGGTGTAACATTTGCAATTCTCCAGTCCTCTGGCATCACCCCCATATCTACGGATGTTTAGAAGATTATGGCCAGTAGCTCCACAATTTCAACCGTACTTCCCTCAGCAACCTAGGATGCATCCCATCCAGACCAGGTGACTTATCTATTTTAAGTACAGCTAGCCTTTCAAGCACCTCTTCTTTATCATTTTTTAGCCAATCCAGTATCTCAACTATATCTTCCTTTACTGAGACTGTGGCAGCATCTTCTTCCTTGGTAAATTCAGATGCAAAGTACTCATTTAGTACCTCGGCTATCCCCTCTGCCTCCGTGAGTAGATCTCCTTTATGGTCCCTAATCGGCCCCACCCCTCCTCTTACTAACCGTTTACTGTCTACATGCCTGTAGAAGACTTTTGGATTCCCTTTTATGTTGGCCGCCAGTCTATTCTCATACTCTCTTTGCCCCTTTTATTTCTTTTTTAACTTCCCCTCTGAACTTTCTATATTCTGCCTGGTTCTCACTTGCGTTATCAACCTGATACCTATCATATGCCACATTTGCCCTTTTTTTCCATTTCATTTTACTCACCATCTCTTTTGTCATCCAGGGAGCTCTGGATTTAGTTGCCCTACCTTTCTGCCTCGTGGGAATGTGCCTAGATTGTACCCTAACCATCTCCTCTTTAAAGGCCACCCGCTGTTCAATTACAGTTTTGCCTGCCAATCTTTGATTCTGATTTACCCGGGCTAAGTGTTGGTAGAGAAAGTAATACATACATAATTACCTGAAACTCATACTGTTACCTGTAAAAGCTGCCCCTTAAATGTGCATTTTCATTCCAGGAAGAGTTACTTCTTCATTATTAGAAATGCCACAATTTTTAGACTTTGAAAAATCCGGTAAAAGATGGTCACGCAAAAAATATCTTGTGATTTTATAGCTTCTATGCTGGATCGTTTGCTGACTTGCAAATTCAATTCAGTAGAATGATCACACAGTGTGAAGTACTGCACCAGTGCTTGAAACTATGTCCTCAAGGAACTTGAAAGCAAGCATGGCCTGGCTGCCCTCACTCCAGCAGGAAATCAGCAGCCCGAGGCAGGCCCATGTGGGGGCACTGCTTACAAAGTTCTAGAGTCACTTTGATCCCTGGAGCCTCTCACTAACATAAGGGGCTTGATTTTTGGACATCCAAGCGGGTGCATTTGCGGCGGGGGGCTCCGAAAATTGGGGATTCCCGGGGTGGGTCCGGAGCCCGGCTCCAACCCCCCCACTTCCGGATTCCCCAGTGACGCGCTTAGATGCGCGCGCAGCCCCCGCATGCGGGACTATTGCCGGCGGGATCCCACTTAAGGCAATTATTTTGATACTCCAGGTTGTTAGCAGACCTGATTTGTAGGATATTTTAGGAGGGGTGGGGTTTTCATCTAAACTGAGAGTGTTTCCCGTACTGGGGGAAATACTCCCAGTCGAAATGGACGTGTTGCAGTCACCAGGCTGTGGCAGCTGCAAAGGTCCATTTAAAAGTTGCGGGGGGGGACCCTCACTCATTGCAGGAGGCCACTCTGTCACTTTGGATAAAGTTTGGCCTCCACCACCTTCCTCCTAACACTAAAATTCACCAACTTGCAACCTCAACCCCGGTGTGCAGACACATTTACCTACCTTGCGGACCCCCTCAAACATACATCTTCCGGATGGGGGCCACCGTAGCTGCAGTCATGACCTCCTCGCCGGCCACGTCATCCACCTCTGACACGTGGAGCTCCATAACACAGTGCTGTGACTTATCCATCTGCATAGCAGGAGGGAGGGCAACGGCAGAGAGAGATGCATCGGGGAAGGCACTACCCTCGCCACAGGGTCTACAGACCGAGGCTCAGCTTTCTGGACCTCTCTGATGAGCAGTGCACATGGAGGCTCAGAGTCACTCGACATGTAGTCGTGGACATCTGCAGCCTCCTTCATGCCGAGCTGCTCCTGAGCACCATCTTCTTACCTGTCGCTGTCAAAGTCTCCACTGCCCTCAACAACTTCTCCTCCGCATCCTTCCTGTGTGCCACTGGGGACATTGCCGGCGTCTCTCAGTCGTCTGAACAAAAGAGCCCTGCAAATACACCTGCACCCACTCTGCAGTGATACAATGGGTGGCATCAGTTGTGGATCTTCATGGTGATCCTCAGGAAAGGGCATTATTGCACAAACCAAACAAGATTTGCAAAGACGTAGCAGTAGTCGTGATAACAATTTTTTATGATTCTTTGCAAAAACAACAAATCTAAATCAAAAACATGACATTTTGTCTTACACCCTTGTGCAACCCTTTTGTTCTCACAACACCTTCGCCGTACGTTTACGGGAACCCCTACGTGGTGCTACCCCTGTGGCTTCAGCAGAGGTAGTGGCAGATTGCTCTTGTCCATGCCCTGACCGATGAGATGCTTTGCACGGACGCCCTCTGGGTTTTGGTGCCCGTGAGGGCCCTTCCAAAGATTGCTCCACCTGCACCTGGAGAGGGGGCAGCATTGCGGGTACTGGTTGAGAGGGGAGCAACGGGTGAGACGTGGGAGCGCTTTGAGTGGCGTCCCCACTTCCATGTCCCCTTTCACCATCATCCCTCTCCTGGCCCAGGCCCATATCACTCGTTCCACCCAGCTGGACGACAGTTTGGAGGACTTGTGTGAATCCTTGGAAGGCCAGTTGTAATGTATCTGTCAGCCTGTTTAAGGCGGCAGAATGTTGCTCACCCTGAATCCGAATGGCCGTTGTCAGGGCCTGAATGGACTCGTTGTTGAGTCGTGCTTGAAGCTCGATGGAGACTAGCCTTTCCTCCATTGCAGACATTCCCGCACTTACCCGCGACACTATCTCAGAGATGCCTTCACGTCCCTGTGACAGTATTCCACTCATGCAGGAGTTGGACTCCTCCATCCTCTGCGCGATTGTGGAGAGTGCGTATGGCAACTGTTCCAGTACCTCGGCAATGTGCTGATGGCCCTCGACGACTCTCCTTTTCACGCCTGGCCCCCAGGCTTCAGCATCTGGGTCCAGCTGAGCAGAGCCTGGAGAAGAGTGCTCCCACCAACGCGAACTCTCCACAGCTACCCCTGCCACCAGGGTCTGCTCGTGCTCACATGCGTGGTGACTCACCATGTGCAACCCCAACTAAGTGAGGACGGGGACCCACCGAGGTGTGTGTATCTGTGCTGGTGGATGGCTGGCTGAGATGTGACGATGCCCCTTCAGAGGCCGGCAGTTCCTCTGAGGAATTGCCCTGCAAGAGAACAGAAAGCAATATTAAGCATGTGGACAGATGTTGAGGTGCTGCAGATGCCAAGTGATGCTAAGATCATTCGCTATCATGAGCGCTGAGTGTTAGATTTCTGTCACCAGCTGCTTGTGCACTCCCAGTCTCAGCGTCCGCCACGGACAAGCACTCCAGCGTCTGACTTATTTCAATTGCCTGCTGTTCCGCATCTGTTAAGACCACCTGGTGTGGCGGGCCCCCTCCGGTCCTTGCCCTCTCCCGAGCATTCTGGCATCTCTTCTCCTATCAAGGCAAAACACAGAGGCGTGATTGAGTGATGGTTGCCTGGTGACCCGCTGCATGCATTGGTGTGGGTGGGGGTGACCGTGAGGGAGATGCATAGGAGGGTGCGTGTGAGACATAGCCATGAGATTGTATGATGATTGGGTTGCATGGTAGTGTTCGAATGGGAACTGGGGTGGTGAGTAAGTGCAGGCAAGGTGAGGGTGATAGTTGAGTGGATGTGAGGAGTGATGCGAGAGCGTTGTGGTGGCAGTGCAGAAGGAGTTGTGTGGTGGTGGAGGTGATGTGGAAGACGGAGTGTGGGAGAATGCGTAAGTATACTCGCTTTGGCTGACTGGGTTAGGTCATTAAAACGCTTCCTGCACTGGACCTAGGTTCGGGAGATGTTACTGCTGCTGGCGACCTCCTCTGCCACCTCGAGCCAGGCCTTCTTGGTGGCAGAGGCAGGGCACTTCCTCCCGTCGACTGGGAAAAACGATTCCCTCCTCCTCCTCACCCCATCGAGCAGCACCTGGAGTGAGGAGTCAGAGAACCTTGGAGCAGCCTTGCCTCTGGCCTGCTCCATGATCCAAAATTGTTGTTTGCTGCAGGAGGAGCATTGGAGGACTGCCCCTTTAAATAGGGCTCCTCCTGCTGACAGCCTGTGATGCGGGTGCGTAGTGCGCCCGCTGCGCAGGTCTGGAATGGGAAACCCCGGAAGCCATGGTAAGTGCCTTCAATTAGGCTGCGATCGCGAGCGGAGCACCCCGAATTCACTGGACGCGTTACCCACGCACCCAGTCAACCCCCTGCTGCCAACCCGCCTCCCTTCTAATATCGAGCCCCAGGTGTCAGTCATCTGCCCAGCTCCTGTCACAGGCTAGCACTGAGAAGAAGCATGAGAGTAGACACAAAAACATAACACTCACCCAGTAATTGGAAGGGTAAGCCCTGTGGGCAGGGCAAGCCCTATCAGATACATTTGTATTTTTGATCATTAAACCTTATTGGAACAGTAAATATATTGTGCAATTTCACTTTGATTTATGAGGTTGAAGTAAGAAATATGCTGGGGAATGAGTAGAGTGGTCCTGACCATGGTATGGATTCTGTTGGATTGCAGAGAATGGGAAAGATGGTGGGAAGTGAAGAACTGATGGGGTGCTCAGGAGTTGCTTCACGATCAAAGTTTGATTGGCCCTTGCAGATGACAATGGGCCAGTTGGTGGTGGATCCTGGACCCCTTCAATCTGCTTCGGGAGCTCCTGCTTATCATCAGAGGACTCTTACTGATGTGCTTTGAGGTGGATGCCTCACTCTATGGCAGTGTTGTGAAGAATGGAGCAAATGGCACTAATTCTTGAGACTTTTCCAGTACTGTATTGAAGGACCCTGCCTGATCTGTCAAGATAGCAGAAGCGCTGTTTTAGCATGATTGCAATTTTCTCGATGTATACTCGAGTGGGGGCACAGGCTTCATTACACTTTTGCACCGCTGATGTTGCTGGATGATGGCAAGTAGCTCTTGCCCTCCAATCCCCAGCACTTCATGCTCTAGTTGCAGGTGAAGATTAAATAGGTGAAGTAGAATCCATGATAGTGTAAACTATACATGGTTTATGAAAAAGATAAGCGAACAAAGTACATGGGATGAATAGTATTTTCTGTACCATGCATTGTATGTAAACCTAAGATTTTAATTGTGATACTGCTATGACCCTGCCTTCTGTTTCAGGATTACTAACTTTGGTTTAGTACAGTAATCACATTGCATTTTTCCAAGGTAATTGTAATTGTTACTAGGTTATCTGGATACTAACTGGTTTACTGGTGATGTACTATAGTCTAGGCAGTGATCTTGATACCAATATAGATCATGGTCCAGCTATTTTGAGACAGGGAATAGTTTTAAGTATTTTGTAACTTTTAGGGTATTGCTCCGAAAGACGATAATTGAATATTTATTTCTATTTTGCATTATAGACTGTTCATACATACTACTTTTACACTTTGATGTAGATTCAAGATATACAGGGAGATAGTGGTGGGACTGCTGAACAGATGTGCAGTGCAGTCCTGTGAATTTTTCTTGCAAATTTGTTCTCAGTGGAAATCTTTTGGAAAAACAAATTAATTTTATTATACATTTACTATATATAGAAGGTTAAGCATGTACTAAGCAAAGTAAGATACAATAGTACTGGCATTGCTACATTAGATTTATAAT
The DNA here is from genome assembly GCF_035084215.1 of Heptranchias perlo. NCBI lineage: Eukaryota > Metazoa > Chordata > Chondrichthyes > Hexanchiformes > Hexanchidae > Heptranchias > Heptranchias perlo. Next base: position 51,169,525 of record NC_090329.1, read on the forward strand.
GGTATTACTGCCAAGGTTCTTTTCTGATTCACTTTTTGACAATATTAAATAAAGCTATAATTACTCCTGTTATAGATCCCTTGTTTGTAACCATGACAAAAACACATGTAATTGTGGCCTCTAAAGATGCATTCTACACCTGGCAATATCGTGTGGCTAAGAAACTTACAGCAATGGAAATCAATCAGGTGGCACGAACAAGGAAGGAGGGACGGGAGAGGTTAGTATTATCAATTGTTAGAGATGCAACCAAGTTTTGACCAGCTAGCATGGCAATAGGAGCTCTATAGTAGGATTAAGTGGCTATGTGACTGAGAAGAGTTGCATCAGCCACAGTTCCCTTTTTTGATTGCTACCAGCACCCCTGCTGAAAAGTGTGCATGTATAGACGTTGGATAAGGACAGGATTGGGCTTGACTGTAATGCTCCCTATGATCGAATTATTTGCTGGCATTCACTGTCCAGACTCATGCATAAAGAATAGTTCCTTGAAACGTTGATGATTCCTGTGGAACTGTAGTCCAGCAGGAGTCAGTGCCTTTAGCAGAGGAGGTGAATTGTTTTTAAAGAAAGTGTTTAAAATCCAGCTTTTGCAGCCAAATTCACTTTTTAATGGTATGTGCAAAATGCTTAGAGTCAGAGAATGATGATCCTACCATGGAGGTAGCCTCTATTCTTTGCTGTCTCCTTTAGATAGAGTACTGAAGACTTGCTTCAGAGTGAGGTTAAGATGCAACTTAGCTGGGAAGAGGAGTGAGAGATCATCTGATGCAAGATGGATGTTTTTCTTAGAGGCAATGTTCCAACGTGATCTTTTCTCGTTCTTCGCACCCCCCCACCACCACCCCTTCATGAGATGCAGGGAATTGCACTTTGTATTTGGAGATTGAATCTCAATCAAATAATTAAGATTATTATGATGAATAGTTAACTGTTCTTGCATTGCCCTTGGTGTCTAGTAAAATTAAGTTGGACAAATGCTTTAAGGTTGATATTTTACCTTGGCTGCTCAATGGAGACTGTTATAGCCACTAATGTATTATGACAGGAACATTCATATATTAACCCCATTTGAACTTAACTGTAATATAATGATGGTGATTGATTAATGAAAAAGATTTTTTTTGTTAAATATAAACTGGTATTTGCACCCTGGATACTTTGGTATTCTTGAATCTAATATTTTACCAAAAAGTAGTTTTATATTTTTTTAGTATGTGGGTTTTTAATTTGTTAGGCAGAATTTGTTTTCTAACAAAGAAACTTGATTTTTCTCTCTGCTCCTATCAGAATTTATCACATTGATGATGAATCATCTGTTGCAGGAGATGGTATGCTAGATTTCAGCAAGGTTGTTTCGGTAAGTGTTTCTTTTGTATTTGATGAAACGACTATGTACCTTGTTTGCATTGCTGAATTTTTGTTCTAGATGAACCAGAATGTCAAAGGCAATTCAGGGAAACTATTATAAATTTAGTTAACCACAGATAAAAACGTGGCATCAGGAGATTGTGAAATCCTGCCACTGCGCACTGGGCTCTATTGAGGACATCTGCATGCAGAGACTAAAGCCTCAATATTAACCCTCCCCCGATAGGGGGATTAAAGAGTTAAGTACGAGGAACACGTCCCCAACATGAACCCACTGCCAGTTTTATAGCGGCGGATGTTGGGGCTTCTGAGTGTCCTGCCGTGGAGAGGCGGGACACTTAATTAACATATTTAAATCGGGCTCCCACAGTGCAATAGGGAGCCCAATTTAAAATTGATTGTTGCTGCAAGGGTTTCCCATGGGCCGGGAAACAAGTTAGTGAAAGGGAGTCGGGCACTCTCGGCTCCACAAGCTAAGTGCCTTTTTCGGCACTCCTTGTGGGCCAGGAGGATCAGGAATGCTCCCCCTCAGGCCTGTCAAGGAAGCCTTCGGCCTCCCCCAACCCCCAGCCCTCCCAATTGCCAACCTCTCTCCCCCCCTCTCGATCGCGGCCTCCCTCCCCCTTACCAATTGCTAGCCTCTCCCCTCCCGGTCGTTAGCCTCACCCCTCTTCTTCCCCCCCCCCCCCCCGCCCTTGCGGCCTCTCCACACTCCCGACCGCGCCCTCTCTTCCACCCCCCCCCGCCCCCAATCGTGCCCCCTCTGCCCCCTCCTGATCGGGCCCGCCCCATGCTCCTCCCGATCGCGGCCTCGATTCCTCCTCCCGATTGCCAGGGTCTGCCCCCATGTGTCCTGGCTGCGGTCTCCTGCTGCTGGTGTTCCCTCCTGGCCGCTGGCCAGGCTGTCCATTTGGCCGGCTGCCAGGTGGGAAACTGAACAAAAAATGTTAGTGAGGTTCTGCCGTTAAGTTTGGCAGGACTTACGTGTCCTCGGCTACAGTCAGGTTCTTTGGCCGTTTTTGGCCTCTGCCACACCCTCATCCCCCTCCCCATAAATATCGGGGCCTATGTTTCCCCAAGGAGGTTGCGACAGACTAGTGCAGTGTCTATATGGGCCTTTACCCCACCCCCCCACCAATCCCACCCCTATTGTGATCAGTAAGGAGTTCCACTCCGTGAATATGCAGCTGGTCTGTGACCATCGATACAGAATTATACATGTTAATTCCCAGCAATTAATATGTGACCATTATTTCAAGGCCCAAGAAGATTGGATGAATGGATGGCTGCTTGGGGATCAATGCTATCCACTGGACCCTGGCTCATCATCTCTTTGAGATACTCACAAGACCTAAAGAAAAATGCAACGAGGCATTGAGCTACCTGGGTTTTTGGTGGAACAGATCATTGAGTTAAAGCACTGGGAGATTCTTGCAGTACAGGCTAGTCAAAGTTTCCAAGATTATTGTACTCTGTTGTGCCAGACACAACTTTGTGCTGCAAAGGGACATTGGCTTGGAGCAGGAAAACAAAGAGTCAGCTTCAGCCAACTTCAGGAAGAATTCTGCCCAGGAGCCAGACAAGATGTTTATACAACCATCCATTTATGTAGCAAGATTTGTACGGCAAGAAGTAATAGATGACACTGTTAGTTAAGAGCCTGTAACATCCAGTGCACAACAGTAACCTGCACATGCCCAATATCCTAACCAAAAAAAGCCATCGCCCACAGCCTTAAATCAGGATTCCTGAATACAATAGTATGTTTTTGTGCCTCATCACAAATGAACTGTCAAAATGAATTGGAATACTAGTAAGCCAAAATGTTATTAACCTTTCATTTGTATGGTGCAGATGTGTTCAGTGTGATTTTATCCAGTTATTTACCCATGGTGAAAGTGTATGGTTGTGTGTTTTCTACTTCCTAACCACATGTTCCTTCCAAGTGTTGTCCGAAGTGGGAGAAAGAACTGAAGTAGATGGCTGCTGAATGTTAGTGTCTGCCTGTAGGGGTGGAGGTAATCAAATACCTCATTGTGATGGTTCAGTAGATAGCCCTGTAACCATAGGCCACATGGGCGTATCTGGGTGAGACGGCCAGGTGAAATGGATATGATCTCTATCATCTGTGCCAGAGATCTATGGGAGCGTGACACAGGCAGAATGAAGTTGTTGAAGTCCTGCATTACTGCCGTCTCAATCTGATTGCCTAATCCTGACAGCCCAAGATCTTTAGAGACTCAGTCAGAGCATTTGTTATGGAAGCTATGCCTGAATTATGGCTTTGAGCAAGGAAGACTGCTGCAGAGAGCCCTTGAGGGCCATGATCAACTTTGTGGCCTGCAGCTTGGTCAGATGGCCATGTAACAATGCACAGATGTAAGATGTGAACTTCACCATATACATCCCCAAATTGTGTAGACTGCTGGTAAAGCATCTCCAATTTAACGTGTCCCTGCTGCTCTTCACTTGTGGTCTTTGTCTGCAACTCACTAACTGACCATGCCAGTGTGGGCCGTAGGATTGGGAGGTGCTGATGGCTGAGATTTGTTTAGATGAGGCCAAACATTAGGATTTTCCACCTCCTGCTTTTAGCAGCTAGAGGAGCAGATGGGGAACATATTAGAATGATGGAAACAGAGCTACGTGGCAAGACATTTTAGTGTGTCATGCCTCAAGGCCATAGGTTTTGCCTTTGTGTGAGGGAATAAGGAGTTAAAGAATGAAAAACAAAGGACGATACTGGTCATGAGCTAGGGAAAGGTCTCTGACCTACCCCTTCTCTTCCAATCCCACTCTCTCTATTCGCTAAGGTCCAGAATCTCAGGGACCTCATAAGGAGTTAAGAGTCTTAAATGAGGTGATCCCCTTTGCTTGGGCATCTGCTATATGCAGCCTTCTCCTGTAAGCACATAGAAAAAGGATACAAGTTGGAATAAGGAATTTATATTTTCAAAGTTTACAGTCCAGAAGCCACCTTATGTAAGCATGTAGCTTGCAGTACCTTGTGTTGGTAGCATGCTTACTGTTTGTTCTGTGCTGCATTTAATGAGTGACTGGGCAAACACATCGATACAACATGAATACAGAGTGCACTGGTGAAATATAGGCATCCTTTGTGTTTGGAAAGTAAATGAACAGTTAATAGAGTGTTGTGCATTATCCTTTAGTAATGCTTCACCAAGCTGGCTGCAAAGTGCTGTTAAGGTGCATTTTAAGGAAGCACTGTACAATCAAGCACACTTACCGTAGCAATTTTCCTGAGACCAGCAGATTTATTCCTTGCTCTTTCGGGGTTTGGGGCACAGGTGAGACAGCATGCAACCTTTCAGCCATCTCTCTCTGGGCTGCTCTGGCACTGCCGTTGACCGGAGCATTGGCTTAGTTTAGTCAGGACCTTTCTCACAGTGTACAGCTAGTTTTTGGTTCTCTTGCTTTATTGTTTACTTTTTCCTCCAAATCCTCCTCAGATTTGTCCCTGCAAAGTAAAGTGTTATCCGTTTTATGTGGATCATGGTTTTCACTTTGAGGCAATGTTAAGATATAGTTGGAATGTGATTTGTTATGAATGTAGCTTTAGCTTTTTATAATGACTGAAAATAGTATTTTAGTGCAGTTTTTTGCATCTGCTCCTCGGTTCTTGGCTTGATTTTGAAGTTTTCAGCCCCTTATTAGAAACCATCTAAATCTGAGTTAAGCCTGCATTTGGTGTGGAAGACTTGACATTAACGGTATACAGGTAAACTTTTATGCTTTGTCTAATTTGGAATGGTGCTAGGTTGGAGTAAAAGTTATTATTTCGAACTCTGTTTTTCCCTCCCTTAGGCAACAAAGGATGCGATCTGCTGCATCACCGCATCTGATAAAATATTGATCATGGTAATACCATTTGTTTATTTAGCTTACAAGTACCTGTTTAATGTAAGATTATTTTAATTAATATTTTGCTTTGACAGGCTTGAGATTACATATATGCATGTTTCACAGTATGGACTAACTGTTCGTAGCTGTGTTCCTAGATAGAGGCCTATAAATTCAGACAGTTAACGTCTATTTTTCGGGCGCTAACCAGCCCACTAAGGACCCAATATGGCAGGCAAAAGCACGTACAATTTCTGACCGGAGGTATGCCATCCATCATATTGGGAAAGGAGATTGCGCTGGCAGCAGGAACGCACGTTGGCACTTGGTCCTGCCTTTACATAAATTATTCTTTACCCTTTGTGGATTTCGATTACCCCAGCGCTTCACTCGCCACGTGCTGAACTTGCACAGCACACTGTTGGGCTAACTGGCAGGAAGCCTGCTGTATTTACCTGAATGTGGAGCCAGCACAGCATGTTTGGTGCTACTCTGTTTAGAAATAAGTCTTTTGTCAGCACTGAGTCACATGCACCCAGCTTGCAACATTCCAGGAGGTCTAACTCAATTTCACTGTTGTTTCATGGGCATTTTTGAAATTGGTGCCTGATAATAGTATTGTAATATTTTTACCAACATCTACATCTTGAACTTGGAAGAATCCTTCTAGCAGCTTTGGTAGATCTGTCTTGGCAGATGCATCTCTATATATCCTCCACCATAAGAATCTCTCTCTTTTTATGCCAGATGCTACTGGATTAATCTCCAGTAGTGTGTGGAGGATGCTAAATGAAAGATTATCTACCTGTGGGCTTCTTCATTCTTTGAAAATGATGTGGCCTCCACACACCCAATTCCAATCTAGCTATCCCCTCAAGCCATGCAAAGGATTCACATAACAATTTTGTTCTGTTAGTCTCTTTATATTATAAAACAAGCTGATGTTCTGTTGCTTGCTGGAGCTGGGGGAGGGACCACTGTCATGTTTTGGGATTTTTTACCATTTTTCGACAGAAGTGATTTGGAAAAAGAATTACTTTTAAATATGTTTTAAAACATAGTGCATTTACACAAGTTTTTTTTTAAAAAGGCCACTGAGATGATAGGTGGTTAAAATACTAATGGCTTAAGCATGTTTCCCTGTAAACATAAAGCAATTTATTAGCCTGACTCGGCAATCAATGAACACCTCACACCCACTGTGTTGGAAATTGTTTTGTACCTTTCTCGCTGTGAACAAAGGGAAGATTAATAAAAGAAGACAGAGATACAGACAGTCAGGTCCAGAAAACCTTACAAGAAGGTTGGAATGCAGGACAGTGGTTAGAAGTTATTCTGTTTAAATCAAGCAGAATGACCCATTGATGTGTGGAACTGAAGCTTGTTCATTACTGTGTGAAGACAAGTTATATTGGTTGAATTAAGTATATCTTATAACTGGTGCTTTGTATGTTCACTTGCTATGAAATAAAGCAGCTCAATGATTCATAACCGGCCTCGTCTTATCACGTGTTTTCTCAGCCCGCCTTCAAAGAAATTGATGCGAAAGGCACGAATATCCAGTTAAGATCACTGGGGGATACTTTTGTTACATTCCTGGCTTAGGCTATCCTATGATTGGATATTGGGCAGTATACGTTCAGGGTCTTGCTTTAGATATTCTCTCAGGTACGGCAGTGCTAGTCACTCCAATAAGCTCAGATCGCTTATTGGAGTGACTAGCACTGCCGTACCTGAGAGAATATCTAAAGCAAGACCCTGAACTTGTAACAACCATCCCATGTTGGTGGTAGGGTGCTGATCATTTGGTTTCCCCTGAACAATACAATATAGTCCAACTCCAGCAATATTTGAAGGATGCTTTCATATTTGAAGAATAAGGAAGACCCACCGCAAGGCAGAGAATCTTTGTTTCAACTACATGCACCTTTTACCTGATTATTTTAAATCTCTATGGATGGTGACCATAGAAAAAAGCCTGCAACTTTCAGTTCTCCATCTTTTCTAGTTACGTGGGAGGTGGGGCGTGGCAGCTATGGACTTGTTTAGGAACTGGAATAAAAAATATCAGGCCTGCTAAAGAGAATATTGGTGAGAAAATTGTATTGAAATATTTTTTAATCAATTATGTGCAAAATTAGTTACATTGATTTGTATTCTCCAGGGTCGTGAATCAGGAAAAATTCAGAAATATAGTTTACCAAATGTTAGCCTGATCCAGAAGTATCTGTTGAACTGCAGAAGTTATCAATTGTCACTGAACTGTAATTCCAGGTAAGTTCTTTTCATTAAGTAACTGTGACTGATTCATTACAGTCTAAGCTAACAAATGGAAGATGGAAAACTGTATTTTAAACAACACATAGTAATTTGTAAAGGATGACTTTGCATAATAGAAGTCCTAGACAACAAATGAGAATAAACTAAAAGTGGAGCAGTAAAGCTGATAATCCAGTGTTTTGCCACAGACATTTGTCTGTGTTGACTGATGGATGTGAGGATCCACCTATTTCAGATCATAATCTCTATTATTTATTATAAGAATTTGGAGCTATGTCATAAATCGATTTTAAAATGGCATATCTGATTGCTTCCTGGAAGATATTTTTATTTTTTTGTGGAAGAGAAAATATACAAGCTGTCTGAGTTTGACATTAAGGGCTCGATATTACAATGGTGGAGGGTTGGCAGCGGGGGGGGTGAAGGTATGCGTGGCAAACCCGCATGCACAAAACTTACCGTTTCCGACGCGATCGCATGTTGATTGATGATGATTAACGTCCTCCCCGGGCTTCGCGCCCGGCAGCCAGCCTGATTGACAGACTGGCTGCCGTCAGGAGCTGCTACGCGAGGTGGGGGGGCGAGAAAGAGAGAGAGCGAGACATCATCCGGCGCTGGAACGGAAGACCGAGGGGGGAGAATAGAAGATCTGGTGCTGGACTGGAAGATCGGGGGGGGGCGGGAAGAGGAGAAGATCGGGGGGCAAGGGGGGAAGATTGGGGGTGAGAGGGGAAGACAGGGAGGACATCGGGGGGTGGAGAGGGGGACATTGGGGGAAGATCGGGAGAGTGAAGAGGGGGACATCGGGGGGGCGGTGAAGAGGGGGATGTCGGAGCAGGAGACAGCGGACATCGGAGCAGGGTGCAAAGGTGGGTTCATTTAGTGTTTTCACTTCCATGGTTTTTTATTTAATTTATTTTGTTTATTGTTCCCTGATCTGGCCCAGGCGTTAATCAGAAGGGGTGGGCAAACCGCCCAGGTAAGTTTAAAAAATCTTTCTAACTACTTAATCTGTCACAGGTAAAGTGCCTTAAGTACCTCAATGAGGTATATTTGGCTCTTTAACTGTCATCGCGCCGGCTTTAATTGCCAGCGGGACTTTGGTTTTCGGGTCACCCGCGCGCACAGGTGGGTCCCTGGGAAACTCAGAAGTCGACAGGTTGGAGCCGGCTTCCAAATCCAAACGGGATTTCCGCGATTTTCGGAGCCCCTCCGCCCCGAAAGCATCCGCATTTGCCTCCTAAAATCACCGAAAATAAGTGTGGGGTGGGGGCATGGGATTCTGTCTGTTTCTTAAAATGTCTTTTTCTGTAAATAGTCTCTCATCATGTTCAAATTTGTTGTCCCGGTGGTATGTCACTATATGTAAGGCTCCCACTGCGAGAAGTGATGCCATTGTTATCCCAAAGGGCAGAAACATCAGAAATGAGCATTAAAAAAATGCTAGTTGGGTACGCATGGTGTTAGAATTAGGATCTCTTGGTTAAAACAAACATTGGCTATTAATACCAGTTAACGTAGTGTGCAAGCCATCTCCTTGAATTGTGTTTTTGTTCCGATTTTTGATGGACATTTCATCTCCACAGGCAGTGCAAGCTGGGAATAATTTGTGACAGTTGATGAATGTTCAAATGAGCAATTTACTTTCGGCTGTTACAGTGCAAAATAGTTAAATGAATAATGATTTTGCTAAGTAATTTTATCCACTTAACTGTTCTTTTCTTTTATCCATTTTAACTGTTGTATCAAGTTTGGCAAGAAGCTAACATAGGAATGTAAACCAGATTGCAATTACAGTACTGTAAAAACAGTCGCACAGTTGTCATGGATAACTGAAAGCGTATTTATGTGATGTGCTTCATTACAGTATACACATTACAGTGCACCACAACAATTTTTTTTTAAAATGATCTTTAAAAACAGATTAATACACCCATCACAGTATTTTGCATTAGCTCCTAATGAGGTGATTTTCACACCTAAACAAAAGCGCTTGTCACATTGATTGCCAAAAGTGCTGGAGTCCTAGCATCCGATGAGATGAGAAAGGCTGAAACATCACTGAATTGGTTACTAGGCGCTTTTCACACCTGGTCGAAAATGCTTGTAAAAAGAGCTTAACAAATTGATTGAAAATAAGGGATTAACACATATTAACACATCGGCTTTAGCGAGGCAGTACAACGCTTAAATGAATAAATCCATACTTGCATTTAAATGTTAGGGGACAGCTATAATTGGAGAAGATAAAAAAGGGATTTGTGCATGGAGATTTTATTCTCTTAAGCATTTCACACTTTCATCAGTTATTCATTTAGGTGGGCTTGATTGGATATAATGGTAATCTTATGGGGCTGCAGAAATATCCAGTGGTAATGGTTCCTTGTAACCACTGTTCATGGCCATTGCTAGAGCTAAGAATAATTATCTGAGGTTTTCAGTGAAGCTGTGTCAAACTGCCAAGTTAACTTTGTGTTTTGGAGAAAATTGTATAGACACCAAATGCCATTGGAATTAGTTAAAACATTTACAGTAGGTAATATTATAGACAAATTGAACTATATTCAATGGAAGTACTAATAATGTAACTTTTTTTTATTATCTGTCTAGCCGTCTTGCCATCATTGATATTGCAGGTGTTCTGACATTTTTTGACCTTGAGGCAAGAACAATGGACAATACAGGACAGCAAGTGGTGGGTGAACAACTGAAATTTGAGCGTAAAGATGTCTGGGATATGAAGTGGGCAAATGATAACCCAGATTTGTTTGCCATGATGGAGAAGACCAGAATGTATGTTTTTAGAAACTTGGACCCTGAGGTGAGATTTTTATACATACTAGCTTGTATATTTCTTAAATTAAAACTAATATGATAATTCAAGAAACAAAAACAGAAAATGTTGGAAGCATTCATCAGGTCAGGCAGCATCTGTAGAGACAACAGAGGAGTTAATGTTTTGGGTGTGGACCCTGTGTTAAAACTAGAGGATTACAGATGAACAACATTTTAACAAGGACAAAGAGAACAATACTTGAAGAGGAAAGATTTGCAGGTCTATGGGAAAGGGCAGGGGAATGGGACTAATTGGATAGCTCTTTCAAAGAGCCAGCACAGGCACAAGGGGCTGAATGTTCTCCTCCTTCTGTGCTGTATCATTCTATGATTCTATGGGGGGAATTTTAACCCCCAAGAATGGGTGACTTGGGGGCGGATGGGAGATGAAAATCACAGCTTTTTGGATCGTGACCGCAACCCGGCTCCAGTACATGCACTTTAACGTGGGCGCATTTGGATGTGTGCGAGGAACGTACTCGCCAAGGTCGCATCCTCAATTAGTGTCGGAGGGCGGGTCGTTAGCGGGGCAATTAATGTCGTTAGCAGACGTCAAGTAGCTTTTTTTAATTGAATGTAACCTAACTTCAAATTTAATATCTTCAGCACGTGTTTCCCGGGGCTTCTGAATTGAGCTGTGAGCGCAGATTCCGACCTGCCAACTTCACTTCCGGGTTTTGTGTCTGATAAACTCCTCCTCCCCCCCCCCCCCCCCCCGCCCTCATTTTCTTCCTGGCACCAAGTCAAAATCCAGGCTCATGATTCTAAGAACATGTGAATAACTGAGGAGGTGGGGTACGAGGCAGGTAGAAATCGATGTATGAAAAACTAGTAAAGCGGAGCAGGCTACAACAGCCTAGGAGCCTGGGAGAAGCAAAAAGCAGGTTTACACACTGGGTACAGACCATCCCGTCAGCACAGTATTCTGACGGAGGGTTCCCACCCAAAACAACAATCTGCTTCTTCCCCTCCTCACCCCCCACCCCTCCCACCATGAAATGCTGGCACACCCATTCCATATCACCAGCACTTCCTGTTGCAGAGAATATGGGAGCTAACATTTAAAGCCAATATTCAGATCAGAGGACTGCAAAATGCTTAATAGGAATAAAGTGCTATTCCTTGAGTCCAGAGGGCTGCTAAGTTCCTAATAAAAAGATATTGTGCTGTTCCTTGACCTTGCATTGAGCTTTATTGAAACAATGTAGAAAGCTAAAGACACAGATGGGTGTAGGATGGGGATTTGAAGTGGCAAGTGACAGGGAGCTGGTGGTCGCACTTGTGAACAGAACAAAAGTGTTTGGCAAAAGAACAGTCACCATAATGAGGAGACAGTACTGTGAGCAGGTATGCTTGGAGGAAGTACAGGTAAATTGCTATCTCACCTGGAAACAGTGTTTGGTGCCCTGATCAGTGGTGTTGGAGTAGGTGAATGGGCAGGTGTTGTACCTCTTTCGCTTACGTGATGCCCTAACTATAATCTTCCAAAGTTCTCTCGATTCAAGAACCATTCCTTTAGATTGGAAAATTGCACATGTCACTCTGCTATTTAAAAAAGGTGAGAGAGGGAAACCAGGGAATTATAGACCAGTTAGCCTAACATCTATTGTTGGGAAATTACAAGAATCTATAATTAAGGATAGAGACACTGCACACCTTGACAATTTTCAGCTGATCAGAGAGAGCCAGCATGGATTTGTAAAGGGTAGGTCATGCCTGACGAACCTGATTGAATTTTTTGAAGAGGTGACTAAAGTAGTGGACAGGGAAATGTCTATGGATGTTATTTATATGGACTTCCAGAAGGCATTTGATAAAGTTCCTCATAAGAGACTGTTAGCTAAAATTGAAGATCATGGAATTGAGGGCAAATTATTGACCTGGTTAGGAAATTGGATGAGCGGCAGGTGACACAGAATAGGGATAATGGGCAGATACTCAAATTGGCAGGATGTCACTAGTGGTGTCCCACAGGGATCTCTGTTGGGGCCTCAACTATTCACTGTATTTATTAACAACTTAGATGACGTGATAGAGAGCCACATATTCAAGTTTGTCATGACACGAAGATAGGTAGCATTGTAAGTAGTGTAGATGGAAGCATAAAATTAGAGAGCTATTACTAGATTAAGTGAATGGGCAAAACTGACAAATGGATTTAATTGTAGGCAAGTGTGAGGTTATCCACCTTGAACCTAAAAAGGATAGATCAGAGTACTTTCTACATGGTGAAAAACTTGAAACAGCAGAGGCTGAAAAAGATTTCAGGGTCTGTGTACATAGATCATTAAAATGTCATGGTACAGAAAATAATCAAAAAGGCTAATTGAATACCGGCCTTTATACCTAGAGGACTAGAATACAAGGGGATAGAAGTTATGCTACAGCTATACAAAGCCCTGGTTAGAGCACACCTGGAATACTATGTTCAGTTCTGGGCACTGCACCTTCGGAAGGATATATTGCCCTCAGAGGGATTGCAGCATAGATTTACTAGAATGATACCTGGACTCCAAGGGTTAACTTACGAGGAGAGATTGCACAAACTATGGTTGTATTCCCTGGAATTTAAAAGATTAAGGGGTGATTTGATCGAAGTTTTCAAGATATTAAGGGGAACTGATAGGATAGATAGAGAGAAACTATTTCCACTGGTTGGGGAATCTAGGACTAGGTGACATAGCCTAAAAATTAGAGCCAGGACTTTCAGGAGTGAAGTTAGGAAACACTTCTATATGCAAAGGGTGGTAGAAGTTTGGAACTCTCTTCCGCCAACAGCAATTGATGCTAGCTCAATTGATAATTTTAAATCTGAGATTGATAGATTTTTGTTAACCAAAGGTATTAAGGGATATGGGGCCACAACGGGTATATGGCCCCCATATTAGAGTGGAGGCGGGATGGCAGCGGGGGTGGGGGAGGGTGGTGAATGGGCACGTGGGTAACCCGCCCAATAAAAAATGTCCGTCCCCCACGCGATCATGATTCAATTAGTGCCAATTGTAAACAATTTTACAACACCAAGTTATAGTCCAGCAATTTTATTTTAAATTCACAAGCTTTCGGAGGCTTCCTCCTTCCTCAGGTAAATGTTCAGGAGCTCCTCGAAGCCTACGCATTTATTAGTGCCAGTTAATGTGGCTTCCAGGTTTGCCGTCTGAAAGCTGCGCAGCGGGCGGACTGCGCACCAGCATCACAGGCCGTCAGCTGGAGGAGCTCTATTTAAAGGGGCATTCATCCAATGGCTTTTCCTGGAGCAAACACCCACACAACACAATGGAGCAGCACAGGGGCTAGGCTGCTCCAAGATTCAATGATGCCTCACTCCAGGTGCTACTGGATGGTGTGAGGAGGAGGAGGGATCTGTTTTACCCGGCGGACGGGAGGAAGTGGCCTGCCTCTGCCACCAAGAAGGCCTGACTCGAGGAGGTGACGAGCAGCAGCAACATCTCGCGCACCTGGGTCCAGTGCAGGAAACGCTTCAATGACCTAACTTGGTCACCAAAGTGAGTACACTTATTGATTCTCCTACATTCCATATTCCACATCACCGCCCCCACCCCCCAACTCATTCTGCACTGCCAACACTACTCTATCACATCACTCCTCACATCCACTTAAGGCTCATCCTCAACTTACCTGCACTTCCTCAGCACTTCCTCACCTCCCCATTAGTCACACCACCTCTACCACTCACCCCACTCCTCATCTAGTGTGATGTCTCTGTCTCATACTCGCCCTCTGATGCATCTCTTTCATGGTCGGCCTCACCCAAACCAATGCATTCATCAGTTGGCCACTTCACCATCACTCGCTCACATGTCTGTTCTTTCTCCCCTTCTAGGAGAAGAGAGCGCAAAATGTACGGGAAAGGGCGAGAACCGGAGGGGGCTGCAACAAATCGTTGTCCTCACAGACACGAAGCAGGAGGTGCTGGAGCTCAGCCAAACCCTCGAGTGCCTGTCCGTCAGGGACGCTGAAACTGGCAACCCACAAACGTTTGGTGACACAACTTTAACATTCATCATACACATTATGAATTGATGTTAACATGCCTTGCCATCTTCAGCACCTCAGTATGCTCATCGCAACATGACACTTCTATGATGGTGCTTAATATTGCCTTCTGTTCTCTTATAGGGCTTTCAGCGACCGCTGTGATGGCAGAGGGCGATTCTTCAGAGGACCTGCCGGTCTCTGAGGGTGCACTGTCACATCTTGGCGAACCATCCACCAGTGCAGATACTCACACTTCGGTGGGTCCTAGTCCTCATTTAGTTGAGTTACCACACGCATGTGAGCATGAGCAGACACTGGTGGCAGGGGCAGCTACGTAGAGTCTGCGTCGGTGGGAGTACTCCTCTCCAGGCTCTGCTCAGCTGGTCGCACATGCTGAACCCTGGGGGCAATCCTTTAAAAGGAGAATAATCGAGGGACAACAGCACATTTGCAAGGTACTGGAACAGGTGCCACGCGCACTCTCCACAATAGCGCAGAGGATGGAGGAGTCCAACTATTGCTTGAGTGGAATGGTGGCACAGGTACAGGAGGGAATCTCTGAGATAGTGTCACAGGGACGTGAGCAACTCTCTGAGATACTGTCACAGGTAAGTGTGGAAATGTCTGCAATGGAGAGAAGGCTAGCCTCCATTGAACTTCAAGAATGGCTCAGAAATGAGTCCATTCAGGCCTTGACAGCGACCGTTCGGACTCAGGGTGAACAACATTCTGCCTTCTTAAACAGGCAGACAGATACACTAGCACTGGCCTTACAAGGCATCACACAGAACACTTAGAAAATATCAACGGGATTAGACAAAGTCAACATGGATTTATGAAAGGGAAATCATGTTTGTCAAACCTACTGGAGTTTTTTGAGTATGTAACTGGTAGAATAGATAAGGGACAACCAGTGGATGTGGTTTATTTGGATTTTCAGAAGGCCTTTGATAAGGTCCCACATAAGAGGTTAGTGTGCAAAATTAAAGCACGTGGGATTGGGGGTAATATACTGGCATGGATTGAAAATTGGTTAACAGACAGGAAACAGAGAGTAGGAATAAATGGGTCTTTTTCGGGGTGGCAGGCAGTGACAAGTGAGGTACCGCAGGGATCAGTGCTTGGGCCCCAGCTATTCACAATATATATCAATGATTTGGATGAGGGAACCAAATGTAATATTTCCAAGTTTGCTGACGACACAAAACTAGATGGGATCGTGAGTTGTGAGGAGGATGCAAAGAGGCTTCAAGGCAATTTAGACGAGTTGAGTGAGTGGGCAAATACATAGCAGATGCAGTATAATGTGGATAAATATGAAGTTATCCACTTTGGAAGGAAAAACAGAAAGACAGAGTATTATTTATATGGTGATAGATTGGGGAATGTTGATGTACAAAGGGACCTGGGTGTCCTTGTACGCCAGTCACTGAAAGCAAACATGCAGGTGCAGCAAGCAGTTAGGAAGGCAAATGGTGTGTTGGCCTTCATTGCAAGAGAATTTGAGTATGGGAGCAAGGATGTCTTACTGCAGTTATACAGGGTCTTGGTGAGGCCACAGCTGGAGTATTGTGTGCAGATTTGCTCTCCTTACCTAAGAAAGAATATACTTGCCATAGAGGGAGTGCAGCGAAGGTTCACCAGACTAATCCCTGGGATGACACGACTGTCATATGAGGAGAGATTAGGCCGACTCAGCCTGTATTCGTTCGACTTTAGAAGAATGAGAGGGGATCTCATTGAAACATATAAAATTCTGACAGGGCTAGACAGACTCGATGCTGCCAGGATGTTTCCCCTGGCTGGGGGGTCCAGAACAAGGGGTCACAGTCTCAGGATATGAGGTAGGAGATTTAGGACTGATATGAGGAGAAATTTCTTCACTCAGAGGGTGGTGAACCTATGGAATTCTCTACCACAGAAGGCTGTGGAGGCCAAGTCACTGAATATATTTAAGAAGGAGCCAGATAGATTTCTAGACACAAAAGGAATCAAGGGGTATGGGGAGAGAGCGGGAATATGGTATTGAGATTGAGGATCAGCCACGAACATATTGAATGGTGGAGCAGGCTCGAAGGACCGAATGGCCTACTCCTGCTCCTATTTTCTATGTTTCGATGTCCTCCAAACTGTTGACCAGCCGAATGGTAGGAGTGATGTGGCCCTGGCCCAGGGGAGGGATGATGGCGAAAGGGGACATGGAAGTGGGGACGTCACTCAAAGCGCTCCCACGTCTCAATCTGTACCCGCGATGCTGCCTCCTCTCCAGGTGGCCGAGTCCGCCCCTGTGCAGGTGCAGCAGTTTTTTGAGGAGCCCTCACGGGCTTCAAAACCTAGAGGGCGTAGGCCCAAAGCAGTTAAGCAGTCAGGGCATGAACATGAGCAACTTGCCACTACATCTGCTGCAGCCACAGAGGATGCACCACGTAGAAGTAGTTGTAAGAGGAAATTGTAAGAGAAAAGAGAAAATTAAGATGGAAATGAGGAGGAATTTCTTCTCCCAGAGGGCCGTGAATCTTTGGAATTCTTTACCCCAAAAAGCTTTGGAGGCTGAGTCATTGAATACATTCAAGGCTGAGTTAGACAAATTTTTGATCAGCAAAGGAGTCAAAGGATATGGGGAAAGGGTGGGAAAGTGGAGTTGAAGTAAAAATCAGATCAGCCATGGTCTCATTAAATGGTGGAGCAGGCTCGAGGCGCCGAATGGCCTACTTCTGCTCCTATTTCTTATGGTCTTATGAAGGTTTTTTGAGCACAAAGGGTATGCACAAGGGTGTCTGACAGATGGTCATGTTTTCCATTAATGTTAAAGTTTTTGTTGAAGTGACATTAAATTTTATGTTTGTCACCACTGCTGCCATGTCTTTTGTTTTATTCGTTCTTGGGATGTGGGCGTCGCTGGCGAGGCCAGCATTTATTGCCCATTTCTAATTGCCCTTGAGAAGGTGGTGGTGAGCCGCCTTCTTGAACTGCTGCAGTCCGTGTGGTGAAGATTCTCCCACAATGCTGTTAGGAAGGGTGTTCCAGGATTTTGACCCAGTGACGATGAAGGAAGGGCGATATATTTCCAAGTCGGGATGGTGTGTGACTTGGAGGGGAACATGCAGATGGTGTTGTTCCCATGTGCCTGCTGCCGTTGTGCTTCTAGGTGGTAGAGGTCGCGGGTTTCGGAGGTGCTGTCAAAGAAGCCTTGGCGAGTTGCTGCAGTGCATCCTGTGGATGGTACACACTGCAGACACAGTGCGCCGTGGTGAAGGGAGTGAATGTTTAGGGTGGTGGATGGGGTGCCAATCAAGCAGGCTGCTTTGTCCTGGATGGTGTCGAGCTTCTTGAGTGTTGTTGGAGCTGCACTCATCCAGGCAAGTGGAGAGAATTCCATCACACTCCTGACTTGTGCCTTGTAGATGGTAGAAAGGCTTTGGGGAGTCAGGAGGTGAGTGACTCGCCACAGAATACCCAGCCTCTGACCTGCTCTTGTAGCCACAGTATTTATATGGCTGGTCCAGTTAAGTTTCTGGTCAATGGTGGCCCCCAGGATGTTGATGATGGGGGATTTGGTGATGATAATGCCATTGAATGTCAAGGGGAGGTGGTTAGACCCTCTCTTGTTGTTGGAGTTGGTCATTGCCTGGCACTTGTCTGGCGCGAATGTTACTTGCCACTTATGAGCCCAAGCCTGGATGTTGTCCAGGTCTTGCTGCATGTGGGCACGGACTGCTTCATTATCTGAGGAGTTGCGAATGTAACTGAATACTGTACAATCATCAGCGAACATCCCCATTTCTGACCTTATGATGGAGGGAAGGTCATTGATGAAGCAGCTGAAGCTAGTTGGGTCAGGGACACTGCCATGAGGAACTCCTGCATCTAACACCCACTACCATCTTCCTTTGTGCTAGGTATGACTCCAGCCACTAGAGAGTTTTCCCCCTGATTCCCATTGACGTCAATTTTACTGGGGCTCCTTGGTGCCACACTCCGGCAAATGCTGCCTTGATGTCAAGGGCAGTCACTCTCACCTCACCTCTGGAATTCAGCTCTTTTGTCCGTGTTTGCACCAAGGCTGTAATGAGGTCCGGAGCCGAGTGGTCCTGGCGGAACCCAAACTGAGCATCGGTGAGCAGGTTATTGGTGAGTAAGTGCCGCTTGATAGCACTGTTGAGGACACCTTCCATCACTTTGCTGATGATTGAGAGTAGACTGATGGGGCGATAATTGGCCAGATTGGATTTGTCCTGCTTTTTGTGGTCAGGACATACCTGGGCAATTTACCACATTGCCAGGTAGATGCCAGTGTTGTAGACTGGAACAGTTTGGCTCGAGGCGCGGCTAGTTCTGGAGCACAACTCTTCAGCACTACAGCCGGGATGTTGTCGGGGCCCATAGCCTTTGCTGTATCCAGTGCACTCAGCCGTTTCTTGATACCACGCGGAGTGAATCGAATTGGCTGAAGACTGGCTTCTGTGATGGTGGGGATATCAGGAGGAGGCCGAGATGGATCATCCACTCGGCACTTCTGGCTGACGATGGTTGCAAACACCTCACCCTTGTCTTTTGCACTTTGAGGATGGTTTTTTTTTTACAGAGCCTCCTCTTCCCATTAGTTGTTTAATTGTCCACCACCATTCATGACTGGGTGTGGTAGGACTGCAGAGCTTTGATCTGATCCATTGGTTGTGGAATCGCCTAGCCCTGTCTATAGCATGTTGCTTCCATTGTTTGGCATGCATGTAGTCCTGAGTTGTAGCTTCACCAGGTTGGCACCTTATTTTTAGGTACACCTGGTGCTGCTCCTGGCATGCTCTTCGACACTTCTCACTGAACCAGGGTTGATCCCCTGGCTTGTTGGTAATGGTGGAGTGAGGAATATGCCGGCCTATGAGGTTACAGATTGTGCTGGAATACAATTCTGCTGCTGCTGCCCCACAGTTGCCCAGTTTTGAGCTGCTAGATCTATTCTGAATCTATCCCATTTAGCACAGTGATAGTGCCACACAACACGTTGGATGGTGTCCTCAGTGCGAAGACGGGACTTCTTCTCCACGAGGACTGTGCGGTGGTCACTCCTACCAATACTGTCATGGACAGATGCATCTGCGACAGGTGGATTGGTGAGGACGAGGTCAAGTAGGTTTTTCGCTCGTGTTGGTTCATTCACCACCTGCTGCGGGCCCAGTCTGGCAGCTATGTCCTTCAGGACTCGGCCAGTAGTGGTGCTACCGAGCCACTCTTGGTGATGGACATTGAAGTCCCACCCAGACTACATTCTGTGCCCTTGCTACCCTCAGTGCTTCTCAACATGGAGGAGGACTGATTCATCAGCTGAGGGAGGGCGGTAGGTGGTAATCAGCAGGAGGTTTCCTTGCCCATGTTTGATTTGATGCCATGAGATTTCATGGGGTGCGGAGTCAATGTTGAGGACTCCCAGGGCCAGTCCCTCTTGACTGTATATCACTGTACTGCCACCTCTGGTGGGTCTGTCCTGCCGGAGGGACAGGACATACCCAGGGATGGTAATGGAAGAGTCTGGGACGTTGGCTGAAAGGTATGTGCTGTGAGTATTGCTATGTCAGCTTGACTCGTCTGTGGGACAGCTCTCCCAATTTTGGCACAAGTCCACAGATGTTAGTGAGGAGGACTTTGCAGGGTCGAATAGGCTTTGCTTTTGTCGTCTCCGGTGCCTAGTGGTCCGATGCCGGTTGGTCCGTCCAGTTTTATTCTTATTATGACTTTTTTTAGCGAGATTGTACAACTGAGTGGCTTGCTAGGCCATTTCAGAGGGCAATTAAGAATCAACCACATTGCTGTTGGTCTGGAGTCACATATAGGCCAGACGGGGTAAGGACGACAGGTTTCCTTCCCTAAAGGGCATTAGTGAACCAGATGGGTTTTTACGACAATCCGGTAGTTTTATGGCCACCATTGCTAATACTAGTTTTTTTAAATTCTAGATTTTTATTTAATTAATTGAATTTAAATTTCCCCAGCTGCTATGGCAGGAGTTGAACTCATAACTCCAGATTATTAGTCCGGACCTCTAGATTACTAGTCCAGTAACATAACCACTATGCTACCACACCCTTTTTGTGCATGTCTTGCCCATTCTTGACTGGCTTTTGTGATTGGGCCCTTTCATGAGGTTCGCCATGAATGGTGACACTTGAAGCCACTCATTGGGTCACTTTACAGTGTGTGTATGTGTAGTTGCAGGACAGTTTTGTGTGGGGAGGGGTGGGCGGCCTGGTGTGGGCGCCGTTCTTTCCAGGTGGTGTGAGGACTGGACTGTTCACACTTTCTGATGTTAGAAAAACCGTTCACATATCAGTGACTCCCTGGTCTCACGAGCAGCCAGGGGAGCCGCTGCTCTGCACATGGGTTCCTCCTCCTCCTCCTCCATTTGGGTGGCAGATGTGAAGCGGCACCCCTCTCTTTTGTTGCTCTCTGTGCTCTTGTGCAGGTACCTGTGGCGCAGCACTGTGTTGTGGAGCTCCAAGTGGCGGAGGTGGACGCTGTGCCTGGCGAGGCTGGTGATGTTGCATGTCCTCGGATGTAGTGGTGAATGTAGCCATGGTGCCCCCCCATCCTGACGGTGTGAGTTTGAGGGGGTCCGCAAAATGGTTATATATGTGCGAGCAGAAGAATTTTCAGTGAAAACACAAAGATCTCGCAGCCAAAACTTTGAAAGGACTGAGTGCCCTGCTGCAATAAGTGACCTTTTCTCCCCATTTGTCAAATAAGCATTTGAATGTGCAACTGGCTGCTGGCTGAAACAAGTCTGTTGCAACATGGAGTGTTTCCCACAGCACGGGAAACACGCTGAGGATGCTTCAAAGTTGCACCCCTGCCTCACTGTGGAGAAAATTAAGTAGTGCAACTACTTAAACTATCTAAACAACTGTGTCAAGTATCATCCCGCCGGCTTTAATTGCCAGTGAGACCTCCGCTTTCAGGAAGCGTGCGCACACCCAGACGCGTCAGTGGGGAACCCGGAAGTCTGCGGGTTGGAGCCGGGTTCCGAACCCGAACAGGATTGCCCCGATTTTCGGAGCCCCCTGCCCTCAACACACCCTCAATTTCCCAGGAAAATTGAGCCCATGGAGTTAGGTCACAGATCAGCCATGATCTCATTAAATGGCAGAACAGGCTTGAGGGGCTAAGCGGCCTACTCCTGTTCTTGTTTTTCCTACGTTCCTACATCAGAATGTGTCAGGACAATGGGCGCAGGTGGTAGGTGTGGTGGAAGAATGAACTAGCGTGTCACAGAGGGAATGACATTTCATGTATTTTTGTTAGTGAAACTTCAAAGCCCCAATTTTAACCTGGAGCAGGAATCAGACAGGCAGCCTGTGTGCTGGATAAAACCTCCTACAAGCAGTCCCTCTTACCTGCTATCTTCTAATAGGCTGACGTGCTGGCTGCTGAGAGACTGCTGCTACTACTGCTGCTCCTCTTGTTCCACCTCTGTCAAATCAAACTGGCAATAATGGCATCCATAATAAGCTGTGGGAGTTTAATGAGGATTGATAAGGCAAAAAAATCTCATAAAGAAGCAATCTGGCATTCCTGCCGTCCAAGGTGGGTTAAAATTACCCGTTTCATTTGGAAAACAGTTTTGTTTGGAAAGTCTGATGTACGTTTTAGTTTTATGACTTTTACTATTGAGGTGCTTTTTGACTATAAATATTGATTGATATGTTTGGGAACAGGATGTGTTTTTGGAGTTCATGCATGTATTTATTTGCAATGTAGGGTTGAGTAATGTGTAGTAAGTTATACTTTGAAACATGTTTTGCCCATTTGGGATTGTAGTGCTACAGTAGTTTCTTTTTTAGTGTTTTTAATACTGGGAATTTTTTTATTATTATTTATAGGAACCAATTCAAACATCTGGGTACATATGCAATTTTGAAAATTTGGAAATCAAGTCTGTACTTTTGGATGAAATTCTGAAGGTAATTTTTAATGCAATGTTTATCATATGTAAGAAATAAATCATTGGTAGAATGGTAACTCAGTTAACGTTGGCAAAGAATACCCTTCATCATGTGCATTTTATGCTGTTTCCACATTCACTATTGTTTTAGTTAATATTTATCCATATTGAAATCTATCTGCTATTCTGTGGCTCATCTGTGTAATTGGTCCAGATCTTTTTGAATGCTTGGCCCTGATATTTACGGGGAGGTGGGAAGGGTGTGGGAGAGTGCGGTAGCGCGTCTAAAACCGGGAAAGACCACACAGGCAGAGGTCCTGCTGATATTAACGGCAAACCTCATTATCACTTTCTTCTTCTGTTTCCTGCCTGGCAGCCAGCCAGATTGACAGGCTGGCCGGCTGCCGGGCTGGAAAACCAGTGACAGGAGGCCGCGGCCAGGGACCGCTGGGAGCTTGGTGGGTGTGGGTCAGAGCCCGGCAATCGGGAGGGAGGAAGGGAGAGATCAGGGCTTGGTGGGAGGGTCGCTGATCGCGGGAGCAAGGAGAGACCGCGATTGGCAAAAGGGAGGCCGAAGGCTTCCTTGAGGGACGGGATGCAGCACTCCTGCCCACTAGGAGAGCTCTAAAAAGCACGAACCTGCTGGAGCTGGCAGCTCTTGCCTCCATTTCGCTGCCGAATTTCCCGAGCCCTGGGAAACCTGGCCGGCAGCTGTTAAATTTAAATCAGGCTCCCAATTGCACTGTGAGAGCCTGATTTAAATATGATAATGAAGTGTCCCGCCTCTCCAAGGCTGCACACACGCACGCTTCGCAGCCCATCGCTGAGAAAATGGCCACAGGCGGGTATGCGACGGGTTTAGGGATGTGTTGCCCGATTTTACATTTTTAACCCCCCTCTCCCTGCCCACGACACTCTACCATCCGTTGTGGCGGGGTAGGGGGGCGTTAATATCGAGGCCCTTATATTTGTTACCTTAAACTTTGGCTATGCGTTCATTAATAAGTTATCATAAAAATATATCTACATTATTAAAAGTCTTGCATTTAGTGCGCACTTCCTGTCCACAAACCTTATTTCAATTGACACAATTTTCTGTCAACATTTATCGTGGAAAAACCCCATAAGAACATGTCAACATTTTATAATAGTTAAACGTTAACGTTTGTCACAATGTAATTGCGGGGTTAGTAGATGATGTAAGGTTGCAGTTGAACGTCTCCCATTTCTGGTGTTCCTGTGGTGCGAGTTCCTCAGGTGCACCTGCCCTTTTGTTTATTTTCCCTTGTGCAAGAATTTCTCCATTTTGCCAGGCCTTCAATTTTTTGTTTCCCTGCAGGTGAATTTTTTTTCTATTCTTTCTGTGTTCCCTGCTGCTCTTTTCCATTCCACAACCTCTATTTCCAGGTCTCCAACTCCGATAAGGGGCTGCCGACTTGCCAAGCTCCTTCACCATTGCTGAGGCCTGCTATATATTGGCCCCATTTGTCCGCCCTTGTCCCACTTGCTTCCTGACCGACAGCTAATCCAGCATCAAACCGGGATCTGCTGCCTGCTATTTGACGATTCTGGCCTGTCGTTATCTTATCCGTCGCATCCCATCGCACCATCTCCAAGCCCTCTCTGTGATCTTTGCTGATAAACTGGGACTTTACTTCAGAATGCACAGTGTGTTATATTATCGGCAATCATTACACTTCTAAACTAAAGTGCTGGGTTATGGGCGAAGATCACAGAAGAGGCCTGGAGTAGTCCAGGAGCTGGGAGATGAACGGGAGAGGCAACAGCCAGACCAGGGCTAATAAATAGGAGGCAGAAGGCCCAGGTCCACGATAGAAAAGCATGGTATGTTGGAGGTGAATGGGGCAATGAAGTAGAGGTGATGATGGGGGGGAAGGCAAAGGGTGGGAGGGAAATAGCATGAGTGGCAAGGATGGTGAGGTGATGGGGAGATGGTGTAGCAATAAATATGGATAATATGGTTCAGCATGCAGGACAGGGAATGGGCAAATTGGAAATGCATGGTAAGCACTTTACTACCCCCACCATCTGCCGCCTCCTGCTCGAGATGACAGAAGGAGACCTGCAAAAGTAGATGAAAAAGAAAAACTCAAGGATAAAGAGAGAGAGAGAGAGGGGGAAAGAAAAACCATGACTGTCAGACAGGTTGCTCCTGCAATTCATCATGAGTAACATCACATGTTCCCTCCTCGTCCTGTTCCATCACTTAAATGACTTGGTCCATTTCATCCCTCTGCCCCACTCGTTTCTACCCGCTTACGCTCCTCTCTCAGCCCTGCTGTGCTTCCTCTTGATCCTGCTTGAAACGTAAAAAAAACCAACAACCTGGGCTGTTCAGGCTGCTCCGTGATTTACCACCCTCCCATCTCTGCCCCACTCGCTCTGAAATTTACAAAGCTGAGTCTGAAGGAGCAGTGTGCAGATCTAACATAGGTGTGAGCCCCAGTGCACAGCGATTTGCTTTTTAAGTCCTGCTTCCAATGTATAAATATTTATTAGTGTTGCTCCCACTGTTTCTGTTTTTAAGTATAGCTCTGCTGTTTCCTTTTAACTACTGCTTTTTTTTAAAAAGTATAGTATTGCTAAATGTTTTTAGTCCCACTCTTGGCAGTTGTGTGGTTTTTTTTGAGTGCCACTCCTGTGTTTCTGTTTTTAAGTACAGCTCTCCTGTTTCCATTTATATCCATTCCTAGTGTTTGTTTCTTTTAGTCTCGCTTCCACTCGGCACTTTTTTTAACTCCCACTACTGATGTTTGTATTTTTAGGTCCTGCTCCCAGTTTTTTTTCCAATTACAACTCTTCTGTTCTTTTTACTCCTGATCCAGGTTTTGTGCTTTTCTTTTTAAGTCCACACAGTGAAGCCTCTTGAGACTCTCCTCCCCAGTGCTTATAAATGTATTATTTTTGATTTTCCCCCCGCTACGTTTTCCTTCACTATTCTTTTCATCATCATAATTGTGCTAACTCCCTCTTTCCTGCTCCAACCTCATCTCACTAACCTAATCTGTGCTCACCACAACCAAATTCTCTGGAACCCCAACAACGAACTCTTTCCCATTCATTGGGAAATGGTTGTGAATCTTTGAAATTCTCTACCCCAGAGGGCTGTGGATGTTGAGTCATTGAATATATTCAAGGCTGAGATGGATAGATTTTTGGACTCAGGGGAATCAAGGGATATGGGGATCGGGCGGGAAAGTGGAGTTGAGGTCGAAGATCAGCCATGATCTGATTGAATGGCGGAGTAGGCTCGAGGGGCCGTATGGCCTGCTGCTGCTCCTATTTCTTATGTTCTTATGTTCTTATTGCTGTCAACCTCTCCACAACCCACTGTTTCTTCCTTTTACCTTCCCTAATATTTCTTATCTCCCTATCACTTAAGTCAAACTCCCATCCTATCCTCTCCAACTGTCACATATCCAACTTTACACTTGCATTCAGGTAGCCGAGAAACTGACATTTACACAATATAAAATTCTGTAAATACTTTTATTATATGATTTAAATACAATATTTTATGTACAAATTATGTTCAATACTTTATCCACATAAAACATTCTACGCACTGTACATGTTATATATATAATAGTTGTATTGTTGTAATTATTGTAATTATGTATATTGTATTATACAATTTATATATTTCATACCAGTTAATTTTAATTTGCACTTCTTTTTTCCCCCTTAACTTCTACAATTTAAAAAAAATCTTCTAATATACAGCCATCTTAATTTCCAATTAGTTGCATTCATTTAATTACAATTTCTATGTAGCACCACAATAATACATTCTCTGTTATACCATATGATCGCCTGTCCTTATCAAACAACATATTCTCTGACTTCCCATGAACAACGTTACAGGAGATCTACTGATAGACCATTAAATCTTGCCCAATTAAACCTAAAGTCTCAACAAGGTGATGCTGTGGATTAGCACATAATCCTTTCACCTCTGGTTTTGAATTGAGCTAAAATTGATTTGGTGCAATTCTACCTTTGCCAGCTTTCGGAGTCCTATGTTAAAGTTTTTTGAGCAGGCTGTGCCCAGATCCTAGAGTGTTGGGGGGGCGGTGGAGTCAAGACAGTACAAGAAGTTCCATTCCTCAGCATTGGCATTCTTATCACCTCGATAAGCAGAAAATAAGAAAAATATGTACCTGTGATCTGTCTATTATTGTGCTTAATTCGTATATAAATCAGTAGCTTACTTCTGAGTTCTTTTTTCTCCATCACTTTTTGGTGGAGATGCTTTGTGCTTGGCTTGCTATTCCTAGTTTGGAGTGAGTCCAAATTACACAAAAACAGGTTAAAGCAGTTGGAATCTAAGCCTCCAGTCCAACGCCGGTGGTCTGATTAATAAACAAACAAAAGCATTTCCTTGTCTGGATCACTGGTGTCTGAACCACACAGGCACCATTATGACCCACCATCTGGATTGAGTGACCAATTTAGTGGCTAACATACTGGGTCCACTTGATACACACATGTGAATAGATGTTAAACTCTGACAGGACTCATTAATTTCCAGACGGTGTTATCTGATGATGAGTCGAATTTGTCTGCAGTTTGAGCAACTAATAGCCCTCAAAGTTCAATCCAAGAAACTGATAGGACACGATGGCTGTTCAGTGGCTTGTCATTTTCTTGAGGTCACAGATTATGTTTAGTTTATTTGGTTCTATTTCTTTTGACCCTTAAACTACTTCAAAATGTAAGAAAAGATAGCCCACAATTGAGTGCACAAGGCTCTGTTGTTTTCAAACAGAGACCACCAAAATGGTCAGTTGAATGCATTTTGCATTGTTTACTTCCAGAAGGTGAGAAGCCGTTGTGATACGTCAAAAGCTGCTCCACGATTTCTATGGCTACACCTTCAATTAATCTGGCACTCAAGGCAGCATTGGAGCAGTCTTTTAATATTACTAAATATTTATTTGATTACCAATTAAGGAAGATATGCAAATTGGCAGATCTGTTTTGATTGTAGGTAGTTTGTCTAGGCTGAACAGAGTAGGAGGAAGTGGAGCAGCAGGGTCCTTTAATGTGGAGAATGCTGAATGAACAATGCAAGATTGCCTATCCTAAGAGTATTCTTTGTTCTTGGAAAGAATGCATCCTCCAATGCTCAACTCAGTCCTGCCCTACTGGTTAGAAATTAATTTCTACTGTGGGCAGACCACCTATATATATATATAAACACCATTAGTAAGATTTTCTCTCCCTCTCCTTTGCACCTGTCTGTTTGCCAGCTCTTTATTTTGGGTGCAGTGCTTTTAGCTTCTTACTATTGCTCAGTATATCTAGTTTCTGTTTATATTTAGAGGTAATCCCTGATGATCCCTTTAAATTAGTGTCCAGCATCGGACATACCTCTGACAAAGCTTCCCTAGATGACCTGAAACAGTAGGCTGAGATATGATACGCAGGGTGTATATAAACTTTCCTCAGTGTAAAGCCTACTTCTGTTTGCCCTCCCTTTAAGGATCACTGGTTTGGCTGCTTTTGGCCTGAGGAATCTGACTGCAGCATGCATGGCGCATGCTGCGGACAATGGTGATCCAATATGGGACAGAAGCCTGAAACTGGCGTTAGGTCTTGGATTTGTGTAGGAAATGGACCTAGTGCTGGTTTCAGGTCTGTGACATCGCGACATCGGGCTGAACACACGCTCACCACATGCCATATTGGACCATTCAGCACTAGTTTTTTGCCTGATTTCTAGGCCCATAACTTATCAGTACAGAGTTCCCTAGATCTATATTTGTCTTAGTGTTGAGCTGTTTATAGCAGACAAAACAAATTAGTCCTTTGTAAATGGCTTGCATTGTACTTCAGATTTTTTCTGTGTTCAAGTAATTTATTTAACTCATCTGATCTCACATGGCCACACAAATGATAGTCCAACTTTTCCCAAACCTTTGCTGTCCTTGAGCCAGCTGGTAGGGATCCACGAGAGGTTGACTTTCCCTCTTAATTATCCTTCATTCCCTATGGGGAAGCACGTCGGCCTGGGGCTTCCCACCGATAGCCTGGCTAAGATCAGAAACTTACTTTGTTTGGAATAAATGTGTTTCAATTATCTGTGCCACACTGCATTAATAAATCCTTTACATTGCTTCACTTGGTTTCTGCAATCTCAGTAGTATTAATCAGGAATGTGTAACTCATCAGATGATTAAGGAGATGCTATTGATAATTTATTTTGTGGATTTACTTAAATAAAGGTGATGCATATTGAATTTTCTCTCAGGAGCCAAGCCAACCCAACAAAGACTATATCATTAATTTTGAAATTCGTTCACTACGTGATAGCCGGAGTCTTATAGAGACAGTTGGGATTGAAGATGCCTGCACATTCATTGAGGAAAACCCTCATCCTAGACTTTGGTAAGGAATATATCTGGATAATAAAATGTTTTAATTCTGTTATTTTATATTCAACTTGTACCACACTGTCCCAGCTTTCCAGCTGGTTGGCAAAATCTTAATGGTTCCTATTCAATCAGTCTTCACATGCAAATGAGTTTTGCAGTCATCCCAAAGTGGGGGGGGGGGGGTGCATGGGATGAGATGGGATGGGAGAAAACTTGCTTGTGATGCTTTAAGTGATCTTCTCTGCCCCTGCTGTACACAAGGGCTTGTCCTCGGTTGCATCCTGAGTTTTTTTTCTGTTGTCTCCCACGCCACTAAAAGTTTGAATTAGTTTATCAAGGTTTTTCTTGAGAAAACAATTTGTAATTCTTGCCTGGAGTGCACGGCTTGTAAAGAGGAAGTTCTGTCAACTTTCCACTGAGTTTCTCCAGTTTTGTTCTGTAGTTTTAGTCTACAAGTTTTTGTACCAGTTTTCATAGATGCTATCTTGAATGGCAGTCTCGTGCAGTTAACCTCAATTGAACCAGTAAACATCAAGAAATCCTGCCATTCTTAGTACGTTATTAAAGGAATTATTGACTGCAACATCAGACCTGACCCTCCCTAGCCAAGAAACAACCTTCCTTTCAGACCAGTGGCAAATTTGTATTGAAGACTAAGCTAATGTGGCCCTTGAAAGAAAAAGTCTACCAATTCCAACTCCTTTTCAATCGCCCAATGACTTCCAGTCACAGCAACCCCCATGACAAGAGAGTACACTAGTAGAGAGATACAGCTGATGGTTTCACAGTTGAGTCGCCCCAGATTTTGTCAGATGCTCAGGTGGAAAGGATGCGAAAGGAATCTATTACTCTCAGTTTTCTAACTGATGAATAGCCAAATCCACCAGTGACAAGCGGAAATTCCAGCTGACTGCATGGCTTTTAGAAGAGCACAGGTTTCAATAGTGGTGATGCTATGAAGTTCCAGGAAGTTTTCTTTGAAGTCTTGCAGCATTAAAAGCAAGCATTTTGTTCACTGATGTCACATGCACCATCAGGGTGCACTGTGGAAGCATTTTTATTTTCAGATGCATTTTTATTTTCAGACCCTTTCCAAACTCGTTGAGAGTCTATATTGCTGCTGCTTGGTGGCTCTGGTGGCTATAATTGTGGGAAAATACCTCATTACTCCGGTTTATGAAAAATATAGGAGTTGAATTCGGTTTTGTGCCTGAAAAATATAGGAGTTGAATTCGGTTTTGAGCAAGCTGACATCAAAACCTTTCAAAACTATGGGTTGTTTTGTGCTTAAGTTTCTTTCACTTAGAATAGTTACTTTGCTGACTTTTGTGTCAGAAGATAGTGAATTTCTACACATTGTAGAACCAACTCATCTTTTTTACCATGCAAATAAGGTAATTGACAATTCCCATTCTTCATTTTTTGCTTAAGCTTGTTTGAGTTTCACTTGTCTCAAAGTCATTGCTGAAATTATATCCACCTCCTCATTCTACTACCACTGAAGGTACCATCTATTGGATGTGCATAGCATGTTAGCATTTTACATGGCTAGGATAAAAAAAATTAATAATTGGGAACATTACTAGGTGAGCCTTCACCAAAAATAATATAGGTAGTGGGGTATATGTTTGTGTTGCTGTCAGGCAGGGAAAGACCCACCAGGGAGGGTTAGAGCTCAATCTGCTTATGTTGTAGCTTTTTTTGCCAATCTGCAAAGAGCATTTTATGAGGCCATCTGCAAGGCAATCCTTAGAGCAGTATATTTGTTTTTACTGAGCTTTATTGTCTTAAGTCTAAAATGTTTGTCCAATTTAAATGTCATAGCACGATAATTTGATGGATAGAAAGTCAAGGGCAGCACCCCTGTGCTCTCCCAATCTGCAGAGCCAGCAGATGAGGCCCCCCCTCCCGGACCCCGCAACTTGCCGGAAGCATGATCGTGGAAAATCAGCACTCTAGTCTTCCTCATTCTTTTAAGAAAGATTCAACTGCACACACAAAACTCCTTCTTGGTGTAAATGTCACCTGCCACTTTTGAGCCCAAGCTTGGATGTTGTCCAAGTTCTGTAAGATGGCATCGGCTACTTCCTATCAGAACTCCTCTTTCTGACTTGGAGTTACTTTGCTATTTGTGCACTGTTTCAGCACTTTTTTATATTTGTTCTCAGGATGTGGGTGATATTGACAAGACTGCAATTTAATGTCTATCCCTAGCTGCCTAGGGGTGGTGGTGGTGGTGGGCCACTTACTTGATCCGCTGAAATCCTTGTAGTGATGGTGCTCCCATAATGGCGTTAGGTAGGGAAAACGAGGAAATTGACTCAATGATGATGATGGAACAGTCCAAGTTAGGGTGGTAAGTGATTTGGAGGGGAGCTTGGAGATGATGATGTTCCCATGACATTTCTGCTCTTGTTCTTCTCGGTGGAAGAGGTCGCAGGGTAGGGAGGTGCTGTTGTAGAGTTGCTGCAGCGTATCCTGTAGATAGTCCTTACTGCAACCACAGTGCACCAGTGATGAAGGGAATGGATGTTAAGTCTAGTGGCAGGGGTGCTGATCAAGCATACTGCCCTGTCATGGATAGTTAATCCTTTGAGTGTTGTTGCAGCTGAGCCCATTTAGGTCAGTGATGAGTAGTTTATCATACTCCTTACTTGTGCCTTATAGGTGGTAAAGGAGCCTTGAGAGATCTGGAGATGAGCCACTCGTCGCAGGGTACCCAGCCTCTGCCTTGTTCTTGTAGCTACAGCGTCGATATGGTTGGTCCAGCTAAGCCTTTGGCTACAATTTTGATGGTTGGGCTCAGCAATGGTACAGTTGAAAGTCAGGGGAAGGTAATTGGGCTTTTTCTTGTTGGAAGTGGCCTTTATTGGCAATTGTGTGGTGTAAATGTTACCTGCCACTTTTGAGCCCAAACTTGGATATTGTCCAAGTTCTGTAAGATGGCATCGGCTACTTCCTATCGGAGGAGTTGGGCCTAAACACTGTGGATTCATCAGCAGATAGCCCAATCCTGATGGAGGGATGGTCATTGATGAAGCATCAGAAGACGGTTAGGCCAGTGACACTTCTCCGAGAAACTTGTGTAGTGATGTCATGGGGCTGGGATGATTTGCTTTCAACAACCATGGCCATCTTACTTTGTGTCAACTGTGATTTCAACCACTGGAGGGTTTTGCCTTTGATCCCCATGGACCTATTTTGCTAGGGTTCCCTGATGCCATACTTAGTTGAATGCTGCCTCTCCCACGGTATTCAACTCTTGTGTCCATGTCTGGATCACATCTGTGATAAATTCTGAGGCTGAATGGAACCAGATCTGAGCAGATTGTTGGTAAGTAGGTGTCGCTGGATGGTTCTAATAAAGTTCCTTCCATCACTTTACTAATGATTGTGAGGAGGCTGATTGGTCAGGATCAATTTATCCTGTTTTATTGTGGCTAGGACATAGCTGGGCAATCTTCCATACTGTTGCGGTATATGTCAGTGTCATGACTATACCAAAACAACTTGGTTACGGGGGTAAGCAAGTCTTCAGCACTACAGTTGGGATGCTATTAGGGTCCATAGTCTTTCCTATCCAGTACACTCTTATGTCATGTGAAATGAAATGAATTGGCTAATATTATTCCTATATTTAAAAAGGGAGATAGAACAAGTCCAGGGAATTATAGATCAGTTAGCTTAACGTCAATGGTAGGAAAGATAATGGAATCTTTACTCAAAGATGTAATGGAAAGACATCTAGAGAATGAAAATATAGTAAAGAACAGTCAGCACGGATTTCAGAAGGGAAAGTCATGCTTCACCAACCTTATTGAATTCTTTGAAGAAGTAACAGAAAGAGTAGACAAAAGTAATGTAGTGGATGTAATATATTTGGATTTTCAAAAGGCCTTCGATAAGGTACCACATTGTAGACTCATGACTAAGGTCAGAGCATGTGGAGTCAAGGAACTGGTAGCAGAAGGGATAGCAAGCTGGCTACAAAACAGAAAACAGAGAGTAGGGATTAAGGGTAGCTACTCAGACTGGCAAAATGAATTGGTGCTGGGACCACTGTTGTTCACAATTAACATTAATGATTTGGATTCGGGAATCGGAAGTACAATTTCAAAATTTGCGGACCGCACAAAATTGGGCGGTATAGTTCATACAAAGGAAGAATGCGTTAAAATGCAAGAGGACATTAATAAACTTGCAGAATGGGTGTGTAATTGGCAAATCAATTTCAATATAGATAAGTGTGAGGTGGTGCATTTTGGTACGAAATATAAGGAGGCCATATACTGCCTGGATAATAAGAGTCTAAATGGGATAGAGGAGCAATGGGATTGAGGGGTACAGATACACAAATCACTAAAAGTAGCAACGCAGGTTAATAAGGCCGTAAAAAAGGTGAATCAAGCACTAGCGTTCATTTCTAGAGGGATAGAATTGAAAAGCAAAGAAGATATGTTAAACTTGTAAAGAACCTTGGTTAGACCACACTTGGAGTATTGTGCACAATTCTGGTCTCCATATTATAGAAAGGATATAGAGGCATTGGAGAAGGTGCAATAAAGATACACAAGGATGATACCAGAACTAAGAGGATATACATATCAGGAAAGGCTGAACAAGCTAGGGCTCTTTTCTCTAGAAACGAGAAGGCTGAGGGGTGACCTGACAGAGGACTTTCAGATAATAATAGTGTAGAAGCAGAGAAAATGTTTCCACTTGTGGGGGTGTCCAAAACTAGAGATCATAAATATAAAATAGTCCCTAATAAATCCAATTGGAAGTTCAGGAGAAACTTCTTTACCCAAAGAGTGTAAGAATGTGGAATGTGCTCCCACAAGGAGTAGCTGAGGCAAATAGCATAGATGCATTTAAGGGGAAGCTAGATAAGCACAAGAGGGAGAAAGGAATTAAAGGGTATTCTGATAGGGTTAGATGAAGTAGGGAGGGAGGAGGCTCATGTGCAGTATAAATGCTGGCATAGACCAGTTGGGCCGAATAGCCCGTTTCTGTGCTGTAGTTTCGATGTAACTCGATACTGGCGATCTCCGGAGAATGCCTAGTAGGTTCATTCACTCGGCACTTTATGCTGAAGATGCGTGCAAACACTTCAGACTTGTTTCCTGCACTCGTGTGCTGGCCTCCACTGTGGTTGTGAAAGATGTTTAAGGAGCCTTTTCCTCATAATTGCTTGGTTGTCCACCACCATTGGTGGATGTGGCGAGCTTTGCTCCGATCCATTGATTGTGGGGCTGCTTATTTTTTAAAATTCATTCATGGGATGTGGCAAGGCCAGCATTTATTGCCCATCCCTAATTGCACTTGAGAAGGTGGTGGTGAGCCGACATAAAGGCCAGAAGGTTTCCTTCCCTAAAGAGCATTAGTGAACCAGATGGGTTTTTACGACAATCTGGTAGTTTCATGGCTATTGTTACTGATACTAGTTTTTTTTTTACTGATTTTATTTAATTAATTGAATTTAAATTCCCCAGCTGCCGTGGCAGGATTTGAACTCATGACTCCAGATTACTAGTCCGGGCCTCTGGATTACTAGTCCAAGTAACATAACCACTGTGCTACCATACCTGGCTATAGCCTACTGTTTTTGGTGCTTAGCAATTAGGTAGTCCTGTTTTGTGGCTTCACTAGGCTGATACATCATTGTGATGTGCCTGGTGCTACCCTCGACATGCCCTTCTGCACTCCAAAAGCCCCAAAAAATTATAGCGCGGCGTAAATAATGGTAAAATCTCTTGCGCCATAATTTCCTGGGACTTTTACTGTTTAAAACGAACCCAATGGTGCAAGTCTCCAGGAAATTCTGGGCCATTATTTTAGTTTTGAACGATGATTAAGATTTGACATTGGTTTGGCATTTATAGTCCCTTGTGTCATAAGTTTTGCTCATGGGAGATATGAAAAGACTTCTTTCCTTGTGTATGGTTTGCATGATTTGATTTAATTTACTGATGCAACAGACACAACATTCTATACTGTATGAAGGATGTTAGAACTGTATGCAGAATAACAGTCTATACTACTGTCAAAATTATTTGACTACACTATTAAATTTCCATCACAGTACATATGTATTTCAGTTAATTTTTGTATAAAATAAAATAAGGAATCTGTAAAGGCAAAATCTAGCAATATGGCAATAATAAGCTACATTACTACAGAATGAATTTATCTACACTAATGATTTTGTACTGTGCTTTTGTGGAAGTACATTTTTATGGTACTTTTGGTAATGTAGTATTAAATGCATGAATCTTGCTGACTGAATTGCACGAGCTGGAAAAGCAATATGTCTTGAATTATTTCCAGTTTCTTATTGGCCGCAACTAAATAAGAAAAGCCAAATCAAACATGATTTCTCTAAGGATTAGTGCCTCTGAAATGAAATCTTAAACCATCAAATCTTGTAAAGACACAAAAAGCACATTCCAGGACACTATGTGAAGGACAAAATGTACATAAGTAGTTATTTTTTTCCTTGGCTGCTGCTTCACTGAGTGGCAGAAATTGAGTAATTTATATCCTTGTTTTGTAACTGCTGAAAAGATTGATGCTGGTAGGAACCACATACTAATTCAGATGAGACTTGAACTACCTGTGCTAATTTTAACATGTAAAGCGAGAATTTGAGATATCAGATGATGTTTTCCTGCTGAAAATTTTGAATGTGACCATTTTGTTTTGGAGCATAGTTTTCTTGGTCCAACAGTCACAATTAGTTATGGTGCTTGGAATTAAACTAACATATTTCAGAAGATTTATGCCATGCTACCACTTGCAAATGCATGTTAAAGGTCTCATGAAACTGTCTATGTTGCAGTAAGAGAGCCAGCATTATCTATTAAACTGTTGGATAGGAAAAGTTTAAAGAGAAAATGTAACAATCTAAATGAAGCCTAAATAGTAGTCTTCATTTTGTCACAAAATTGGCACTCTCCATTGGGCTTGTGCAGAAGTAGCATGTACAGTGAGATGCTGGGCCAGATATGTGGTCTATAGGTGTAAGTTATATATGGTTAAGAGCTGTTAAAAATCCTGCCAGAATGAGAAAGTGCAAATAGCACTTCATTTTATGGCAGAAACCTATGTGCATAATTATTCACAGGTCAAAGTGAAACTATCCCACTGTTATCATGAACATTAAATCATCGGGTACACATAAATATTTATGTTCATCGACCTGGCCCTGGACGCATCTCAAATTTAAGAGAAATGCTCACTGAGTCCTCACTGTGGGTACCAAAAAAGACAACTTCAATCTATACTTTATGGGTCAAGTGTTGAGAAATGACGAGATGGTCTCAAGACAATCAGAAAATGATTAACATCAAAATATTTGCTGAAGAAGCTGCTCTGAATTAAAAGACAATGAAGAACTTGAGGGCAGAAATTACTGTTGTCAATAAGAGCAGACAAACTCTTAGTGGGTTTGTATGGTCTTCCTTTGTCCATTGTTTTAATGCAGGTGTTAACCTGACACTTGTATTAAAGTATCACAGAGAGGTATTTGGTGCAACTACGTTAAATGCTGCTGCCAAAACAGTGCCACTTGTCGTTTCTGGTCTATAGAGAATAAAATGTAATTTGATCGGCAAACTGCTACACAATGCTCAAAGCCCAGTGCTGAAAGAATGATTGAGGGGCCACATGTCTGCTCAGTGTCCATTTTGTGCAAAGCTCAATACGAAGAAACACTGTGTGTAAGTGAAATTTAAAGAGATGGGGTCAGAGAAAGGGGGCTGTCACAATAGGCAGACAAAAATTCAGAAAGCCATTAGAGGCCTTCAAAAGGCTTCTCGACCAATTAGCAGTCTTTGCCAAGGCTGAAGGGCTGAAGGACAGACAAGTGGCTGACAAAATGAAGGGAAATGAAGGGAAAGAGAACCCTTGGTGCAAGCACAATCTGCAGAAAAGTGCGAGAGTGGCCCCCTGTTCAATGGCTGCTGAAGTGGAGATGATGCTCTAAGAGGTGGTTACAAGGATGGTGGTCCATAGGTCACATTGTAGCATTCCTGCAAGGAGGTGAAGCAAACTTCAGAACACAGCTGACCTTTACTGTCATTGCGTATGTCCAATTCTGCATGGTAGCTGCATGTGTTCTTGCAGAAGATCGCATTCCTCAATATATGTCGCTCTACTAGGGTTCCCAACCCTCCCGGAATGACCGGGGAGTCCTCCCCTGAGCGCTGCCTCCGGCAGCCCGGGAGAGCTGTGATTTTAAATTTCCCGCCTTCCACACCGCCTGAGGAAAGGGGAAGCCCCCGAAAGCTTGTGGGATTAAAAATAAAATTGTTGGACTATAACTTGGTGTTGTAAAATTGTTTACAAGCATTATTTCTGTCAATATGAGGTAGTTTTTCTGTCAGCAGATACAGGTTTGTGGGTACCAGGAGGAAGGCCTGTCATGCATCCTGAACTTCCTGGCATCCTCCTCTTTTGAATATGTCATCCCAGAGGTGTCTACATTTATTTTGGCAACATTTAATGGTGGCCTCCCCTTCCAAATGGGCACTGTGTAGTGACTATAACATATTTGCATTTTTAAAATAAGTTGCAACTCCAGGTTTTATACACTGTAGAAAATGGTCTTATTAGTGCCAGTGATGGTGATCACTTTGTACTTTTAAACTGGTCAATTGAATAGCACATTTGAATTTGAGCTAATATTAATAAATTGCAAAAGTGCAATTTATCATTGTACTTAGCATATTGTACAAATAGTGCACTTACAAACTCCCAACTGTCTAGCCTTTGGCCCTCTGCTGTAATACTTCTGTAGCCTTCGATTTGCTCAACCACTTCCTCCACCATTTGATGTCTTTGTCTCGAGCAAAACCGTTACTTTCTCCCATCCTGGTTGTTCCCCAGCATGATCCCCATCTTCAATCTTTAAAGTCAAAGGGGTGGAGACTTGAGTGTATTTGGCACCTAACAGGCTTAATCATCCATCACCAGATCAGGCTGGGCAATATGAAGTGCTACTGGGCCTTACTTAACTCTCCCAAAATGGCCCGCTACTTCAGGATCATCCTGGAGAGCAAAGGTAACCCATGGCCTCTTTTCTCTGCTGCCAACCATTTCCTTAAACCCCCCCCTCTGCCCTGCCCCATCCATCCTTACCTCCAGCAAAAAGTGCAAGGAGCTCATGGACTTTTTTAGTCACCAAGATTGAAACTATCCTTTCAGCTGCCTTTGCTGCTTCCCTCCCCCCCACCAGATTCCCCCACCACATTGCCCTCTCCAGGCTCATCAGGTCCATGAGACCTACCTGCTGCTCACTTGATGCCATTCCCTCTAATCTGCTGGCCATTCAAATTCCCTTCCTGGCTCCAATGCTAGCTGACATTGTAGCCAGCAAATCTAAGGTAAAATTATTTTCATTGTAACCATTCACACCCCTGTTGTTCTTTTGTTTTTTTTTTATCTCATATATACTGCCTATAATATATATATATATATGTATATATATATATACACATATACACATAACAGTATTATTCACAACAGAATTATTTAAATCTCATTTGTTTATATATTCTGATGACACTATCGCTAGAGATTGTGGGGATTACAGGATAATCATGCCTCATTTATATACATGAAGTATAACTAAGCTGGTTAGTTGTTTCTTTTGGTCTTATTTTATCTGGTATGATATTTTGAAATTTAACATTTTAAAAAGTTTTTTAAAAAGTGCTGACAATTATTTATTATTCTATAAATTATTGTAATCATCTGGTGATAACTTTATCCATTTTCTACTTTATGGCAGTACTTTTAAAATGCACTAAAAGTGATGCACTTTTTGTTTTTAAATATGATTAGTGATGAATTTTTACTCTAAGATTGTGCACTTACTGTTCCAATTTTTTAAAAAAGATTCTTTCATATATCCTATCCTTTTTAGTAAAAGTACTTTTTTGTGTCCATTTCATCTTATATCTGGTTTCCTAGTAGTAGGCTGTAATTATACTGCAGGTAAATGAGAGTGGTACCTCCAGCCTGTGATGCACAATTGGCAGATCCTTGCCATAAAGCAGTGACCTCCTTCTAACCAGTTGCAACAGAGCTATGCATATGCATATTTTGATATATGTGTAGTGGTGGATAATTTTTAATGTTGGGAGAGAGTGGCCAATTTGTCGTACTGTTTAAAAAAAAGAGTTCCATATGAAATTGTAAAATTTTCTAGAAGGTTCAGTGGAGTGCCTTGCCAGTTTTAAAATGTGGCTTTGCTCTAGGCTGAAGTTATATTGCAATGGGTGCAAACTTGTAGTGGTGTGAGACAGACTCTTGCAGTTATCTCACACCACTTGGCTATATTCCGATCAAATGAAACCCAACTTACACGAGTACATTTCACATTGATACCACTTTGCATTATCAAAATATGTGGTACCAAATATTAAAAAAATGAAAGTGTAACTAAAGGAATTCTTACTTCCTAAGGAGGTGGTTTATTTTGTCTTTTAGGCGCCTACTTGCAGAAGCTGCTCTACAGAGGCTTGACCTCAAAACAGCGGAACAGGCATTTGTCCGTTGTAAGGATTACCAGGGCATTGAGTTTGTGAAACGTCTAGGAAACCTTCAGAGTGAATCCATGAAACAGGCAGAAGTTGCAGCTTACTTTGGAAGATTTGAGGAAGCTGAGAGGATGTATCTAAACATGGATAGAAGGTATATATAATATTGATAAATATTTATAAGCATGTTTTAGAATAGAAACTGGTCATGATACTGTTAATTTTAATAATCAGATTTTTATCATTTGAAAATATTTAGATTTTTACAAATTGCTATTTAAAAGAAATTCTGTGCTGCTTCAGATGTAGACCAAATTAAATTTATATTCCAATGAGATTTGGGGTGGGTGGGGGCAAGATGGGTAGATGGGTGGTGTGGAGTGGAGAGGAATGCCCTTGGTGTTTTGACATCTACATAAAGGCCATTTTGCTCCCCTGATTTTCTTTCCCTTCCTATCTACCGTAAAAGTCACCCCACAGTAATAACTGTTTAATTTTCTCCCCTCTAATTATTGTTGAAGAGTTCCTGTTTAGAAGGTTGTTTGGGGATGTTAGCCACAGTAAATCTCAGATCATGGAATGGATTTGTGCTAGATTTGTCTGGATTTTTCAGCCCACTTTTTTTTTTTATTCGTTCACGGGATGTGGGCGTCGCTGGCAAGGCCGGCATTTATTGCCCATCCCTAATTGCCCTCGAGAAGGTGGTGGTGAGCCGCCTTCTTGAACCGCTGCAGTCCGTGTGGTGACGGTTCTCCCACAGTGCTGTTAGGAAGGGAGTTCCAGGATTTTGACCCAGCGACAATGAAGGAACGGCGATATATTTCCAAGTTGGGATGGTGTGTGACTTGGAGGGGAACGTGCAGGTGGTGTTGTTCCCATGCGCCTGCTGCCCTTGTCCTTCTAGGTGGTAGAGGTCGCGGGTTTGGGAGGTGCTGTCGAAGAAGCCTTGGCGAGTTGCTGCAGTGCATCCTGTGGATGGTGCACACTGCAGCCACAGTGCGCCGGTGGTGAAGGGAGTGAATGTTTAGGGTGGTGGATGGGGTGCCAATCAAGCGGGCTGCTTTATCTTGGATGGTGTTGAGCTTCTTGAGTGTTGTTGGAGCTGCACTCATCCAAGCAAGTGGAGAGTATTCCATCACACTCCTGACTTGTGCCTTGTAGATGGTGGAAAGGCTTTGGGGAGTCAGGAGGTGAGTCACTCGCCGCAGAATACCCAGCCTCTGACCTGCTCTTGTAGCCACAGTATTTATATGGCTGGTCCAGTTAAGTTTCTGGTCAATGGTGACCCCCAGGATGTTGATGGTGGGGGATTCGGCGATGGTAATGTCGTTGAATGTCAAGGGGAGGTGGTTAGACTCTCTCTTGTTGGAGATGGTCATTGCCTGGCACTTATCTGGCGCGAATGTTACTTGCCACTTATCAGCCCAAGCCTGGATGTTGTCCAGGTCTTGCTGCATGCAGGCTCGGACTGCTTCATTATCTGAGGGGTTGCGAATGGAACTGAACGCTGTGCAGTCATCAGCGAACATCCCCATTTCTGACCTTATGATGGAGGGAAGGTCATTGATGAAGCAGCTGAAGATGGTTGGGCCTAGGACACTGCCCTGAGGAACTCCTGCAGCAATGCCTTGGGGCTGAGATGATTGGCCTCCAACAACCACTACCATCTTCCTTTGTGCTAGGTATGACTCCAGCCACTGGAGAGTTTTCCCCCTGATTCCCATTGACTTCAATTTTACTAGGGCTCCTTGGTGCCACACTCGGTCAAATGCTGCCTTGATGTCAAGGGCAGTCACTCTCACCTCACCTCTGGAATTCAGCTCTTTTGTCCATGTTTGGACCAAGGCTGTAATGAGGTCTGGAGCCGAGTGGTCCTGGCGGAACCCAAACTGAGCATCGGTGAGCAGGTTATTGGTGAGTAAGTGCCGCTTGATAGCACTGTCGACGACACCTTCCATCACTTTGCTGATGATTGAGAGTAGACTGATGGGGCGGTAATTGGCCGGATTGGATTTGTCCTGCTTTTTGTGGACAGGACATACCTGGGCAATTTTCCACATTGTCGGGTGGATGCCAGTGTTGTAGCTGTACTGGAACAGCTTGGCTAGAGGCGCAGCTAGTTCTGGAGCACCACTTCACGGTGACTGTCTG
Source organism: Heptranchias perlo (assembly GCF_035084215.1). Taxonomy (NCBI): domain Eukaryota; kingdom Metazoa; phylum Chordata; class Chondrichthyes; order Hexanchiformes; family Hexanchidae; genus Heptranchias; species Heptranchias perlo. Next base: position 51,210,894 of record NC_090329.1, read on the forward strand.
AAGTATCTGGAGCTGCTGCTCTAAGATCAAATTGGCCACTAGCATAGATTCTGTTGTTCAGGTTGGTCAGTGATTCTACCCTTGATACAGTCTTTGGACCCTGATTGTGCCAAATTGAAGTGGCTGCTTGACACTAATCATTCTTGTTCTGCTGATTAGTGCCAGTGACGTTCCTATAGACCCCAGTCAACACTAATCTGATGAAAAAGTAAAGGAACTCGACATTGGTGTGTATTGACTGACTAGTCATTCCTGGTGCTAGGCAGGACTTGGAATGCTCCTTTATCCCAAAATAGAGAGCTTTCAATTTTGTCACTAATCATTTGGTGCTATTTTAGCAATGTTTCTCCCTCTCCCTGATACCAGGACTTGGGGCTATAAGCTTTAGAAAAGACTTGTAAAGCTAATTTTTTTAATTAGAGAAAAGATTATTGAGTGGAAACATGATGTAGGTGCTTAAAATGCTGTGTGCTGTTATAAGCATGTTATTCGACTTGATATTTTGTACCGAACTAGAGAATTAAAATTCTCAAGTGTGATGGAGGTTAGAAGAAACTTTGGGGTAGATTTTAACACCCCTGCCCAACGGGAACGGTGCAGGCAAGGAGTTAAGATGGTTGGGGGTTGTCACGCTGCGTTCCCCACACGTTTCCCCCCCCCACAATCTTTGCTTACATTAATTCAGGCATGGAGGACCGTCAGCAGCCGGCAGGTGGGGGCCTACTTACATTGTAAAGCCGTGGGCCGATGACATCATCGGCGACGGCATTTTAACTTCTGGATTCAGGAACCCTACATTAGGGCCAATCCTGACAGCAGAAATACAGCAGCAGTCACAGAGAGGCCAAGGTAAGTTTAGAAATATCAAAATCAGCCACCACGAAGAGTCCTTAGGCCTCCCCATCCCCGGCCTTGCCTCTCCCTCCAAGTGCTGGCACGGCTTCCAAAGCCCCGACACAGTGCTAATTTTATGCCAGGGACCGTTCCCTTGGGTCCCCGGCTTCCTCGGACTCCTAACCCGACCTTTGCTTCTGCCAGCCAGCCCTGACATCACTCCCACTGATTTTGAGCAAGGGACTATCTTGGATTGTTTAAGAACATAAAAAATAGGAGCAGGAGTAGGCCATACTGCCCTTTGAGCCTGCTCTATCATTCATTAAGATCATGGCTGATCTTCGACCTCAACTCCACTTTCCCGCCTGATCTCCATATCCCTTGATTCCCTTAGTGTCCAAAAATCTATCTCAGCCTTGAATATACTCAACGACTAAGCATCCACAGCCCTCTGGGGTAGAGAATTGAGAATTCCAAATATTCACGACCCTCTGAGTGAAGAAATTTCTCCTCATGAGTCTTAAATGGCTGACCCCTGAGACTATGCCCCCTAGTTCTAGACTCTCCAGCCAGGGGAAACAACCTCTTAGCATCTACCCTGTCAAGTCCCCTCAGAATCTTGTATGTTTCAATAAGATCACCTCTCATTCTTCTAAACTTGAGAGTATAGGCCCATTCTACTCAATCTCTCCTCATAGGACAACCCTCTCATCCCAGGAATCAATCTAGTGAATCTTCATCGCACCGCCTCTAAGGCAAGTATATCCTTCCTTAGATAAGGAGACCAAAACTGTACACAGTACTCCTGGTGAGGTCTTACCAAAGCCCTGTACAATTGTAGTAAGACATCAAGAATAAGACTTAGTCTTGTACTCCAACCCCCTTGCAACAAAGGCCAATATGCCATTTGCTTGACTTTCATATTCTATTTTCTCCCTTTTTTTGAAATCAATTTTTTTGGTCATCTTTTGCTGGTTTCTAAAACACTTCCAATCCTCAGGCTTACTACTCTTTGGCAACATTATAGGCCTCTTCTTTTAATTTAATCTCATCCTTAACTTCTTTCGTTAGCCATGGATGAATCACTTTTACCGTGGAGTTTGTTTCTTAATGGAATGTATCTTCGTTGAGAATATTGAAATATTTTTCTAAACGTTTGCCATTGCTTATCTACCGTCATACCTTTTAACCTAATTTCCCAATCTACCTTTGTCAACTCTCCCCTCATACCTATATAAATGGCTTTATTTAAAGTTTATGACTCTGGTTTTGGACTTAAGTATGTCACTCTCAAACTCAATGAGACCTGGGAGTTAAAATGGCTCAGGCCTCATTTTGCTCCCCGTGGGCGTTTCCTGCTTGCCCTGCAACCATGCCTGCTCTCAACGTGCCCCCAGTTAAAATTGACCCCTTTGTTTCACATATCCACTAGTCTGTGGATATAAATTCCTAAGAAAAAGCAGTTGAGGCTGCAATGACAAACTACTTTAAAAATGAATCATTAAATATATGTCTGGGAGTAGATTTTCTACAATTTTTTTAAATTTCAAAATATACTTTATTCCATAAAATTTAAAGATACACAGTTTACACACAGTTCAAATAAAGGGCACAAAATGCAGCACAGCAGTTCAAAGCAATGCAATACACTATGATTGTATACACTATGATCTTATTGTTACAATTTTTAAAACAGTACATATTTTCTAATACATTCTGTGCAATACAGGGTGGGGTGACTTTATACAGTGGCCTTTCCCTTAGAATAGAACTGAAATAGTGATATACTTCATGGGAGGCAATGATTCCTGTGCTTCTAGGGTTGGTGGGAGGAGGGGTGAATGCTGCCTTAAGTTCATGAGGCCAGAGTTTAATGATAGAATGTCTGAAAGATCTGCAGAATTATTTGATTAGCTTTGGGCTGAGGGGAGTAATTTTTTTTGCAGAATGTACATGGAGATTAAATGGATGAGGTACAGTTCATGAGGGGGTAAACTATATATGGTCAATGGAATTTGTATATGACTTTTTTTGGTTTTATGATGGCTTTAAGTTGTTCCTCTGTAGAACAGCATGAACACAAACATATAGTGCCACCAGGCTGCTCATGTGGTCAGAATTTTAGGTTTTTTTTTCTATAAAATGACTTTCTGTTCTCCCTGTAGAGATCTGGCTATCGATTTAAGGATCAAGTTAGGAGATTGGTTTCGAGTACTGCAGTTGCTAAAAACTGGTTCTGGTGATGCCGATGATGCCCTGCTTGAACAGGCTTATAATGCTATTGGAGACTATTTTGCAGATCGTCAAAAGTGGTAAGTAACAGCAGAGTTATACAAAATGATTGAAAAGGACAATGAACATAGGAGGCCCTGAAGCTCCGTGGGCATTCTCCCAGTCTCTTGTCATAAATTTATGGGAGACTGACAAAAACCCTAGAGAAACTTCTCCTTAGAACAGAGATGGTTAAGTTCATCACCCTGTGGAAGCTCCAGCAGTTTTAAACTTCCTTGATTGTTGTATTTAGACCAATGAAGGAGCAGCATTTTTTTTAACCAATCAGGAAGCAGCTTCATCTAATCCTCAAGGCCTGGGAAGTTTAAACAGTTTAGGCAGACAGTCTTCATTGCATACAAGTGCAAAAAAGCACAGAACTAGTATCTTCGTGGACCAGCCAACTGGCAGGACAAAGAACACTGACAACAAAGAACTGGCTGCAAAGTGACCTATGGGTGGAGGTGGGGAGCAGTGGTGACAGTAGAAAACTGCTGGGCAGCTGACTGGCAAGTGATGGTTTAGACAGAGCAGGGTCTTGGGCCCACATCTGGAGGAGCTTCAGTAGGTCCACAGGCCAGAACCAGGCCTGGTTGGGTAATAGATATAAATGAATAAAACAACTACAAGATACCCTTAATCAAATACAAGAGAATACAGGAAAGTGTTTTACAACAACACAATATAGGTATAAGTATAAAATAGGTGAAACAATTAAAACAGTAAATATTCAGCAGTCCTACTACCTCTCTCTAGGCAAGGAGGCTGAAATACTGGCTGTGTTTTGAGGATGTGGAGGCTCTGAAGCTGTAATGTTGCCTGTGCTTTAAAATTCAGGGTACATCTATAAATTGCATTGACTCTACTTGATTTTCTATAAAATTGTAATACTGATAATGGTTTCTCACCTGTTGATATTTTGAAAGATATAAAGGGAAGTTAGGACAAATTTAGTAATCCTGCTCATGGAGTGTTAGTCAATGCGTGTTAGAGAGGAGACAACAACACTAGTGCTGATTCCTCAAATCATACTGGTGTTAAATTAGACTAGTCACTGGTAGCACAGGATTGCTAATTGACACTATTCAGTACCCGAAGAATTAACAAATATATTGCAATTCAATCCTCTTGTTTCCAAAATTTGTATCCAGATAAATGGATATTATGGCATATAATTCAATTTTTAAGCAAGAAAATGTATTCAATCCTGTATGATCATGTTGATGGTTTCAGATAACCATGAAATATATATTGTGTGGAAAATTGTGATACCAAAGAAAATCGTTCAAAATGGATGTGATTTAAAATCCACTTTGCATTTGCAGGATGAATGCTGTTCAATACTACGTGCAAGGCCGAAATCAGGAGCGACTAGCGGAGTGTTATTATATGCTTGAAGATTATGAAGGTTTGGAGAAACTGGCAAACGCCCTACCAGAAAATAACAAACTGCTTCCTGTAAGTAGTGGGCATGACACATTCTCATTGGAATGAAATGTTGAGGTTCATCTCAATGTGTAAGTAGGACAAAATAGATCTGCAGTGAATTCTGTTTAAAGTTGTGATAAATTGAAAAGGAATTGTTAAGGGAATAAAAGTCAACTATGATGACTATGAACCAAATTAACTCATTCCATACTAGCACAAACTATCAATCAATTTAAATGATTGATAAATCTTTTCCTCAGTATTGGAATAAAGTGACCCATAATTTAAAACTTTTTGTTACATATTGATGCAAAGGAAATTTTGTGAAAATCTGGATTTGGGTGACATTTCAAGTTTTGATGACTAATGATGATTGCTCCAAATTAGTTGAAAACCGGTTGATAAATGTATGCAGGTTAGATTAATGAATAATTAACATTTAATCATCAAATCTAGTCAACTGGTTGAATTAGCTGACATTGGCTCTTTTGTGTAGGATAGAATTTTTGTTACTGTCACCCTATCCATTACAACATTGGGCATGATTTTAACATGGTGGCGGGAAGTTAGTGGGTGGGTAATTAATTGCGTGGGAAACCTGGAAAAATTTTCTGCACGTCAGTTTGAGCAATTGTGACTGAATTGAAGGCCCTTAATTTTACTTCCGGGTTTCGTATCTCCTAGCGGGTGTACTGCGCACCAGAATGACTTGCTGTGAACTGGAGCATTTAAAGGGCCATTGCAACAATGGATTTTGAAGGAGAAAAGAGGATAATTCCAGAATGCAGCATCATATTGCGAAGGCAGCATCCTGTTTCAGCGACTCCTTCCTTGAGTTGTTACTGGCTGGTGTCCGAAGCAGGAGGGAAGTCCTATACCCAGCTGATAGGAGGAAACGCCCTGCTTCTGCCACTAAGATGGCGTGGCTGGAGGTGGCAGAGGAAATCAGCATCAGGAGCATGGTGCACAGATTCCTGGGTCCAGTGGAGTGGTGGGAGTGATGTTGCACAGCCTGGGAGAGGGATCCACTGGTTCCCCCAGATCTATCCTGGCCCCTGAAGCGCATCTTCAGCATTCCTATGGCTTGCTCAGTGACAGACCTGGTGGTGATGTGACTGTCATTGGACCGCTGCTGCGCCTCGTTGGTGGGGTTTCTCACAGGTGTCATGAGCCATGTCTGCAGGAGGTATCACTTGTCTCCGAGGAGCCTCTGAGGGGGCACCGTCACATCTGAGCAAGCCATCCACCAGCGCAGATACACACACCTCGGTGGGTCCGAGTCCTCACTTAGTTGGGGTCGCACACGATGAGTCACCACACACGTGAGCACGAGCAGACACTGGCGGCAGCTGTGGAGAGTCCGCTTCGGTAGGAGCACTCTTCTCCAGGCTCTGCTCAGCTGGACACAGATGCTGAACCCTGGGGGCCATCCTTTAAAATGAGAATGATCGAGGGGCAGCAGCACATTTGCGAGGTGCTGGAACAGGTGCCATGCGCACTCTCCACAATTGCGCAGAGGATGGAGGAGTCCAATTCCTGCATGAGTGGAATGGTGGCACAGGTACGGGAGGGAATCTCTGAGATAGTGTCACGGGTAAATGCGGGAATGTCTGCGATGGAGGGAAGGCTAGCCTCCATCGAGCTTCAAGCACAGCTCAACAATGAGTCCAGTGAGGCCCTGACAACGGCCCTTCGGACTCAGGGTGAGCAATTTCTGCCACCTTAAACAGGCAGGCAGATACACTAGCACTGGCCTTACAAGGCTTCACACATGTCCTCCAACCTGTTGTCCAGCATGGTGGTTGGAGTGATGTGGGCCCGTCCCAGGAGAGGGATGATGACGAAAGGGGACATGGATGTGGGGACGCCACTCAAAGCGCTCCCACGTCTCACCCGTTGCCCCCTCTCAACCAGTACCTGCAATGCTGCCTCCTCTCCAGGTGGTCGAGTCTGCCCCTACACAGGTGCAGGTGGAGCAGTCTTTGGAGGGGCCCTCACTGGCACGGAAACCCAGAGGGCGTAGGCACAAAGCATCTAATCGGTCAGGGCGTGACCAAGAGCAACCTGCCACTACCTCTGCTGCAGCCACAGGGGAAGCACCACGTAGGAGTAGTCGGAAGCGTAAGGCAAAGGTTTTGTGAGCACAAAGGGGATGCACAAGGGTGTTTGACAGTTTGTCATGTTTTTTATTTATATTTGATTTTTGTTAATGGCACATTAAATATCATTATTGTCACCCCACTGCCACGTCTTGGCCATTCTTGACTGGCTTGTGTAATAAGGCTCACCATGAACACCCACACTTGATGCCACCCATTGGGTCACCCTACAGTGGATGTATGTGTAGTTGCACGACTATTTTGTGCAGGTGCCTGTAGCGCAGCACTGTGTTGTGGAGCTCCATGTGGCGAAGGTGGACTACGTGCCTGGCGAGGCTGGTGATGTTGTTCGTCCTCGGATGAAGTGATGAATGCAGCTATGGCGCCCCCCCATCCTGACGGTGTGAGTTTGAGGGGGTCTGCAAAGTAGGTAAATGTGTTTGCACAGCAGAGTTTAGGGTATAAATTAATAATTTTGAGTGGAAAGGCAAAGGTGTTGCAGCCAAAACTTTGTCTGAAGTGACAGAGTGCCCTGCTGCAATAAATGAGGTGTTCCCCCCCCCCCCCAACTGTCAAATAATCCTTTGCATCTCCCACTGGCTGCTGGCTGAAACACGTCTGCTCCAACAGGGAATATTTCCCACAACATGGGAAACACGCTGAGGATCCTTCAAAATTGCACCCCTGCCAAAATCTCCACTCAATGAGGTCTGTCAAGTACCTCAACTAGCTAAATAACTATCTAAATTATCATCCCGCCGGCTTTAATTGCCGGTGGGAGTCCTGCATGCAAGAGCTGCGCGCGCACCCAAACGTCATTGGGGAACCCGGAAGTGAGCGGGTTGGAGCCAGGCTCCGAACCCGCTTCGGGATTCCGCCATTTTCAGAGCCCCCCCCCCCCCCCCCCGCTCCCAACGCACCCACTCGACCATCCGAGAATCGGCCCCATTGAGTCTGTCCTCTGAGTCAGAAGGTTGTTTATCCAAGTCGCACTCCAGAGATCTGAGAACATAACCTAGGCTGACACTTCAGTGCAGTACCAAGGGAGTGCTGCACTGTCAGAGGTGCCATCTTTCGGATGAGTTGTTAAACTGAGGCCCCGTCTGCCCTCTCAAGTGGATGTAAAAGATCCCATGGCAGTATTTCGAAGAAGAGCAGAGGAGTTCTCCCTGTGATAATGTCCTATTATATATTTATCCCTCAACCAACATCACTAAAACAGATTATCTGGTCATTTATCACATTGCTGTTTTGTGGGAGCTTGCTGTGCACAAATTGGCTGCCGCGTCTCCTACATAACCACAGTGATTGCACTTCAAAAGTATTTAATTGGCTGTAAAATGCATTGGAATGTACTAAGGTTGTGAGAGGCGCTATATAAATGCAAGTTGCAGAATGGGCATATAATTGGCAAATTAATTTCAATTTAGGTTAAGTGTGAGGTATTACATTTTGGTAGGAAGAATAAGGAGGCCACATACTGCTTGGATAATAAGAGTCTAAATGAGATAGAGGAGCAAAGGGATCTCGAGGAACAGATAAACAAATCACTAAAAGTAGCGACACAGGTTAATAAGGCCATTTTTAAAAAAAGCAATCCAAGGTTAATTTCTAGAGAGATAGAATTGAAAAGAGGAGAAGTTATGTTAAACTTGTATCGAACCTGGTTAGACTACACTTGGAGTAATGTACACAGTTCTAGTCTCCATACTATAAAAAGTACATAGAGGCACTGGAGAAGGTGCAAAAAAGATTCACAAGGATGACACCATAACTGAGAGGATATACTTATAAGGAAAGGCTGAACAGGCTGAGGCTTTTTTCCCTAGAAAAGAGAAGGCTGAGGGGTGACCTGATAGAGGTCTTTAAGATTATGAAGGGTTTGATAGGGTAGACGTAGAAAAGATGTTTCCACTTGTGGGGCAGGCCAGAACTAGGGGCCATAAATATAAGATAGTCATCATTAAATCCAATAGGAAATTTAGGAGAAATTTCTTTACCCAAAGAGTGATAAGAATGTGGAACTCGCTGCTACAAGGAGTAGATGAAGCAATTAGCATAGATGCATTTAAAGGGAAATGAGATAAGAACATGAGGGAGAAAGGAATAGAAAGATATGCTGATAGGGTTAGATGAAGAGGGGTGGGAGGAGGCTCGTGTGGAGCATAAATGCTGGCATAGACCAGGCCGATTGGCCTGTTTCTGTGCATGTAACTGACTATGTATGTAAGTTCTTTCTTTCTTAGTAATGTTAACCAGCAATGATAGCAGGTTTTGTGTTCTTGGCACTAACATGGAGATCTTAAGAGTCTAAAGCTAACCTCTGCATAAATGACTGATGACCCCACTGAGAAAACCCCTAACTGTAGAGGAGCACCTGAGGCTGAAAGCCTGAGCATCTATTTGCTGTTCCTTGGCTGCCACCTCCACTCATAAGGAAAGTGCACCATCCAGTTTTGGCAGTGAAAGAGTGTGTACAAAAGGGTAGTGATTGTGTGCAATGATGTAAATGTTATTTCCTAGTGGATGCTGTATTTCCTAACTTTGATTTGTGCCAAACTTGATGAGCCCCATAAGAAATGTGTGCAAAAGCGCACTTTTCCTGACATCAACACATTTCTTTATTTGCAGCCAGATACATGGGACCTAGGTGACTGCATTGACTCAGTTGATGACCTTCCTCTCTGTGTTTTTACTGAGAGTAGCCTTCTGTCCCAAAAAGGGCTACCTGCCTTTGGCGCATGTTCTGCAGCAGGACTTCCAACGCTTCAGCATCAAAGGGAGCACTGTGGTCCGTGTGTGTCCACTGTGCCATTGTGAACAATTACTCCACTTTTTGGCCCCCTTAATGGCAAGCTGCAATTTTTAAGAATTGCTGCCTTGAGATTTTACACCCTCCACCCAAGTAAGCAGTTGAGGCAGAGACCATTGCATCTTTTAAGGAAGAAGTGAAAAAACATTTGATTCAGAGGAAGATACAGTGCTGTTGGGAGAGATTAGGGTAGTGGGATTAGTTTTGGATTACTTTAGTAAAGCACTGGCACATACACGATGCTCTGAATGACCCTTGTCTGCACTGTAAATTTCTCTGGTTCTATTATGCCAACCTTTCTGGACAAGATTTTAAGTGCCAATAGCCTAACTCAAATTAGGAGGGACTTGCATCGTGAAACTTGGGATGACCTGTCCCCTCTGCACTGCCACTGTCGGACGATGGGCAAGTTCAACCCCATTTTTGCTATTTTTACAAAATCACAACTTGTAAGTTAAATATTATAGTTCCAGTCTCCTGCTGTGACCATGGAAACATCTATGGAAGGTAACTGACCAGGGTTAAGTGATGCAAAGAGTAATGTTGGATTCATATTCTGGAGTATTACTTAATTATATTTTATGCCAGGGAAAAATTTCAGAATTTTATCATCTTCGGCGTTGCACCTGTGGTTAGTCACCTCTTTTGGGAGAGTTAATATGTTGTGAGAGTCCTTGATGGTACATATTATGTAAAGTCTGTTGGGAACAGTTGGTCTGATGAACTGAATGGGCCTTTTCCTGTTCAGTTTTTATTTGTGTTTTTAGTAGGACACATATAGAGAAACAAATGTACCAGCAGCACTTAAAGTTGGTTCTTTAGCTCATGTCATTTTCTTTTTAATAAAATGAAAGAGGGAAATTCTGCCCCAGATCAAGGGCAGAGAATGAGCAGATCAGCTGGCAGCAGCCGGTATTTTGGATGGAACCCGGTTCCATTGGGATTCCATCCTGCTTTGTTCATTGCAGCCATTTCCCAGTGAGGTGGCAATCATAGAAGTTACAACATGGAAACAGGCCCTTCGGCCCAACATGTCCATGTCGCCCAGTTTATACCACTAAGCTAGTCCCAATTGCCTGCACTTGGCCCATATCCCTCTATACCCATCTTACCCATGTAACTGTCCAAATGCTTTTTAAAAGACAAAATTGTACCCGCCTCTACTACTGCCTCTGGCAGCTCGTTCCAGACACTCGCCACCCTTTGAGTGAAAAAATTGCCCCTCAGGACCCTTTTGTATCCCTCCCCTCTCACCTTAAATCTATGTCCCCTCGTTATAGACTCCCCTACCTTTGGGAAAAGATTTTGACTATCTACCTTATCTATGCCCCTCATTATTTTATAGACTTCTATAAGATCACCCCGAAACCTCCTACTCTCCAGGGAAAAAAGTCCCAGTCTATCTAACCTCTCCCTATAAGTCAAACCATCAAGTCCCGGTAGCATCCTAGTAAATCTTTTCTGCACTCTTTCTAGTTTAATAATATCCTTTCTATAATAGGGTGACCAGAACTGTACACAGTATTCCAAGTGTGGCCTTACTAATGTCTTGTACAACTTCAACAAGACATCCCAACTCCTGTATTCAATGTTCTGACCAATGAAACCAAGCATGCCGAATGCCTTCTTCACCACCCTATCCACCTGTGACTCCACTTTCAAGGAGCTATGAACCTGTACTCCTAGATCTCTTTGTTCTATAACTCTCCCCAACGCCCTACCATTAACGGAGTAGGTCCTGGCCCGATTCGATCTACCAAAATGCATCACCTCACATTTATCTAAATTAAACTCCATCTGCCATTCATCGGCCCACTGGCCCAATTTATCAAGATCCCGTTGCAATCCTAGATAACCTTCTTCACTGTCCACAATGCCACCAATCTTGGTGTCATCTGCAAACAATGGGCAGATCTTCTCTCTGCTGCCCGAGTACATCAAGGAGGAGTTCCTGGGCTATGCTAATTTTGCCCTTCGCGCCCTTATACGGCCTCGGGAACTCCCACCAGCTGAGAGCAGGCGTGAGTTCTACTAAGGCTTTTTGAAAGTCTCCAAACCTTCACCAGTCAAAGGTAATTAATCACAGGGAGGGCTGATCACCTTTGTAAAAAATGAGCTAGCTCCATTGAGAGCCAAAGATCTAGAAAACATACCTGGTTGTTGGACCCTTCCGGAACCTCCTTCCACCTTCAGAACGGCATGGCGCCACTCTGATTTTCTGAGGCAAAATCAGGGCAAGCACCATTGTTGTAGGCACCAGAGGCCTGTCCAGTTCATGGAAATGACACCATTCCTGGGATTTGGGATGGCATCTGGGCTTGTGCATTCTGGTGGACATAGGATCTGCTCCGCCACTCTTCCAATGGTGGAGTGACCCTAGAGGAATTTCAGAGCCTATGATTGCACTAATTTCAGCAACTAAGGAATTTTTCCTCCAATGTAATGTTTTCAAGGCTACACCATTTCTTTTGACATGATAACCTTGTCATTTAAACTACTTGTTAACATTATGTGCAGCACATATATGTAGAGACACATTTTTGAAAGGTTTTAGTGGAATCTAATTTTCTGTTTAATTATAAACCAATATCATTATTATTATCATCAAGTTTAAGTCACGACTTATTTATTGACCTATCTGTGATTTAAAGAATGATTAAAATTACCACACTTAACTGGAAGAAATTTGTTATTTCTATTAATGAATTAATTAAAATATCAGCACACTCATCCAGGATGATTGCATTAATACTTTCAAGCAAGATTTCATTGAAAACAATTTCAAACTGAGCTTACTAAAAGTGCTTTTGAAATATATCCTACTCATCCCAAAAAAAAAGCTAAATCTGTTGAAATCTTCAGTCAATACACTGGAGGTGTTCATTGCCAAGATGAACAAAATGAAACTTTCACAGTGAAGCATTTGACTTTGTCTCCCTTTCCAATAGGAATTCCTCCAGTATTCAGATGCCGGAAAGAATTTTCTTCAGTCATTTAGATCTATAGTAGTTCCTTTATACAGTTGTTAAGACTTTTTGACACAACAGAATCTTTGAATGCTTTGATTTGGTTTTTTTTTACAGGAAATAGCTCACATGTTTGTTACTGTAGGTATGTGTGAGCAGGCTGTAGCTGCATTCCTGAAGTGTAACCAACCCAAAGCTGCAGTTGAAACCTGTATACATCTGAATCAGGTAAGATAATAATAAAGAACAGAAATGTATAATTTTATGCAATAGTTTTCTAATGGGTTTTTTCATTTTATATTTATAAATTCCTAAAATATTGATACATATCCCTGTTGGCTCCACTAAGGAACTTATTTGCATGAATATTATTGAACACGAAGTATAAGAACATAAGAACTAGGAGTAGGAGTAGGCCGTACGGCCCCTCAAGCCTGCTCTGCCATTCAGTAAGACCATGGCTGATCTTCGACCTCAACTCCATTTCCCCGCCCGATCCCCATATCCCTTGGTTCCCCTAGAGTCCAAAAATCTATCGATCTCAGCCTTGAATATACTCAACTCAATGACTGAGCATCTACAGCCCTCTGGAGTAGAGAATTCCAAAGATTCACAAGCCTCTGAGTGAAGAAATTCCTCCTCACCTCAAATGGCCGACCCCTTATCCAGACCTTATGCCCCCTAGTTCTAGACTCTCCAGCCAGGGGAAACAACCTCTCTGCATCTACCCTGTCAAGCCCTCTCAGAATCTTATATGTCTCAATGAGATCACCTGTCATTTTTCTAAACTCCAGAGACTATGGGCCCATTCTACTCAATCTCTCCTCACAGGACAACCCTCTCATCCTAGGAATCAATCTAGTGAACCTTCATTGCACTGCCTCTAAGGCAAGTATATCCTTCGTTGGATAAGGAGACCAAAACTGTACACAGTACTCCAGGTGTGGTCTGACCAAAGCCCTGTACAATTGTAGCAAGACTTCCTTACTGTTGTACTCCAACCCCCTTGAAATAAAGGCCAACATGTCATTTGCCTTCCTAATTGCTTGCTGTACCTGCATGTTAACTTTCTGTGTTTCGTGTACGAGGACACCCAAATCTCTCTGAACACCAACGTTTAATAGTTTCTCACCATTTAAAAAATATTCTGTTTTTCTTTGCTTCCTACCAAAGTGGACAAGTTCACATTTCCCCACATTATACTCCATCTGCCACCTTCTTGCCCACTCACTTAAGCTGTCTATATCCCTTTGCTGACTCTGTGTCCTCCTCTTAACTTACCTTCCCCACCTAGCTTTGTATCATCAGCAAACTTGGATACATTACACTCTGTCCCTTCATCTAATACAGAATTGTAAATAGCTGAGGCCCAAGCCCTGATCCTTGCAGCACTCCACTAGTCACAGTCTGCCAACCTGAAAATGACCCATTTATTCCTACACTCTGTTTTCTGTCCGTTAACCAATCCTCTGTCCATGCTGATATATTACCCCCAATCCCATGAGCCCTTATCTTGCGTAACAACCTTTTGTGTGGGACCTTATCGAATGTCTTTTGAAAATCCAAATACACTACATCCACTGGTTCCCTATTATCTACCCTGATGGTTACATCCTCAAAAAACTCTAATGGATTTGTCAAAGGAATGTGCTGAACATTTTAATTATATGTATTCTTAATGCATTTCATTCAGCACAAGAAAGCAACTCATTTTTACAATTTTCTCAAAAAAATTCCAGTGGAATAAGGCTGTTGAACTGGCCAAGAATCATAATATGAAAGAAATTGGATCTCTTCTGGCTAAGTATGCATCTCATTTGTTGGAGAAGAATAAAACTTTGGAAGCGATTGAGCTTTATCGAAAGGCCCATCATTTCCTGGATGCTGCAAAGCTCATGTTTAAGGTACAGCAATAGTCTCCCCACATTCCCCATAACTGAGTACATTTTTGGATTTCTTAGAGGCAGGTAAAGCATTTTGCACATACTTGGACATCTATCCGTAAGAATTTCTAAAATCCGTTATTGAAACTTTTAAAATTTAAAGCATAGCAGCGGATGAATTCCTACAATTGATTTTGTAACTTTTATCCTATACTTTTTACTGCCCAGTTAAATTTTGAAGTGACATATGCATTATCTTCCAGAAGGATGTTATACTGGACAGCCTTAGAATAAAACAATTTAAACTAATGATGCTGCATAATGAACAGTGGTTCACTGTAACCAACCAGTGTACAATCTATGATTTTTTTTCTACCTGTGGCACTTATGAATTATGGATCCTTTGGTAATTGACAAACAGTTGGTAACACACTGTCACAAATGTGAAATCAGATCATTCAGCTATGCATTTATTGACCTGCCCATTGACAAGTAAGTCTGTCTGAAAATATATCACTTATTAGTTTAACATAAATTTAACAAACTGATTTATAGTGATAGATATTTCTGTCATCTGAAAAAGTGCTTTAGATTAGATCATCAGATTGAAATGCAAGATTCTGCAATAATCAAAAACTACTAAAAGATGATATTCTATGGATGTAATGGAACATTGACGGATATAATGCGTTATCTTCTGACTTGGGTTACCCCTTGAGACAGAGGAAGTAAATGTCCATGTTTATTTGAAATTGCAGATTAGACAGAAAAGAGGTACAACCTGTCTAACTCTGATCTGCATAGTATTTGATTATTTATCTCAATACTTAATATGAAAAAGGATTCCTATTGGGGGGGAAGGGTGTGATTCCTATTTCGTTCCCTATTGATGCATATATTGATTGGTTCTAACTGAGCAACACTATTCAAGTCAGCCCATTAAAGAAAGGGTAATAAGAAAGATAGAAGTTGCATTTACATAGCACCGTTCTCATCCTTAGAACATCCCAAAGCGCTTCACAGCCAATGAGTTACATTTTGAAGTGTAGCCACTGTTGTAATGTCGGAAAGTAATATGACTTTCCTGAAAGAGACTGAGATCTTGTGTAGTGTCCTGGAAACTTCCTCTCCAATTGCAAGTAATGCTAGCTCCTAGGGGAGACAAAAATAAAAACAGAGAGAGAAAAAAAACCTTTGTCCAATTTCAGTAAAACCTCTGGAAACTCCCTCTCTGACTCCCTATGGTAATCAAGCAACTCCAGAAGACCATGGTAACACATGACTTGTCACTAGATTCACTGAACTAACCCATACATCCCCATCTAATATATCTCAATGTCCAAAATAACATAAGTATAAGATCAGAAAATACTATTTATATCATTGGGCTGGTCCCAAAGGTCAGAAATTTAATTCATGACCATTATCTCTCATACCCTTCAATATGAAAATCTATCCATAACCCTCTTGAAATTTATAACATTCTCCACTTCCATAGCCTTCCTGGGTAAATAATTCCACATATTAACCACCCTCTGTGTGAAAGGGTATACCATACCTCTGTATTTATGTTTTCTCATCTAAGCTTGAATCCACATCCCCTGTCCTGGATATTGAGCATCACTCTGGCAACAATTTACCTATTATCTACAAGATTAAATCCCTCAGTAAGATCACCTTTCTTGCAAACCCCCCTAGTACCTTTAATCTTTCCTTATGGCAGAGATGCTTACTTCATTTTAACAACTTAGTTGCCCACTCTGTATTCCCTCTGAGGCCAGGATGCCGACCCTATAGTACAGTATTCAAGGCCGATTAGTGATTTATACAAACTAATTCGCTCCCTGGAGCTTGTGCTTTATCCCTTGAATGATACATCATAAGAGCCTGTTTGCCTTTTTCAGCACTGTTGCGCATTGTGTTGACCGTTTAAGGGTGTTTTCCACTAAAATTCCAAATTCTTTCAATTCCTTTCTTGGGTTATTTCCTGTAGGAATACTACCTTGTTACGATCTGCATGATGCATAGAGATGGAAATGAAGATGGAAGCTAGATTATTTAGCTATTCAGGTGGTTTTCTTATCTTTAGATGGAAAGCATCCTTCATATATCATGCACGTACCCACCAGTCCCTTTAGGCCTAAAAGTTATGTGCATAACTAATTTTTGACAATATAATATTTCACATTGTTAAAAGTTGTACATAAGTATGTTGGTTTGTCATTCTTGGGGTTGGGGGGGGGGTGGTGGGGAGAGTGAGACAGTGTCCAAAGCGAGTCTGTTAAACTAACTCACATAAGTACATTTAAGTAGAGATAGCTGTACATATAACTTATCGCTATAGGCCCTTAATTGTCTCTTATGCACAAACATTCTTCTGATGTAATTTTTTTTTTAAAAGAGGCAAACAGTATAATATTTTTACATTTGAGATGTTGCACATTCCTTAATTTTATAGAAATAAAAGAGGTAGCTCTTGGCAGAGTTGATTAAATGTTATATTGTGTTATATCTTTTGGAATGTTATCTGTTTTGTAGGTTTTTTCCACTTCTCCTGAAATCAGTTAAATTGTGTTTTTGTTTAGATTGCTGAGGAAGAAGCAAAAAAGAGAACCAAACCTTTACGTGTTAAAAAACTTTATGTGCTGGCAGCACTACTCGTGGAAGATTACCATGAACAGATGAAGAACACTCAGAGGGCAAAATTGAAAGGAAGGAGATCGGAGGTATTGCATTTTAAAATTACTTTTGATTCTTGACTGTGGTCAACTGTTGCTATTTCACAGATATAAAGTTAACAGAGCTCAAATTAAATGCTTACAGCTGTTGAAATGTTGCTTTTAGTTTCCTGAGTAATGAATATTAATATGTTTAGTGTGTGGGTTTTCTTTATTTCCTATTCTGCTAGAGGCATTGAGATGCAGTTTCATGGCTGCCGGCCTCAGTATCTTGCCTAAGTGAATATTCTTTTTGTTTGAACCTACATATTAAAGGGCTGATTTTAATTCTGCTGGCCCCAGGGCGGAAACTGGGCAGGCAGGTAATTAAAATGACCAGTGGGACTTACCTACACCATCCCGCTGTCTTTTCTGATCTTAACCTACTCTTCTAAGCAGGAGAGAGGTACACCCGCTGGAAGCCACCGGGGTCCTTCTTTCCAACAATCGGACTCCGATTATGTCATCAGGGCCCTACTGCAATTTTAACTGGAGGCCTGCATGGCAAAATCATTGTGGTTTCCTTGCCAAGCCAGCCTAGTGGGAAGAAGAGCCAGGGCTAGAAGATGGTAAAGGGATTTTCTTTTTTTAACTTTCTTTGTGGAGCCTGGATGAGCAGGAGGCCCTTCCCTGAGCATGAGGCCCTCCCAACCATTTACTTGAGCGTCAGGACCGTTCCTTCAGCAAGTCATTAGATAACTATTAGGGGTGGGAACCCTAGCAGATAGTCCCTCCCCCAATCTCAGGAGCATTAAGGCACCCCAACTGCTCTGGCTGAGATTAGCTAACTCAGTGTATGGTTCAGTTACACACTGGACAGTTCACTTATAAACCAACCCACTAGGGAAGCAAGTGGTTAATAATTAAAAAACAAAATCTGGAACTGTTGTAAATTTATGTGTAGGAATTATTTTCTATAAATCTGTAATGCCAAGAATTCTGAAGAAGTGCTTGGCATTTTTTCATTCAGACCAGGAATTGTGCCCTAGCACATTTTAGTTTATAGAATGATTTCTAATAACAGGGTTTATTGTAACTCAGAAGTGAAAGTATTGGAAATCAATCAGCATCTGAAATGAGAAAGATTGGTTAGTATTTTGGGTGTAGCAGAGAATATTTTATTCTATTTTCAAAACAATTCTATAAATTTCTATTAGGTTTAAGTATATATTACAACAATTTGTACTGCATTTTTTTTAAACTTTGTTTCAGGCTACAACAGCTCTAGCTGGGTTACTTGAAGAAGATGCCTCTTTGTCAGATAATCGCATTATTGACAATGCTTGGCGTGGGGCAGAGGCTTATCACTTCTTTTTGCTAGCACAACGTCAGCTTTACGAAGGCTATGTAGATGCTGCTATGAAAACGGGTATGTTTCATTTGATATACAAAATAGATGAGCCTAGAAATTCTGCCCTGTTTTTGGCATGGAATTAGCATTATGTGGGAAGCAGGGGCAGGGGGGAGGAATATGGGGTGGAACCTGTTGCTGCCCCTTCCTGGCCTGATTCAGAAATTCCAATGGAGAGTGATGGGCAGGTGCTGCTTCTGCCTGCCATTCTTTTCCATTGTGACATCACTTTTGGAGGCGGGGCTGGTAGAATGCTGGTCTCTTCTTGAAGTCCCGTTAGTTTCGCACAGCTCAAGGCCACTGGTAACTACACTTGCAGGGTTGTAAGTGGTTCCCAGTCATAACTGATCGGTTACCATTTGGGAAGCAGCACATCAAACAGAGAGCAGCGAAGACCTTGAAATTTTTAATATGTCTACTCAGGCCAGATGGCCTGTGCACCCCCAATGGAGCAACAAGATGCCGCTCCAAAATCCAGTTGGCTCCTCGGCCAACAACTATAAAAATAATTATCTGTATATTAAATAACCACTGCACCATTTTTGTCCAATACTAACATTTTTTTTATACAGAATACCTCTGCACTTTTTTTTTGCATTTCCTGCTTCTATTTCCAACTAATGATAATGTAAGAACAACTGAATACTTTGTTTTGTACCCCAGTAGTGCCATTACTGTTGCAGACACCATTCCAATTGATCAAATGAACCTGCCCCTGGGATTTTGGACAGGATCATGATGGGGCAAACAGAAGTCTTGTTCCACAGTACTTTCAGCAGTGGAGTGAGGTTTCCAAAATTTCTAGGCCATGATGTTTATGGATTGAAGATATTTAAGACTGGGTATTTTATTTTATGTTAGTGGAAAAATGCCCCAAGCTATTGAAATGAAAATAGTTCATACAACTGGAGTACAATTTATGATTGATTGTGAAGAAAATAATAAAGTTAGTTTGCTCAAATTAAATTTTTGCTAATTTTAGGATAAGCCTAACTACTTGCACAGAAAATAAAATATTCATCACTGAGTGCAAACAACTTGTGTAAATATTGTGTCAGTTTTAATCCGGAGCAGGTTTCAAGCAGCTGTGAGGGGCGGGGTTTGTGCAAAATGCATTTGCTGGCCTAAATTTGCGGCCGGGGCTAACTCACGGTCCTCATTTAAATTTGACTGGTGAGTTTCCCACCCGATTGTGTTGGGAACGGTAGCTATTGCAGAACAAGGAACTCCTCTGATGACTCCTTCCTCACTTCACACTCCAGCCATTCAACACCTCTCCATTGCTCCTTCTCCCTCTCAGCATATGCACAACAAAGAGGCCTACAAGTGCACTTTCCTTTTCAGGAGCCACTCACTAACTCTCAACACTCTCTTTCTGCAGGCACATAACATGGAGGAGAGATCTCAGACCGAGGAGGAACACCCAACATCTCTGAGCTGAGCGGCTAGTTCTCAGCATTAGTGGCCCCTCGAGAGTTGTACGAATTGGATATTTTGAGGCTGAGTGCTTATCTGAACAGGGTCTCTGATTATTACTTTTACCCCTTAATGTATCTCAGAAAAACGCACAGTCAGCTTGACAACATCAACTGTTGCAGACTCTCAGTACCATCCTCTCTTGTCCCTTTTCTTTAAGTTTTTCTCAGCAGAAAGGGCCTCCAGAAGAAGACACCTCAGAGGAGGATAATCCTTCTGAGGAGGCACTGTCTCGCACTCCATACACCCAAGCACCCGCACAGAGATTAGCACCCGGAGTGGGTTAGACAGTGTTAGAGGTCTGCATGTAGTGACAAACCCAATGCAAGTAAGCAGGAGCAAGTAGTAATGGCAGAGATAGCCTCGAAGATGGCTTGGCGGCTGGCAAGATCTTCTCCCAGCTTTGCTGAGAAGGACAGAGATGTGCACTTAAGAGGCCCAGCTATGAAAGGAAAACTGCTTGTCTCACAGAAGCAATTACATGGCGCATTGGAAGGCCTGCCAAAGAGCTTCGGCACCATAGCTGTAAATATAGAGGAGTCTGTTAACAGCTTGTGGGTGTCATCTCGCACAGCTTCACCACTCTGCAGTCCACCTTGGAGCGCACGGTCTCCTCCAGGGACACTGCAACCAGTCTTCACAACAGGAGTCTATGTCACCAGCCTTTGCAGCTTGGTGGAAACTCAAACGGCTGCCATCCAGACTCTGAGCTCCACCTTGGAGAGACGGGTAGACTGAATAGATAGGGCTTTTAAGGCATCTGCATTTTCATAAATGTTGGCTGAATAGTTTCAATGTATTTTAATGTGTTGACCGGAAGTCACCGGTTAACGGTTTTGGCTTAGTACACAGAGGAAGAGTCAATTCTCTCTTAATTCTCAATTCGCTTTATTAACATTATTAGATCATGTACATACCGCTTATACGTCTAGTTAGATATAGGCATGCAGTTTACAGCAGGTTATACAGTTTTATACTCAAACTAGGATTTAAACGCACACCCACTAGGTTTCCCTGACTAACACTCCCTGAGTGGTCACAGAATAGAAAGGATATTATATTACCTGGAAAGGAGAGATAATGTTGGCCAGGCGATTCGCTCGCTCTCTCTCGACGTCGTCTCTACGTCCCTGACGTAGGGTCCCTACTTCCACGATGGTTAGTCTCCGGAGTCCCCCTCAAAAACACACACTCTGGCACCAAACCTGCAATTCTTCAGTTTTAACTCCAAGTCTGTCTTTTCGAATGATGCTGTCTTCTCCGGTTGGCTTAAAATTCCTTGAGTGGTCAGTGTTATCCCCTGATTGGCTCTGTTCCAAGGGGCTAGGTAGCATCACCTCATTACTCCTTTTCTAAATAAGGACTGGTGTCTCATCAGAGCTCCTTTGTCCCTCTAAGAAGCGGAACAAATTCAAACCAGTTCTGGCCAGTTCAGACCAGTGACCGAACTCCAGGTCACCTCAGTTCAAAAGTCAGTGTCTTTGTTAACAATTCGAATTAAGCTCAGTAGTTTTCTGCAGCCACGGGCCAACAAATGCAGGATTAAGGGAATAGTGAAGAGGGTAACAGGGTGTGTTAATGCAGAGGGGCTTTGTGTAAGTTTTCAGGGGAGGCGGAATGAACAGGTCCCTGGAAGTGCTGTTCTCTCAACTGATATCTTGCTTTTCTGACTATAATGCGTTGTGCTCAACTTCCTCCTTCTGCTTCTCCCTTGCCTTCGTCCAATTATTCCTCATCAGATGATGACTCTTCCTGTTGCTCTGCCTCCTCCAGTTGAAATCCTCTCTGTATTGCTATGTTGTGCAACATGTAGCACACTACAATAATGCAACAGACTTTGTGTGGGGCATATTGTAGGGAAGTCCAGATCTATCCAGGCACCTTAACCTATGCTTCAATAGTGTGCTCAATTATGTTCCTGGTGGTCCTATGGCTATGATTATACCTGAGCGGTTCAGGCTTGGTGGGGTGGCAGAGTGGTATCATCAGCATGTTTGCAGGGGCTAGC